>NC_086233.1:53032581-53343623 GCF_036321145.2 Pelmatolapia mariae | reverse complement strand
CCTTAATGCTTTATGGGATATGTGCTGGAAACATTCCACGACCACCCGTTGTGGTCTCCTGTCGCTGTGCCCCGTCTGCTTCAAGGTGCAACGTGTTGTGTGTTCAGAGAAGCTCTTCTGCATATCTGGGTTGTAACAATAATTTGAGTCAGCTTAAAGCAGTCTAGCCATGCTCCTCTGACCTCTGACATCAACAAGGCATTTCCACCCAAAGAACTGCTGCTCACGATCCAGTGAGCTCCTCTCTTTATCAGGCCATTCTCTGTAAACCCTACAGATGGTTGTGTGGGAAAATCCGAGCAGATCAGCAGATTCTGAAATACTCAGACCAGCCTGTCTGACACATAAATCACCTTTCTTCCCTATTCTGATGCTCAGTTCAAACCTAAGCAGGTCATCTTGACCACATTTGCCAACATTCCCAAATGCACTGCTGCCTCATGATTGGCCGACGAGATATTTGCGTTAACAACCAGTTGAACAGCTGTGCCTAACAAAGTGGCCAGTGAGTGTAGCAGCACATATCTGTGTTACAGCCATTATAGCAGACTAAACCTTTCTACCACTGACATATATAGCTGGTGTCAAGAAATGCAACACTGAACATATTAAATGTCGCAAAAAGTCAATTAAAAACACAAATAACAGACACGTCACACACATTTCCAGTGTTTGTGATGTGTGCAGACCTCTCCCTACATTTGTCATAAAAACCTTGAGAACCCTTGCTCCACATGAATAAAGGCATACAGATGTCCAGCTCGGGGTCCTCTCAGTGATATTTCACTGAAATAGCTGCTGATTGCGACTTAATGTTAATTTAAAAGCACATTATGGAGCTTGCTTGTTCCCAGGTTTGTAAGGAAGCCAACAAATACATTCATCTCAAAAAGTAAACCTCTTCTTACTACAAACATCCAGCTACCGTCTCGCCCTCCAGTGAGGAAACAGGGCTGGTGCTCTTTGAGGAAAGTTTACAAAGTGGGTTTACCGTTGGCAAAGTCTAAGTAAACATTCGTATGTGAACAGCTGGTACACTCCTCCATTATGCTCACGCCTTCCTTTCTTGATTTGGTTCTCAAGGTAACCTGACTTTTATAGACGGTGGCTCTGGTTTATTGGAGGTTTGAGTTTTTGCTTGTTATTAACCTTCTAACATTAAAGTAAGGTTATGTCATAGAAAGCGTTTAAGAGATTCCACTTCAAAGTGTTTTAAAAAGAAATGTTGGTCCCCTTTTTTCCTCTATCGTCATTCTTCCTGATTATTAAGTGCTTCCATCTTGTGGCTCAACAAGCGAACCAGTAATTTAACAGCTCACAAAACACCCCTAAATTGAGTCTTATCATCACAAAGTTGGAATATGAATTTCAGAGCCAGCCTTATTAACTTTTAACACTTGTGGGATGTCAGCTACTTTTAATTTAGTATATAAAAATGAAATTATATTTATTAATTTATTTAATCAACACACATACAGACACGCAAAAAAAAAAAAAAAAGATGTGCTTGTGGAGAGACCTCAGGCCTGAGGGTGGAGTTGGTCACTCTTTGAGCTTGAAATAGAAAAATTGTTCATTCCAGCTGTTGAAAATAAGTTAATTCAAGTCTCATAAAAGTGCTAGCAACGAGAAAAACTGCTCGTATTCAAGTCTGCTTGCCGCAGAACCTTCTGCTATTTGCTCTGGAGATCTTTCTGTGGTCTCTGCTGGATGCCACAAACCCCAGTGTGGAGCCGTAGCGCCCCCTGTCTGTGCAATGTGCTCAGGGTCCTGAACTCCAAAGGCATGGTGTGAGGACTCGAGCTGGAGGTGTACTCATATTTGAGGGTGTCGTAGTAGTGGTATTTAACCGGTTTGCCTTGCGGGTCGAGCGAAAAGGGCCAAAAGCCGTAAAGGTGGATCTCCTCGCAGAAGCGAGTGGCCATTGTGTACATGAGGAGGCCGGTGGTCGGACGTTTGATGTGGACGTTGTTCGTCAGCCAGTACCTGCAGATGCAGACAGAGACAGAGCTGTAAGATAAGACATTCAGGGACAAAACGAGACACTCGGACAGAACCAGAACAAAAGGATGAGCGATTAAGGTGTCCATAACTCTTTTCTGGGTACACAGTGAGCTCTGCATTCACTGGGAAGAACCACTTTTCTCCTTCAGTAAGAGGAGGAGTTGAATCCTGCGTGACACAAGCAAAAATAGAGAGTTTGACCAACACCTTTCTGATGTAAACACCAGTTGTGGCCTCACAACTGTCTCACATATTCCTAAAGTCTTCTGTAGGTCAGCTGGTTTAACAATTTCAGTTCTTAAAGATTAACAGTTTTTCAAACGTGATGACTGGCTGCTTTCTTCCCCCTCTCTCTTGTTTTTTACCTTTGAGTTTTCCACTGGTGATTGGTTGAAGCTGTAGGAAATGGGATTTTTAATTTTGTGACAGTGGTTTACAATTATTGCAGTTCTATTGTTAAGCACATTTGCAAGGCTGGTAGCATCTACAGGGGAAAGAAAATTACTTCTATCTGTCGAGAGTTGGATTTTTTCACTGCAGTTGCAGAACTGCAGTAACTCCTGGCTGCTGAATTTGACATTAAATCAAAATATTTAGGTGGACGATTTTTTTATGTTTTATTTTTTTGCAGAGTGTTGCTGAGCAGCACAGACTGTATGTTCTTTTCACTGCGTGAGCCTTTTTAACAAAAGCTGCAGACGCTACAGCTGCTCTGCACGACCATTTTCTTTACCTGAGGTGACTAGCAGCTCCTGTGACAGTGACGTGCCACACGCTCCCCTTGGGAGCAGCTTCGGGGACAGATGGTCACACGTTCGCATGCATCAGCTTCATTTTCCTTTCCAGTCACTGGCCCATTTGCCCAGCCTTGAGGCCACAACAGCCTCTCTTCTAACACCCTCTATAGTTAATGTGGAAGCTCGTGTTGAGATGCAGCAGCAGTAACCTCCCACTCTAATCAGCTCATGAGCCGTGCAGGACAAACAGTGGGCAGGAGAACAGGGTTTAATTATCAGTGGCATCATCCGAGGTGAGATTTGAGTTTGGTTGCGGTGAATATGAGCACATAAGATTTATTGTCTACTGCAAACTACCACGATTTAAAGTTCAGCTTTTCCGAGGAAAGGTCAGGGGAGCATTTATCAGGCACGACTATCGATTTAGGGCAAAGACTGTTTCTTATGGTCTGTAAACAAGAAAAATCATGGCTGGTTGTATCTCATTGCAATACCGAGAGTGAGTTGGAGCATAGAAAATGGCATAATTTGGTCACCGACCAGCGGTGGTTGTTAGGCTTTTAACGAGGCAGGAAAGAACCAGGGCAGAGTGTGCTAATGATAACAGAGGCGAGGACACACAAACAATAGCAGAGAGGGATTCAAATGCACTTTAGGACATTTGACATCAGTGTAAAGAGGACTTCTTAAAAAAAATCACTGACAAGCTATTAAACAAAAAAAGATAACAGTAATGATAATAAATGGAATTTATAACATGATTAACCAAATGCACTAAACACAACACATTAAACCACAGCGTAGCAGCTTTTCCTATTATCTGAGCTATTCAGAAGCTCCGGAAAAAGCAGCAGAGGGAACAAATCAACAACATTTGCAAATAATTAAAGCAAACTGATCTTTTCACAAGCTCGTATAAATCACGCTAAAGAGCTGACGGGAACATGTGATCACTGAGATTTTGACTTCGCCTCATCAGTGAAGCCTCAGCGTGACGCTGAATTGTGAAATGTGTGTATTTGCTTTCTTGCAGAGAATCAAGTCAAAAGATTGACTTTATGAACACCATGAGGTCAGTCCACACAGCTTTTTAATGCAGCATCTCTGCTGGTTGCCTGGTAATGTCACGGTGTCGGGTGCAGGACTCGCTGCTCCCTGCTTTTTAAAACAAATTTTTTAACCAAGATAGAGTCAAATGGTGGGAGCGCTGTGACTCAATGGAAATGTCATATTATATTTTGGTCCAGCACCACCTCTGACCCCGTGACTTTTCTTTTGATTCCACCACGAGGATGATATTTTGGTTTCATTTTGGAGTGATGATGCAGGTTAACCTATCCCAGCTGTAACTGGGCAGGACCATCTAATCAAACCACACAGGGCTCCTGTGAATGATTACGAAACGCTGGGTGACTCTCACACTTTAGCCACGGTATCTTTGCTGTGAAGTACAGCAGCTGCTTAAAGACTGGTCTGCTGCACCATGTTGATTACCATGCGTGCTAAGCACTATGGAAAAGCCTTTCCCAAGCATGGTGGGCAGACACAGCACTGAATTTCTGGAGAATTTTAACTTCCCTCTGTGCTCAGGCAGCTTTAGTGGAAAATGTGCACAAGGAGATGGACTTAAACACCGTGTGTGTCCTTGTGGACTTGTACTGAATCCTCTCATGCACCCTCCCCTCAAAGCAAGCATTCAGCATTGTGCGGGTGCAGCACTGTTGGACAGAACTAAGCAGCATATGCAAACATTCAACTTGAACAGACACACACAAAGCATGAGGCAAAGAGACCAGGCTAATACTTTTCCTTTCCTTTCCTCAAGATATTCACACCAAGCTAAATGCTTCTTACCTGACATGACATCAGACAAGACTAGAGCTGAATCAACATCTGCCTATGTGAAAGAAAGCACATTTCCCAAATTGACCCCATCACATTATATCCAGGGTTAAATTGGTATTTTATATATAAAGTGGGCCTATTTTATATTTTCTTTATTTTTTTGTCACAGTGCTCATTTTGGGAAAAAGAAACCAATTTCTTTTCCTCTCTTTTTTTCCGAGTTTCCACAATTTACAAGTGTCCCATAAATGTGTCACAAGCAGGCAATCCTAAAGCTGCAGGCTTGAAAAGAGGACAGCTATAAAAGGAGACAGCAACCGAACAAATGAGTGCGATTGTGCCTGTTTAAAACAGCCCTGTGCAGAACAGACAGACCGTCTGTGGAAAGCAAACACATACAATGAGATAAAAGTGTAAACAAAGAAATGTCGTTCATACTTGTTCAGCTGTCTTTGTGAGATTTTTTTTAATTACATTTTTTAAAAGTTGGCACTTTTCTGTCATGCTTTCAAATTTCAAGGCCCTTTTTGAGGGTTAAGACTAAGCTTAGGGTTAAAATTAGAATTAGGTTCAGGTTAGTGTTTGGCAGTTAGCTGTGATCCTAAACTTAGGGGTGAGAGGCAAAAGTAAAGCACAGAACGATAACGGCACAGCACAGCAGTCACTCTTTTAGTCAAAATCTTGTGAGCCATTCATTCAAATGACGTCAAACTGGGCACTGCACTCAGCCAGGGACCCCACTAATACCCCTGCAAAATTTGAAGTGGATTGAAAGAACAGTTGGAGAACAGATGGACGGACAAACCGAGATTCCTCAAATTATTAGAAAGAAGTTATTGTCCAAAATAATACTCAATTTGGCTTTCCCAAAGACAAAAGCACTGACAGTTTCAGCAGTAAGTTGGCTTAAATGGAGGCAGAAGTGAGCTAAAATGGCTTGTTACAAATAGAAGATCAACTAAAGGCTGCACAGTGGGGAGGGACGTTTAACCAAAATAAGTCATTTTTGGAACTGTGAGTCATGCAAAGCTACTCAGTCAGAGACCCAGAATAAAACTATAGGGCTGAAAAATGAGCATAACAGTTTCTCTTTTAGGTAAATTTGATAGGTGGGCCCTTGAGTGGAGAAAGGCAGAGTAGCTTTATCTCACCGACTGCCCCCGGTGATCAGCTGTGCTTAAAAATAGCCACCTGGGCTGCAGATTAGGCTTTGTCAACCCCTCTGAGTATGCTGCTTACAGGTGTTCTTATAAGTCTGTGCTTGAGCATCTTACCCTCTGACGGCATGGAGAAGGCGCAGCGATGGAAAGGCGGTGCGTATGTCTACGGTGTGCAGCAGGATGAGACGCAGTGCCCACTCCACGCGCTCCTCTCCCCCCTTGGCCATGAAGGCTGGGATCCACAACACGCTGCCGCTGAGGCTTCGAAGACGCCGTAAGAAGCGCTCCTTCCACTCGTCGGTGACCAGGTCCTGGAAGGCTCGCTGCACTACTGACGGGTTCATGGTCACCAAGTTGGTCCGCCATCCCACGTCCTGAAAGTATTCCTCCACCGGTGCCAGGTTACACCTTAAAGCAAAGAGCGTTCAGTTTTAACATGGGGAAATGCTCTATTAAACACCTAGAATTTACGCAAATGAATCAAATATATGGTTTGCCAATGATGTGTAAGGCTTTTACAAGTATACAAAAGTAAAGAAAGTCAAAATTTTCCACCTTTATGTTACAGTTAAAGCTCTGATATCCTCTATGAAGGCAACTTTTAAGTAACTTTCACCTCCCTATGTGGTTCTGATTAATGAAACACTGGTGGATAACTGACGGGTTACATTAAGCCAGCAATCGTGGAAGCTGTTCTATCATCTCATCGTGAAACCTTGACGAGAAACTTTTGTTTATTCGTTTATTTTTTCCACGTAATTTATCAACCATCTGTTTCCCCCCCACCACCCAAAGTCTGAAGAGTGAAACAGAGCAGAAGTAAAGGTGAAATTCAGCAGGAAAGCAGGGTGGCATTTTCTTCATTGATGTTAGTCTCCGCCTGAAAGTAAATGTCAGAAAAACACAAAGCTGGCAATTATCCTCACAGCGAAACATCTCCATTCTGTACAGCGGGGCGGGGAGGAGACATCAGGAGGCCTTGTTGTTAATACGTTTTTATCTCTTATCTACACACTGATTACAGTGTTTGTTTAGTCTGAGCACTTCAGATCTGCGGGGTTCGTTCATATTTTCACTGATAAATTACCAGGACTTCTTTACTTTCAGTCAAACTTTCATCATCTGAAACATCAGTGTAAAAAGAATCAAAATTCAGTGCAATGACTCTTAACTAAAAATTAATGACAAGTTTTATATAAAAGCCATAGGTTATCTAGAGCTGCCTGTCCCAGCTTTTGCTTATCTTTTTAAATTTTAATTCAGTTGTTTCACTTAGTATCCACTGTGACTTTGCTTGTTTCCGTTTAGTTTCAGTCTTAGATTTAGTCTTTATTAATTATTGTTGTATGGAGGGAATATGTCAGACGCATGATTTAGTAAAATCAGTACAGGTATTAGAATAAAAACACAGAACCTCTTGAAATCACAGTCTTGTAGAAATCCAGAATCTCAATAAATACATATATCAAAGCCTCATAAGGCAATTTTTGATTAAACAAAAATTATTTTGTTCTGTAAGCCTCGTGTTTACTTAATTGCTCCCTTTTTGTGACTGGTCTGGTGCCGCCAACGCCATGCCATCTCTTTCATAATCTATTTTTTAAACCATAATTATAAAGTGAATCACATTTGCCAGATTTGCTAAAACTTCAGCAGGCTTTGGAATTAAAACTTTAATTGCCACAGATTTGATATTTTTTAAATTAATTAATTAATTAATTTGAGCAAATGAACCCTGGATCTTTTATCTGTGTGGGTGTTCTCCGCTCTGGGTGTTGTGTTTTACATCTTAATGGTTGCTGTCACTGTCCACAGCAGCTAATGTACCCACTGCAAAGAACAGCTGGTGCATGATGAGCTGAAGCAATCTATGTACCCCGAATGCTGTCAACCTACTTTGTGGGAACCGAGCGAAGGGCAGGGAACTATATTTAGCTGCAACATTATCTGCCGATCGGATATGTGAGCACAGAAGCAAATTCCTCCGCTTCTCAAAATGACACATTTCCTGTTCTGTGACTTCAGCCGACCATTACCGCCATCGCCTGGGATTATTATGATGCTGAGGGAGTCTAGAAATCATGACCTCTTCTCATCAGGGTAACACGGCAGCACAAGATACAAGACAGATAGGCATACAACAGAATCCACTCGTGAAAGGTGTGCAAGACTTTGAGCTATCGATCAACCAGCGCAGTGAGGTGCTGCTTTAATTCTAACAACACTGATTTCTGAGAGGGTGCAGGTTGGGCGGTTTTGTTCGATCATGCCTAACTCCAAAGATAATTTAAACCAGAACACTTTTCTCTTTTTTTTCCATCTGCCAAATATAATACAGCCTTGACAGGCTTTTTTTTTCTTTACCTCTAGTGGCAGGTATGAATGGTGATACATAACCCACTCAGGGACTCGCGAGCTTGCACCCAAACACAAACAGACCTGGCTGATGGCTTCGCAAACAGCGCGCTCTGCTAAATGAGAGCAGGGCCCAGGAGAGCACCGGTGTTTCTCTGAAAAGCACAACGTCTTACCGCTGGATGCAAAGGCTGTTCAAAATGTCAATTTCATGTATAATCGTGCATCTAACAGCTCTCAGCTTGATAGTTGGCTCCCAAATTTAAGCCATCAGAGAAGCTTTGACAGCTTTTTCAAATGCGCAATTAAAATATTTCCAGCCGTGTGGCCACCAGCTATCGATTATCATACTAATATGAATTATACACTCAGTGCAGGAGATAAGACAAGCCTAAAACTTAATGCACCAATCTATTTCAATTATAGTCCATTTTAACTGCTGTGTTTTCTGATTTATTTCAAGCAAAAGGCTTCTAAGACTTAAATCACCCATGCTACCTGATAACAAAGTCATGAGAGTCAATCTCAGGCCCACAGCTGCTGTTCAGAAGGATCCCGGAGTTGCCCACGATGGCACAGCGCCTGTAATGCTGGTTTTTCATGGGGGATACGGTTGGCAAGAGACGGTAGAGATTTTCTGAGATGTTTGTGGTACTGTGGCGATCAAAAACATAGTGGATGATATCTCCCGGTTTCAGCGTGCCCTTCAGAATCGAGATGTCTCTCTCCGGGTCGAGGAATCTCAGAATGTTTTTCCTGTGAAAAGAGAAAATATGCGCCAATTATGACCGCCCGTCTACAGCGAAGTGTAAAACCTTGTGGAGATAATTGTGGAGGGTGATAAAAATACCTGATGAGGTGGGAGAGGGTCTTATTGAAAGTCCAGCTGTTTGACAAGTGTTTGGCAGTGTTATTGTAGATTGGACGGTGACGATATGTCTCTGCGCTTGCTGTTGTCAAAGCAGTGGGGTTTACATGTACCTCAGCTTTTCTAAATGACAAGAAAAAGTCGTGTTACCAACACACAGTTCAAAAAAATGATGCCTGTTATCTCCTCCATGTATTGTTAGAATTTGCCCCATCCATTTCTAAATCTAAAGGCTGTTATGTCAAGCTTTTCCTTCTCCTAACAGACTAAAAACAGAGAGGGTTGCATGCTGTACAGAATGTAACCAAGAAAAATATGTGAATCTGAGTGTACCAAGGTAGAGTTACAGTACAAGAAAACTAGATTTAACAAATGACTCTATGCGGATTTATACTTTATTACTTTGTTTATTACCGGCTTTGCTCTTTTCCAGTCCCTTGGTTCATCTTCTATGTGTGAAATTTTGTTTCATTTCCTCTTCCTTTATCCCAACTTATTTCTGATTGGTTGCCACTTGCAAACAGAAGGTTTAAACAGCAGATTGCCGATTAGGGCTATCCCCTCTTTGTGACCTAATACAGAGCCAGTAGTAGGAAATAACATATCAAAGTGAACTTTTTTAGTACACTGAAGCCTGAATTTTTCCACATATGGCATTTTTAGTTATTCCCATGCTGGCTCCATTATTTGAAAATTTCGCCATTTTTAATAGGAGCATCTACCATCAGTAAGCCCAGAAAATGAGGAAAAGTAAGATAGGTCAACTTAAGATGAAAATTTGAACTGGAACATGACATCTGATGGGGCTGCTCGATCACTGGCCATTTTGATAGGGACACCTGTTCAACTTCTCATTAATGCAAATATCTAAACAGCCAGTCACATGGTATCCATTTAGGCATCCAGACAAGACACCCTGCTGAAGTTCAAACTGACCATCAGAATGAGAAAAAAATGTAATTTAAGTTATTTTAAAAGAAGCATAGTTGTTGGTGCCAGATGGTATCTGAGTATTTCAGAACCTGCTGATATACTAGGATTTTCCCATGCAACCACCTTTAGGGTTTATAGAGAATGGTCCAAAAAAGAGAAAAGGCACTGTTGATGTCAAAGGTCAAAGGACAATAGTCTGTTGTTGGTAAAGTAAATCAAATCACCACCTTTAAAAGCAAGGTACAAACACGAGCATCTCTAAATATTAAACATGTTGAACCTTAAAATTGATGTGCTATGGCAGCAGAAGACCACACCTGTGGGACTCCTCTCAGCCATTAACAGAAAACTGAAGCTGCAGTTCACATGGACTCAACAGAAGACTGGGAAAACATTGTCTGGTGTGATGAGTCTTGATTTGCTTCGACATTTGGACGGTAGGGTCAGAATTTGGCACGAACAACACAAACATGGATCGATCCTGCCTTGTATCAATGGTTCAGGCAGCCAGTGGTGGCGAAATGGTGTGGGGGATTATATCTTGGCATACTCTGGACTAATAAGAACCAGCAATACTAATGGCTGAGTATTGGTGGTGAGCATGTGAATCCCTTTACAACCACAGTTGACCCATCTGTTGATGACTGCTTCCAGCAAGATAACGCAACACATCACAAACCATTTCAAACTGTTTTTTTTGAACATGTCAGTGAGTTCACTGTACACACACAGCTCCCACACTCACTCGATCCCAATCCAATACAGCACTTTTGGGATGTGGAGGAACAGGAGATTCGTAACATTGGTAAATGGCCTGTATTTGTATAGCGCTTTACTAGTCCCTAAGGACCCCAAAGCGCTTTACACATCCAGTAATCCACCCATTCACGCACACATTCACACTGGTGATGGCAAGCTACATTGTAGCCACAGCCACCCTGGGGCGCACTGACAGAGGCGAGGCTGCCGGACACTGGCCTACTGGCCACCACCAGTAGGCAACAGGTGAAGTGTCTTGCCCAAGGACACAACGACCAAGACTGTCCAAGTCGGGGCTCGAACCGGCGACCTTCCGAATACAAGACGACCTCCCAACTCTTGAGTCACGATCACCCATTGATGTCCAGCTGACAAGTCTGCAGCTAACGTGTGATGTTATCAAGTCAATATGGACCAAAATCTCTGAGGAATGTTTCCAGCATGTTGCTGAATCTGTGCTACAAAGAATTAACTCACTTGAAGCAAGAGAGTGGTCCAACCCAATGCTAAAAAGGTGTACCTAATGAAGTGTCTGGTGAGCACAAATGCTGCTTCAGATTCTTAAGGACTTGCGGCAGGCTATATCTAAGTACAGATAATATTACTTCTGCTTAAGTATCTGATTCATTCAGCCACTGCTCCAAAAAAGGACCTCCTTGACATGAACAATAACTTAAATGCAGTAGAGTGATGTTCTGCAAAATACTGCAGTTTCCTTAAAGTTAAATCCAGCTTTGCTCACATGGCAGATGTTTGCATTGTCACATGGATACCACACAAACGCACATACACACACATACTTTGATGGGTATTTATAGCGGCTGTGTCTCGCCTTAAAAAAACTAATGAGACGCTCACTTTGCCTGACTCACTGTGGCATCATAGCTGTAAAGGATTCAGTGACCAATAGCAAGCAAAAATTACCCAGAGAGACCATTTAGCTACCCACTGGTGTTCTACAGCTGTGTGTGTGTATGTGTGTTTGTGTGTGTCTGAGTAGATAAGATTTCAGACCTGTGTGGTTTGGGGATGAGCCGGTGCAAGTTCATCTTCTTTGAATGTCCAATATTTCTGAGTGGGAAAAAAAAAGGTTTAGATTGAATTATGAATCACTTACTGCAGTGTAGATTCTTACACTGAGCTGTATCCAGCAGCAGGCATACTGTACATCACTCTTACAAGACAGAATAAAGGTGAAAAGCACACATCAAGGCATTTTTAGAGAACTCCACTGTGGACCCATTTGCTGATGTAATGAGGGGAAATTTGGCCTTAATGGGGCCCCATTATACTGAAAGGAAGATTTTCTTTTCAAGGGGGAAAAGACTGATCGCTTTACAAGGGTGTTGAATGCATCAGGCAAAATGCATTTACAGTAAATATACTGTATATGCATTCAGATTGTTAAGCTTCAGGCAATTTTGCAATCGTGACCTTGGTCACATCTAATAGGCGACTTTAAATATAGGAGTGAAGAAGTGAAACACCGGAGTGCTACCGGGGCTCCTTTCATTCGTTTTACAATCCCGGTGGCCTTTAAATATATTGTTATAATCATATTAGCCTGAATTTTATGCAGGAGTGGAATTGGTTCTGGTGCTTCTCCCACGGCAAATCACAAACCAATGTGACCTCATTACAATGTGAGCCACAGCCGGGTAATTGCTTTCAAAACAAAATGTTCTTGCTCAAAGGGGAGAAATGCAAAAAGACAAAAGCTGCATAGAGAGGTAGATTTTTTTTCTTTAAAAGTGAGTTTTTGTTTTTTTGGGTTGTTTTTTTTTTGCCATTCAGGTAACAGGACATCTTTACATCTATGTGATGATTATGAAGCGAAGCAGAGGAGGATGTAGCCCTGCTGAGGTCTGGCTGGATTTTTTTTTTTTTCTTTTTTGGAGCCTGCATGTTTTTCATGCTAAATTAAGAATGGATCTTCTTGCAGGTCAAACGTGAGTGTGTGAATTGGAGGAATCCTGCGGCAACATTTCAAACTCTGAAAATGAAAAAGAAGAAAAATATATAGAGGAGACCCTCTTTTTGTTGTCATTCTTTTGCCCCTTCACCCCTTTTGTCTCTCTTACACACACACACACACACACACACACACACACACACACACACACACACACACACACACACACACACACACACACACACACACGCTTCCCCCTTCTCTCTTTCTCTCCCCTCTCCCCCTTATAGTATAAATGTATCCTATCCCGCATGCAGCCTGCTGCAAGACAAATAGCCTAATCCTTGGAGACCCAGGCAGGCGGGCTGCTGTAGGAACAGCTGCTCCTGCTGCACCCAAGTGTTACAAATGTAGAAAACAAACCTCGCACACTCCGGCATCCCAAACTCCGAACTTCATTTCAATTCAAATAAACTCGTTTATTCCACTCAGTCAGCCCCCTTTTCCCTCCCCTCACATCACACATCGCACCTCAAATCTTCTGAGAAAGCCTTAAGGAAATAACCTGCTGGGTAAGAAAACAATGGGCATCATCATCTCTCTCTCTCTCCCTCTCTCTCTCTCACACACACACTGCGTGGATAAATCACGGCGGGATACTTACGCAGTTTCTTCCTCCACTTCTGCAATATCATCAATTATCAAAAGCACAACCAGCAGCGTTACAAAGCCGAACAACAGTGTGCGGAATACAAGCGGCATGGCTGAGAGGGGGGGGGAGGCTGCAGCCGCCGGGGGGCCGGGGGGAGTCCCTCCGTTTAGCGAACACTGACTTAAATGAACCTCCTTGTGTTTTCCATTTAGAAAGCGAAAATCCGCTCAGTCATCTGTGCCTTTGTTCTTTTCGCCGGAGTCGGACACTCCCCGGCGAGCTGCGGTCCTTCCTCTCTCCTCTCTCTCTTCTCAGATGTTCAGTTGTGTGTGTTTCTGTTTCCCGACGGGGCGATGCTGCTGCTGCTGCCGCCGCCGCTGCTGCCGTCTCCGCTCTTCCCTCTATTCCCCAGTCAAACTTTGAACGCGTGCACCTACAGAGCCTGCCATGGGAGCAGCGAGATGTGGACCACATGCAGTCTTAAAGGCGCAGGGGCCAAACTCTCCCATCTTCACTCCCCCCCACCCGCCCACTCCACATCCACCATCCACTCGGCCGGTTTGATCTCACTCTCCAGGTTGCTGCTCCAGGTGTTGCTGGCGCACGGAGTGAGGAGAGGTGAGAGACTGCAGCAGTGTGGAACCAGCTTGCACAGGTGTATGAGGCAAGTGGTTAAAAAAAAAGAAAAAAGAAAAAATCAGGCATGCATGAATCATCTGAGTGCAGTATTCAAGCAGGCATGTGTGGTCTGAAAACCCACGTTATCAAAATAAAGGTCATAGCTGCACACAAGCAGATCTGACTCCCACTGAAGGTGATGGGGACATCTTTCTGTAGCCGTGCTCACCACTGTTGGAAACTACTTGTGTGCATTTCATAGTCAGCTTTAGTCATTACTTGGTTTAGAGCATTAGGGAGCCCTATATCTATCTTTTTTTCTTCAGATTTCTAATTAAAAATGAATCCCAAATTTTGTCAGTAACAAGAGTGAAATGCACATCTTTGGAAAGGAGATGCGGCACATCTTCTCTTTACCACCAGACCGGAGTGGCATTTGAAAAAAATTTCTATCTAATCAAAAAAACTGTAAATAGCCTTGCAGCAGTGAGTCAGTGGACAGCAATGTCACTGAAAATGTTCACACATCCAACAAGAAAAGAAGCCGAAACGGATCCCACATCTATCTGCGTCACAGTAGCATTTGAGTGCACCCTGTTTGGCAAATTTCAACAAATGGTATGAAGGGCACAAGGGTGGAAGGAGGTCTGTCAAGTGCATAAAAGACAATCTGTTGTTAACAATTAAACTTGTACTTGCTTCACTGGTTGTGAGTCTGCAGGAAAAAGCAGCGTATTGTCATTTTTTAGTCAATTCAGTGAGTGTTGATCATTTCAGCAATCATTTCCCTCCACTGCACTTTATAAATGGGCCAAATATGTAAGAAATCAAAGCTATTACCTCACAAACAGCAAAGATTACACACAAGTAAAAATAAAATACACTGCATTGTAAAAAAAAGAAAAAAAAGAAGCACATTTGCTTTTGTCTTATACACAAATATTTTCTTTTTATCTTATACAATATCTTATATCTAAAAGTGAAACTGATTAGAAACAGTTCACATTACAGGGCTGTTACAAAAAAGAAGCAGAAGAGCATCTCTGAAGCAGATGTGTGGCAGAAGCCCACATGTCTGCTGCTGCTGCTGCTGCTGCTGCTGGCGTTGGCACATTTTCAGTCTCTTAGTACCAACTGAGCATTGTTTAAACACCACAGCCTACCTGAGTGCCATGGATGACCAAAGTGTCACAAAAAGATGTCACAAAGGTCAAATCATATCAATCTAGTTCATTGAACATAACTGTGAGTTCACTGTGCTCAAATGGACTCCACAGACACCAGATCTCAATCTAACAGAGCATTTGGGATGTAGTGGAACGGGACACCAGCATCATCCATGTGCATCCAACAAATCTGCAGCTAGTGTGTGATGCTGTCCTGTCAATATGGACTGAGGAGTGTTTCCAGCAACTTGTTTAAGCAAATTGTGAGCGACTGGAGTAGTGTGCTTTGTGTTATCACTTATGCAGTCTTGTTTGTGCTATCAAAACGCCCCTCAGAGACACTTTCCTCTGACACTCATCAGAGAAGTGTTGTTCAAAAAAATTAGAACATTTTGATTTTGGGAAACTGCCAAAAACTGAAGTTGTCATCAGGCATTGTGAACTACTACTTTCTACACTGAGGAGCATATTGAGACTACAATTTGATATTCAAACATAGGTGTAGATGCTTGACTAGCTAACTATATAACTTGTTAATGGGATTTCAAATCCACAAAAACAACTGGAAGGAGTTTTTTTTTTCCCTTTCGCTTGTAGCTATAGATACAACACTGCTTTACAACATGTTTACAGTGTGGAAGGGATGGTTTGGCTTTTGTGTGACTGTGTAGATACTTCATTAAAATCAGAAAAGATTTAGGATTTAGGATGAACCATTCTGTTAATCATTAGATGTGACCTGGGGTTTAGCTGGGGCTTTGGACGTCCAACCCCAGGAAACTCTGAGTTTGAAGCGGTTCTTTTCCTTTGTGCTGAATCTAATACACCGAGTTGCAACTTTTTTGGGGGAATGCCTGCTGACTTTTACTGGAGTAAAATGCACTTTGCTTTCAAATAATCATCCTCATCTTTCGCCATTTAAATTTCTCCCTGCTGAGTCAACGCGCCTCCAGGCACGATTTAGTCTTCTGTCATCTTTTTGTGTTTGCTTGAATTTAATGCAAGAGTCAGATTGTAACAAACCGACAGCTCTATTTGACGTCAGGCCGCTTTTGTGTCATTTGTTCGGGGAAGCAAGTGCAGACGTGCAGGTAAACGTGCCACCTGATCGTGCCGGGGAATTTATTTTAATTTAATCACCCCTGGAATTCAACTCACGTTGAAAACATGTCACACAAACCTTTGTTTTGAAGTCATACTGTTTATCTCAGAACAAGACTCATTTGCAAACTAAAACCCTTGTAACATAAGTTCTGACAGCAGTTTTCACATTTTTCTTGGTTGTCAGACAATTTCAGGAAAAATCTTCTGCTGATGTAAAAATCAGGAAAAAAAAATCAAAAACCTCCCCCATTCTCTTTCCTACTGGCTCCTCCATGTTTTATCAACCTGTCTGCTTGTACACGGCACCAGAAGAGAGGCTGTGCAGCCGCTGGCTGAGATCACAACACCGTGTGTGTGTTTGTGAGCAGCAGGGATATTTCAGTTAACCACAAAAGATTCAGTCGTGATATATGAGCACACAAATCATTCACTGGAAGGGAAAAAAGGACCTTTAGCTAAAGAAAAAGCATCTCTATCCCCTCCACAAACTTTTGAGCTGCAGTGTAAAGTGTTAATGATATACATAATAATCAGCCACAGAGTTCATTTTTCTGCAGATAAGGCTAAACTATCGACATGTTTGTGCTTTGAATTAGGTTCTGAATACAACTCTGCCCCTTAAACAAAGCATTTTTAAAGCCACTATTATCGACACTTCATCCTGTTTTTGTAAAAGATGACCTTTTGCTTTTATTGACTGGGAGGATGGCTGAGATGAAAGCAATTCAGACTCCTTTCTTTCTTTCTTTCTTTCTTTCTTTCTTTCTTTCTTTCTTTCTTTCTTTCTTTCTTTCTTGAACTTTTCCCTCCCGGCTTCACAGAGTGATAAATGTTGGACGGTTCTGTGATTTCCAAACACATTTTTTTTTAAATTTTCTCAATTATTTTGCTTTGCTCAGGGAATTCCAGCACTTTTCGGGCATAAAATAATGAGAGTGGTGATGTTGGAAAAGAACTGAATCTTATCACGCATCCCTGCGTTACTGTTATGCTGTGTCAAGATTTTTCCTTTGAATATATTTATGTTTATCCCAAAATGTTAACTGAGCATGTTTGCTTTTATATTTTCTTGCCGTTCCTTTAGCAGATGAGTTAGGCGTTAGAGCAAAGGCACATTTTACTTGGAGCAGCAATTAAAACTCAATTACTACTCTATCATCTTCTGTAATTAAAGTGATTAAAGTATTTACTTCTTCATAAGTAAAAAGGTTTGAATAGTCGCCATCGATACTTTATTCCTTTGTAATTAAAAGTCATTTATTAAAATGTGTTACCCCTCCATTATACATTTCCTATCATTAGCATCATTTTCGCCCTCAGTCAGTCTTAAGCTAGTTAGTTAGCTGATATATAATGAAAATAAATTAGGGATTATGCAGTCAAAGCAAATCTAAAGGGAAAGTGCTATCTGTTTTCATATTCCAGGCATACATTATCTACACGATTGCGATTCACAGACATGAATAAAGGTCTAATTTACATAAATTGAAAAGTGCAGCTGGAGCCCTGAGATTGTGCATAATGACTCATAATGATATTTACACATATGATGTCTGGTTTCACATCCAGTGCTAATTCACAGTTCACTCTCAGTGTGTTTAGTGGAACATGTATGTCGCATTTCCACTCTGGGATGAAAATCCAAATGAGAGCAGGCTGAATTCAGTCACTCTATCAGATTAACAGTCACTGAACATGTATCAGCAATTTGAGAAGGATGCAAGTCAAGGCACCCCAGAGAGGATTTACTGCTTTATTTTCTCCACTCGAGCTGTTGTGTAACACTTTGTCTTACTAAAGCAGCCATTAGGCTAATTGACACTTCTTGACTAAGAGAGAAAACTCTTGCCTGCAGCAGCGTCTGTTTCCTGCTGGTGGATTCTTGTTGTTGTTGTTGGCTTTTTTTTTTGTTTTGTTTTTGCTCTGCCTTTCAACAAGGACACCTTCCCGGGGAATCGCAGTTGTTGTATTTTGTGCATCTTTGTTGTGACGAGTATCAGGAGTGAGGTGTATATCAGAGGCTGTTGAGACAGATGCAGTGATACTGATACTGCTGCTGTCATGCACAAGCTTTTTCTCTTTCTTTCTGTGTGTGTGTGTCTTGTTCAGGAGTGTCATTGAGCTATTATTAGACTTTACAACCACCTGACAACGGCACTCGCTCAAAGACAGGCAGAAATACACTGCGCCCTCATTTTTTTAAAGCGCATTATAGCCACATTTGCAAGTGCTGAGGTGTCATTGTAATTATGAGATGTCGTTTTCAGAAGCAACAAATATGAGGAGGCCATTAATTTTGCATGTAAGATCAGTGAGATCTGTGACATAACATAACTGCTCCAGCAGACTGCATTTCCTTAAATTTGATAAGACTAAGGAGATGAGGGAATAGTACCTTGATGCCTCTGTGGGTGCTTTACATGTGTCATAAGATCCATTCATCTATTTTCTTCTGCTTATGCTTGGCAGGGTCGTGTGGCGCACTGGAGCCTATCCCAGCTACCACAGGGCGAGAGGCTCCAGGCACGTTGACGCAGGGCTAACACAGACAGACATCACAGTCACATACACACCTATGGGTAATTTAGAATCACCAATTAACCTAACCTCATTAACTGCATAGAAGCGAACCCACGCAAACACGTGGAGAACACGCAAACTCCACACAGAAAACTCAGGACCTTCTTGGTGTGAGGCAACAGAGATAATTATGCCACCGTGCTGCCATAAGATCATGTTTGGCTTTTTTGAACTGAAGAAAGCAGAGGTGGGCTCGATCCAAAGATAATATCGATAAGAATGCTGGTATTGGTATTGGATACATACTAATGCAATAGGATCAATACTTTGTTGCCTCTTACTTCAGTATGTAGCCCACTTCATTGTGTTGAACCTTTTTTTTTAATTATTATTATTTTACTAAAAAAGAAAAATTTGTTTTAAAATATGTGAAAATTTTTAGTGTTTTTTGTTAATACAACAAAGCACACTTTAAAATTTAAGTTAATACAACTAATTATTGTGAAAAATAAAAATCTGTGAATTAGTGAAATGTATTCAGAGTTGTAAATTGATGATGGTTCATCTCAAACCATGACACGTAAGCCTTTATAGGTCAAAAGTATCGGTATTAGTACTGGTATTGGTGATACTTGGTATCTAAACTTTACCAAAAGTATAAGTATCCCACAGTACTAGCAGACAGGCTTCAGCTCTGCAACACTGTTTTTAGTGTAATGCCCACCTGTTACAGGTCAGCTTCTGACTGACAGGGTTAGGGGTTTTTTTTTTGTCGATACCTGGAAGGTAGATTATTGACACTTTTTCAAAATTTTCTTCTTATTTCTCATTTGGTTACATTTTAATGACACCCAAACAGTAGGACTAAATCTTGGACCCTAAATATTTGTTTTGCCTAGAAAGGATAACTGGCATAATCATTAGGATGCTGTTTTCATATATGGGTTAATATAAAGTTGCTACAACGTTTGTTATATGGGATTTCACTACCGTATTTTCTACCTTAGTTATTTACAGAAATCAGCACAGCGGTATGACAAGGATGAGAAATGTCTTAATTTGTGACATAGATTCACCGAGGCTGATTTTAGCGAGATTGACAGGTTATTGATCAGAGATGCTCTTCTGTTCTTCAGCCGGTGTGGTCTTCTGATGCTGTAGCCCATCTGCTGCTTTTCTGCATAGCTTGGTTGATTTTCTGTTGCCTTCCTATTAGCTCGAAGCAGTCTTGCCATTCTCCCCTGACATCAACCAGGCATTTTCACCCAGACAACTGATCCTCACTGAATATTTTCTCTTTTTCAGACCATTTTCTGTAAACCCTGCCACAACAACCATGCCACATTCAAAGTCACTTAAATAATTTGTCTTCTCTCGGTTTGAACTTCCGAAAGTTAACTTGATCATGTCTGCTTGCTTAAATTCCATGGATTACTGTCAGATGATTGGACGATTTAACATTTGAGTTAAACAGCTGTACCTAGTAAAGTGAATACATATAGCTCTGCTCAGTCATTTTAGCTCAAGGTTGGACATTTGAGAGTTACATGATGTCAACAACACAAGGACTCGTGTGCTACGTCCAGAAATCCAGGAAAGCTATTATTTAAGTGTTTCTTAGAAACCAGGAGAGAGGACCACATCAGTCATCTTGTACCAGCTCCCTGTGTGTCAATAAAGTGACTTTTATATTCTTTTGTTGGTTTATAAGGGACTGAATCTACTTCACTTTTCATATGTCATATATCAGGAATGAAAGTCTTAGAAAACTTGAGGTCTGATTGAACTCTCACTTCTATTAATGTGATGAAGTGAAGAACTTTGAATTGTGCTGCTTTTGAAAGCCTCTATTATACAAAAGAAAAAGAAAAATCTCATTGTACATTTTGTCCTTCCCTCAGCAGCATTTGCTGTTAGAGAGCTTTATATACGTCCTTATGTAACATTAGGAATAAGCATGCTTATTTGACTTCAAAAGGTAAAATTGTTCTTTGATTTATTTATTGTTTTCATACAGTAAAAATATTAAGTAGCACTTGTTAAAATTAGTTTTACAGAAACATGTATTGATTTACATAATATCGAGAAGCATATTTTACAAACTCTCAGTGGTTCTGTGTTACTCAAACTGTGAGAGCTAAAATCTAACGGCTAAACTAAGCCTCCAATCCACTGTGCAAATCAAAATATGGAAAGTATCTGTCCTCATGTGGTACCATTAATTTCTCGTGTCTATATAAAGCATCTCGCTGGGCGAGGACTTGGTACAATATTGGGAATGTGTGCTGAGCCGTGAATATAAACTGGCAGCTGAGCTGGAGCTTTTATTTTAACAGTGCCTCAACACTTAAATTAGAATCTTTAAAAAGCCTATCTGAAAGATAAAACCGTGATTACACACACACACACACACACTCCATCAATTCCATGTTCTCGGTCCTTGCATATCTTGTTCTAGTCTACTTCTAGACCTCATTAAGCCAGGTGACATCTGAGCCGGTGTGGTAAATAAGTGCAGCAATTTATTGAAATATGTGCAAACATGAATAGAAATACAGTATACAGGGCAAAAACAGAGTTTGTACAATTCTAAAAAGCTTGAAAATCAATATTTTGTTTGACCAGCACAGCCTGAACTCTTGCGACTCCTGCATGTTTTTCTATCCAGCTATGCTATTACTGCATTGGCACTTTGTTTGGGATCATTGTCATGCTGAAAAATGAAGTTGTGGCCAACAACATTGGGTCACATTATATTTTTCAGTGGTGCAGTTACTGCACTAAATTCATTAATAAATTACCGTTGCAATTGTGTCGTTACTTGCGGGAGGAAGACCGTGGTGGAGCAGCCTGCAGTCCAGATATGGACATTACTTTTATGTTTATTGTATGAAAGGACAAGAGTACGATGGTAAAGCTGAAACTACATCCAGGATAGAATCAATCGCATTCTGCTGATAACACAACTTCACAGACAGCATGCTAACACAAAGCTAGCCAAAACCCCAAAGTGATATTAAAGCTGAATGCATGCTGACTCCCAGCCCAGCAGCCAGAGCCTGAACTTCAGCAGGTAACAAAGGCAGTGATGAGCCGTCAGCCTTGTAGCTTTCGTTTCTACTTGTTCATGTTTCTAAAGTTGACTGTGGCAATAGCTTTGAAGTCTCTTTGTGCTCGTTTTCAGCTTTGCTTCAAGTTGTTAATTTTCTGTTCATAAATAAATACTAAAATATTGCATCTGTGTTCTAAATAGAATAGGTTATGTGTTGGTGCGTGGAACTGCCTCAGGTTTAAATTGTTGGCCATTTGAACAAAGTTAAGTACCGAGTAGTGTAACAAATTACTTCATCCACTTAGTAATTAAGTAAAATACAGCATTACTTGAAAAGAAAATAATGAGTAATGTGTAATATATCAGAGGTGGCCAGATCAATCCAAATATTGATAGTATTGATACCGATGCTGGTATTGTTATCGGATAGATACTTTGCTCTATCCTGTAAATATGCATTATTATATTATTTAACGTAATATAATCATGTTAAATAAATTATTTTTTTCAGAAATGAAAAAAAAATGCATTAAACACAGACTATGAAAAATGTCTGAATCTTTTTGTATCAACTCTCATGTCAGTTTTACTTATAGCACATTTAAACAACAGAAGTTGATCCAAAGTGCCTTAGAGACAGACATGTTTAAATTAAACTAAATTGATTTTAATTTTACTTACGCAAGAGCCACCCATATGGGCACTTAATATTGTAAGGTAAATACCCCTACAATAATACAGAGAAACCCCAACAATCAGACGACCCCCTATGAGCAAGCACTTTGGCGACAGTGGAAAGGAAAAACTCCCTTTTAACAGGAAGAAACCTCTGGCAGAACCTGGTGCAGGGAGGGGCGGCCATCTGACGAGACCTGTTGGAGGGTGGGCATTCCAGGTCTCCAGAAAATCCAGTTTTAAAATACATGAAAAGTTAAAAGATGCGTTTTGTTATGTTAGCTAATTATTGCATAAAAACAGTGATTTAGTGGCCATTAAAATGTATCCAGGTTTAGCAAATTGATTCATCTCATGAATCATGACAGACTGCTCTCTCCGACTTAAGCTGCCTTTAAAGGTTAAAAGTATCATTAAAGGCATCCGTGTTGTATTTACTCGGTATCAGATCGATACCAAAATCTGGAGTACTGCACATCGCCATAATACATTACTTCTTTTGAGTTAAGACCACAACACTTTACAGGTTGTATTGTGTTGTGGATGAAAATATGACCGTACTTTTCTTTATAATTCTATCAACTTTGACCGCAACTTTGACCGCAACACCACTGGCTGAACTGCAGCCCCAAACCATGACCGAGCCATGATGTTTTACAGATGGCTGTAGACACGCCTCCATACTTTGTGACAATTTGCCCCTTGAGTCGCCCCCTGCTGGCCAGCAGAAACAGTGGTTGTTGATAAAAACACTGAACAACTCAGCTCTACACACATGCAAAATAAAACTTCTTTTGCCTGCTCCCTTATTCACAAGGGGTCACCACAGGATGGCTCTGCATATTTGATTTGGCAGATTTTCACGCCTGATGTCCCTCCTGATGCAAACCCCAAGGGACTCGTGCCTCCTCCTGGGACCAAACTGGCAAGCTTTGACTTGTTAGGCGAATGTGTAAACGACTACACTATGGAGCCACTTACACACAAACAGAACTCAAAAGAAAAGAAAAGAACTCAAATTTGTATGAATTTTCTGAAAAATAATTTATTTCCAGAGTAAAATAAACAATATGCTGCCATACAAAAAGTGTAAGAAAAGGGACAATGTCAAAACTGTAACTGCAGAGAGCTCAGCAGAGTAACAGGTCACATGTGCAGTGAGTCACACCTGGATATGAAATCAGTGCCCTTTAACTTTATTTGACCTTGTACACACAGTCTCCTTTAGCACATCTGTAACCTCTGTATCTTATTACAGGCCTAGTTCGAAGACACAGGCAACACACCATAGATATGAATTGTCCCAGATCTTTTGTAACATCAGACACACACACATCCCAGACAATTAGATTACATATAATTTATACTCGAAAACAATCTAATAAAAACATTCTGGGCCAAATGAAAACAAACCTTCCACTTGAAGGATGAACAACATAAAAATACTACTTTTGATTTCCTTTGCTTTTACACTGGGTGCAAAAGCCAAAAGAAAACATATAGAAAGTTCTTATTCAAATTATCCCTTATTAAGACATATTAGGCTGAAAAGAAGTAAAAACAACATGGAAATGCTATCATGAAGAAACATTGCACATTTCAACCTATAAGACAAGACCTCAACGTCTAGTCTAAGAAGTATCAAAAAACAGTGTCTACGATCCAGCAAGAGAACAGGAAACTGAGCAGTTAAAAGATCCAACAGGCCACTAAAATAACCCAGTGAGGGTGTTTCTGTTCTCTCTTTTTTTAATTTTTCAATAGGAAAATTTCCTGCAGTGAAATTAAAATGCATCAACTAGTAGTTTGTAAACACTTGGCAACTTTTATAAATATGAATAACTGAAAAACAAACCAAACTTCTTTTTTTAACCATAAAAATGTCATTTTGAAGAGTGACGGAACAAAAACAATATGGCAACTATAGTTTGTAGTAGCATCATGTCCACTCACTAATAACAGACTAGGACTGAGTGGGACGGTACTGCGATCGTCTTCTACCACCGAGTCAACACGGGAACTCACTGGCAACACCTGACAACACCTCGCTCAGACGTAAACAACTACAATGGACCCTTTTGATTTTACCGCGCAGTCGAGAGCGACCGAGGACCTCAACGGGCCGTAAAATAGATCGCCTTTATCAAAACCTCTTGAATTTAACAAAGAAGAAAAAACTAAATTCCTAAAATAGTCATTTAAATGTCCATATTGTCCTTTTTTTTTGCTTTACAAATTATAAAACAGACTCCATATTTTCACAAAACTCGTGGTCCTCGAGGTTGTATATAAACTTCGTCCTGTCGACGACTTTGGGGCCGTCGGTGAGGGACGGGTAAAACTCAGTTGGCGTCAAGTGGCCCTCGTGACTTTTGATGTACTTCCTGTAGTTCCGCCGCAAGCAATACCACGTGGTGGTGTAAAGGAGGAAGGCGACACCCTTGAGAACGATGGCCAGGCTCACGTAGAGATGCCTGTAATTCGCGTTGTCGTACAACAGGCAGGCACCCTTCTTGTCGCAGTCCGAACTCCAGAAAAGGCAAGTGGAGTCGATCCCAGCACCGAAGATCAGAGGAGGGGGGATGAATCCTGCAAGAGAGAAACATGCACTGAGCTAAGGTTTGTTGGCTGTAAGAGGAGAATCATAAATCTTCAAACTATCACTCCGTAAGCACTGAAATGATTTAAAAATCACATTTTGTCTCTCTTATGTTCCATTTCTTCTCTTGCCTCCTGAACGCGAGGTTGTTTTTACACTCTCGTGATCTGATTTATTTGCTTTCCATCTGAAAACACGTAAAGTCGATGCAGCCGCGCATCAGCGATCGACGGGTTGCTGTCATTAACAGAGTGCGTCACTGGAGGCATTGGTAAAACGCCACACGCTTGCAGCCTCAACAGGATTTGTGCTGCGAGTGAGAGAAATGAGACGGAGCGATTGTATGTGAAAGTGATGTGTTATCTGGAAACGGTTCCTACCGAGGAGTCGCAGCAGAAGGAACAGCACACCGAGCGCGTATGATTTCAGCTCAGGGCTCACAGTCCTTCAAGAGAAACAGACAGAACAAAAAAAATGTTATTTGTCAAATGAAAGCATTGAGAGTCTCTTCACAAAATAAAATAAAACCACAACGATACCTGATTAGGATGATGACAGAGGGAGTCTGGGCCATGGCTCCGACCAGGCTGCAGACACAAATCACGCACAGGAAGATGAGGAAAGACTGCTGGCATCCCGGCATTGGGCATTTCCCGGGAACCGCCGTGGCACTTTCGCTGTTGTTGGATATACAGGAGCAGCCGGTCAGGTTCTGTCAACAGAAAGAGAGAGAGGCGTTTGTACAACAACAAGCCATTCATCCTGCAGGGAACATACATGCCACACCTGCTCCTCACGTCTGGATCAAAATCCTCAGTAGAAAAAAGCAATGTGTGTTTGTTTTAGTAGCACTTAAAAACTGAAAAAAAGAAAAGCAAAAAAAATTCAGCAGCAGTGAAGTGGTGATATTTTGTGCTGCTGAGCTGATGTGATTTGAATATAGAAGACATTATCTGCAGTCAGCATCTGATCTTGAAACAAGCACGTTACCACCTGACTGCCCAGCATGTGCATGCTGATGACAGAGCTGTGAAATACTGGGACTTCATATCTGTGAACACTATAAAGGTTTCTGGTGGCTTTTCTGTGCTACAGTCCTCATCAACATTGCTGGTACTCATCATAATCAGAGGGCAAAAGCAAAATGAAAACCTGAGAAATGTTGGATGTGGGGATCCCAGTTCGGCTGCAGCCGGCGAAGCAGGCGGACAGGTAGGTGATGCCGTTGGAGCCGCACACAGGGCTGATGGAGGAGGTGAAGCAGCTGCATTGACTGTTGCACTGAGCATCTGGTTTCCTGCTCCCCTGCAGGGTCCTAAACAGAGAGAAACAGCTGTAAGCTACATCTGTAAAACTAGAAGGAGCCCTTTATCAGATATTATGGACACTGTTTCACTTTTAACATCTCCATGGAAACGACGCAGCTCTCCTAACCCGCTCTGGAACAAGTTGGTTTTAGCCTACCAATTTCAAAAGCGGCCCAAACATTCAGTATTTCTACAGGATGAGCACACAGACTAAATCACTGAGTTCACACTTTATTAAAGAGATAAAAGCAACGCCAAGGCTGAAGACTGAGCCTGAATGCTTTTATTTAACTGAAAAAGAAGCAACCTTGGACTCATGGAGGTCTCAAAGTGCGCTGCAAATAAAAGGAGGTGCATAATATTCATCTGAACACATGAATATCTTTTACTAGCACAATGGTAAAAAGATAGAGAAGGAGCTCAATGCCAAAACCCCCGCAAAATACAGTGCTATCGGTCTCAAAGTGATCCAAACAGGTACGCTGTTCTCGAGGAACCTCAACACATCTGTGTGCAAAACACAGCTGGATTTCTGCGTATGTGTGTGTGAGTGTAAAATCTCCCCCTCCTTAAAAACAGCCGCTGTGTGACAGATCAATTATCCTCCTCTTAATCTACTTCCTGCCCCCTGTTTATATCGCACACTTACATTAACATCCGCTTAATAAACACCATCATCATTTGTAACTAATAATTAGCTTCATTAGGGCTAAATGTAATGTATTGATTACCTGACTTAAACAGGCTTAAAGACTTAAATGAGACACAGCAACCAAAAGTAATCATTTTTAACTAAAATATGATGATTGACTGATTAAACAAATATTTGCTGCTGTTGCAGGTTTAGCTGTGGTACAATAACAAGATTAAAGCATTAAAAACAGTGGAGCAGTGAGTAGATTTTTTTTTTTTACCTGGGCTTTGCACTATGAAGCGAGTTCAGCATACTTCTGATATCTGTTAATTATCTGAATTCATTTACCCAAACATCAAAAATCATGATAAGCAGCCACACGAAGCTGCTAACCAACTCACCAAGGTTACCCAGGGTTTCTCAATCGCACATTCACTTGAAAGGTTTGATGTTGGCACAACAATCAAAATTAAAAGTTTAGATAAGTATACTGGCAGCAGAGCGGGTGACTTTGCCAAGGAAGATAAAATTATGAGGAAAGTATGGGGAAAAATATAAAGAGGTTAAACGCACAATACAGACTGAAAGCATCATTTCTGCTGCTGACTAAGCAGCGGTGTGTGAGGAGAAGCGTTGCACAGCAGTTTAGTATTAAAAGGCCTGAATGAATGCAGGAGCACTTTAAGTGCTTTGGTCAATAAGACTGGAAAAGAGCTGCTATAATAATAAAATTTAGCTTATTTGAAGCCAGGAAAGAAAACCAGCAAAACGCTGACTGCGCTGACAGTAAACAGAATCATCAATATCACAGCTGTATCCTGTCTATTAGGACACAGCAGAATCTGAGAGCAAGTAAGAAACACATTAAAAACAGAATTCAAATTTAGGTTTAGACTATGTGCAAATTTAATGTAATAGGGAAGAAAAAATGAAGGAATAAACTTGCATCTAAGAATTTATACTTCTTAATGGTCATCTGTGTATTGCATCAGAAATTAGACATTAAAAAGTAAGACCCTTCTACTATCTGTGCAGAAGTCAGAGGCTTTTTCCAGCTGTGGTGACACTGTTTTCTGGAGAAGTGATTGGTCAGTAGGAGGTGATTTAATACCTGTTGATCTCTAACCTTACTATGTTGATGCACCCCAGTAAGAAGTGACAGAGTTACTAAGATGATAAATAAGGTCTTTGTTCTGTGGCAGGTAGTACAATTGAAGAGGCCACTGGCAGGATTACTAAGAAGTTAAGGGTAGATCTGCATGAAAACTGTCAGGCTTGGTGCAAGATTGAAGCGATTACATATGGAGTCTATCTAGATCTGAATACAGGCATTTTTTTTTAAAGGACTCCTTATCATTCTGAGAGGCTATCATTGATTATTCCCTCTAAATTCAAATCCAATATAAAAAGAAAAAGGAGACTTTGGATTGTGAAAAACAAAACAAAAGAGCACTCGCAGTAAAGCTGGATTTCTACCAGAGAGGAAAAAAAAAGGTTTTAGACCCAGCCCTGCTGGGGGGTTAACAGAGCAATAACCACCTACAATTCCACATACTGTGTGTGTCCACGTCAGATGATCTGTGGGGTATGGTGTATGCCTAGGTGTAGCTCTGCCTCACTCTCTGCCACTACATCCTGATTTTTTTAACAGTATTATTCAGATACACGTCAAAATGGGGGCATTTTACTTCATGCCGTCACAAATAGTTATAAAACATGAGATGAGAAAAGGGAGCAATCTTGATATCACGAATTAATCCACAGGCTGATATCCTTGGATTCAAGATACATGCATAATGTGAAGGAATTTTTTTTAAACCTCTGCAGAGGAATGCAATGTGTCTGTTCTGATTTGAGATGTTTGTTTCTATTAGAAGGAAGAAGCCAAACACCATATTTGTTATATTATCATATAATTTGTTTTGTGGAGTAAAATTACGAGTTTATCCTCATGTACTTCTTTAGGTTATATAAAAACAATCTGTCTTTTTACCTTTGAAGTAAAGAATTTAAGTTAAAAAGTGTGCGCATGAGACAGTGATTCATGCTAATTTATGACAAACGACATAATAAATACAAAGTTCCTTCTAACAGCAGAGCTTCACTTGAAAGGTTTATCAATATGAAAGTGAATAATGTGTCCTGCTGCATAATAGCTTTGCTTTAAAGCTCTTTTTATTGGTGTCTGATTCAGTGAAGTCTGTCACATTCATATTCTGTTCATGAAGCCCTCGAGGCCACTTTCCAAACAGAAAATCTTTTTATAGACTCGACAAGATGACACAAAGTTGTTTGAATAAAAAGTAAGCCCTCTGTCCCATCTTTGCCCCAATGTCCAACAGTGATAAGAATTTTTATTTACACATTTATAGTCCCTACAGTTCACCTGCAAAAAAGTCCTCCAGCCTTGCAGCAGCACCGCTTTTCACTGCTAGAGTTTGTTAACTGCTTGTATTCTCGTTCGATAAACTGGGTTTGAAATGTTAACAGTGCATTTCGTTCCTCCTCAATCTATGACATGAAAACACGCTGAAGTGAGGACAACAGAAATATATCATTAGATATCTGCCATTCCTCCACTGATGAGTTCATCTCATCTTACATTAAGGACACCATTTCTGGCGACGTGTGAATGAAGCTTCTATGCAAGTTCAACAAGGAAGACCTAGTATTAACTCGTTTGCCTGCATTCCTGCATGGTTGGGCTTCTAGTCTATTGTTAGATCACTTCTTTCATCATCATCTCTGTTCCAGTAACTTTATTTTCTTATTCAGCGAGTCAATCAGCCTCTGTTACCTGTGCTTTAAATCTTGGTGCTCACTGTGGCCCGCCTCCACTACATCTCGATTTCATTTTGTTCGCTCAGAGACCCTCGTCTGAGTCCATCTGCTTTATCTCCATCACCACCAGCAGCGTCTAGACTCCAGGGTGGTCCTGTCCTATTTCCCAACACTGGTGGGACTGCTCTGCTATGTAGCTTCATCTGAGTCTAATCATCAAATAGTTTATTACCCAAACTCTGCGCTTCAACACATTGTGTTCAATTCTTTCAAATAGTCTCTCCGTACTGAATTGGATTGTAATCAAAAAGGCAAACTTTATGTAACCACAGGCAGTTTTAAAACGGGTTATCCAGGAAGTAAACATAGGCCAGAAGCCTGAAGATCAGAATGCCACACTGAGCAACAGCGCTCTAACTCGTCCCTCTTTCACACGTAAAAGATAATCTCAACTTGCACCTCTCCACATGATCTTGGCTGACAGCTACTTCAACTGCTTTATTTATTGTGTTACATCAGTCTGCAGCCCCTACTCGCCTTGGATCAAGGCACGGCTGAGGTTAGCGTGAGGAATATGCCACTTTTAGCCTTTTAGTTGTGGTTATTAAGTAATTTAAAACCAGTGTTTCTACAAACTTCGGTGTCAGTCTCCACTTTTCGTTGATGCTTTTAAGCAGAGGATGTAACAAGTGATAATATGAAATATTTTTTCTTACATGTTGCCATACGGGATGGTCACTCCTGCGACGGGACCCGTATCACAGCCAAGGAACAGAAAGGAGACGTAGCAGGCGGTGGACAGCAGGTTGACCAGCATGGCCATTCGGATTGCTCCCAGCGCTGATAGATTCAGCTTCTTCACCAGCAAACCACCCATGAAGATCCCCAGACACGCACATGGAATAGCGGTCATACCTTAAACACAAGATAGGCCCAAATCGGTTTATTATACTCCTCTGCAGAAGAAAAAAAAAAGTGTGCATACGTGCGACTTTTTGCACAGAATACAAACCTAACAACTGATTTGCAGAGGTGGTGGTGAGGTTGAACTGCTGCTCAAGATATTTCCCCAGAAAGGCTGCAAAGCCGGCTACGACGGCGATCTCCATACAGGCCGCCAGGACGATGCAGGTGAACACAGGGTTCGACAGGAGTTGCTTGGTCACCGTGGGGATCACTGGTCATAAAAGGAAAGAGGAAAGATAAGCATTGAGGGTTTAGCACACCAGTGTGCACAAGGGACAAGATTCTCTTGATGCCTTTTTTGTTATTTCAGCACCTGTTCTGACTGATTACATGTGTTTAGAAATGAAACAACACCAATTATGATCCAGTCACTTCCAAAAGCTTTACCATTTCTGCAGCTGTGTAATAAAGGACACTTTTGAGCCAACTCTACTAATCCAAAACTAGTGTTCAAGTGCTTCTAGTAGTTACATTTTACTTTTAAAAGTTGCATACTCTTTCACTTGTATCTTTTTTCCCCTTAATGAGACAGATATTTCAAATTTTACAAACTTGTTAATTAAAATATATATACAAGTACAACTTGCAATGGTGCGATGTGGGGACCTAGTTTAGACTCCAGTAGCTAGAGTAGATTTACAGTTCAATTCTAATGTGTGTTATATTATGGGCCTTGAAGGAGCTCCTAAGTTTATCCTTTGTCTCATACAAGCCTACTTTTCTTTGAGTCAGCTTTATTCTGATTGGCTGCCCCTTGAAAACAGCAAGTTTGAACATAAGCTGAGATGACCATACTAATGATAGATGTCTGAAACAGAGCATTGAGCACAGTCTGAAACTGAGCTTTTGGTTTACAGGGATTATATACGTATATGTTGACCTCACCATCTGACCATGTTTAACATGAGCACTTGTCACTATAACAGTAAAAAATAAGAAAAAAAAATCATAGGTTACCTTTAATGACACATAATACTACAAAGAATGATATTATAACTAATCTAGTACCATTTACACTAACAGATTTTATTTAAAAAGGACTGTAGCACTTCTGTTTTGTCAGTACTTCATAGCATTTGGCAAATATAACAATTAAAAATATAAAATGTTGTGTGTTTTTGTTCCATACGTGCTTGCATTAAAAAAAACAACACCAACAACCAAAAAAACTGCAGTACCACACTGGATGCTGCATGCTCACCCCTGAGTTGCTGACAGCAGGTGGGGCTATTGGCAGGCTCATGGTTAACTACGACTCCGTTGCTGGGCTTAGGAGTCTCACAGTCTGAGCTCAGAGAGGGAGGAAGCATAACCTGCTCGCTATCTGCTCCCTCCTCCCGCTCCCTTGCTGGCAGCGACTGTGGGAAGCCAAACATCAAGACAGCAGAGCAGAAGAGTAAGGCACCACACAGGAGGAAGCCTGCCCACCAGGCCCCGATCCATCGCGGGTCTTCTGGAGTGATGTTCAGTTTACCTGCGGAGAGGCATGGTATCGGTCAATAAACTGCACATGCCAAAAAAAGAACACACGAGAGGATCACAGAGTAGGGACACATTCAACTCACTGGTGTCAATGAAGATGGCGTCCACATAGAATTTAGTGCACAGCGATCCAAGGATGAAGCCGCAGGCAGGTCCGAACACCAGTGTAGAGAAGAGGATTCCTGCAAAGAAACATTGATTAAGTTTAAAGTTTGATTTCTACACATCCAGTACTCTAGGATATATTTTTATACTGGGACAAAAACCTAAAGTAACCTAAATGCTTTTTTTTTTTCTCTCAAAGTCTTGTTAATATGTTCTGGGTAGTGTTAAACATTTATGGTAAACAGACATAGTATGAGAAAGCATCAAGCAGTTTTAATTAATTTAATTTGCTCATTTGAGTTTGTATTCATTAAAAATCTTTAGATTTAACTTATTTTTAAGTAGCTACAGAGTTAGTTTTAGTCTTTGTAAGATGGAGGGTGTTCTCACAGAGGAGCAAGATTTAGGAAAATCAGAATACAGTACAAACAACACCTAACGAGGGCACTTGACTCCCTGTACTCTACTCGTTTGTTTATCAAATGAGTAGTGGCCCCACCACTCACCCTATGACAGCTGGGATGAACTCCAGCCTAGTTGGAGAAGCAGTTAAGAAAACAGATGGATGGAAACTGGTTTAATATTTAGCCCATAAAAGGTCTGAAAATAGTACAAAAAGTTCTAAGAGTTCTAAGAGCCTAAAAGTGACACCTTCAATTGTCCTACTTTTTCTGGGCAGCTACACGAAGATATTCAATTTCAAAATGTATCAAAATAGAACGACAGCAAATCTTCCACAGTATTCTCTTCGTTTTCAGCGGCCCTATTCAGAAGTTACACTGTGGAGCATGACGGCAAACACAGAAGCAATGCAGCTGTCATGAAAGATCAAGTCAGTTAAAAACCACAATGCTATTGGTGGCAGCACACAGTGACTGTGTTTGTTATGCTCACATGGCTGAGCCCTATCAAACTCACAGCATAACATACACACCTGACAATGGAAAACAGTGGTTCTGTCCCAGTCTTATGGTGGGCAGCTTGAAGCTTGATCTAAAAATCCTCATTAGAGCATTGTCAGCGGGGTGGAAGTCTGGCACTATGACTCAGACTGCAGGGAGATAATGAAGACTCAAAGCTCAATTTGGGAGACAAATATCCCCCCGACAGTCTGTCCTGTGATCTGCGGTATTATTAGACCTGAGTGTGGAGAGCTGTACTGCGACAAACCAGATCCGAGTTTAAGTTTAACTACTGCTGCGCACAAGAAATGCAGTTTCGAATTACCATCAAAATGAAATGAAAACATCCCTGCTAATTCTGCTTCCTTCTCTTGGGGCATTAAAAATATTTCTGCTACCAGGACGATGTTGTTTGCATGCCAAAAGCAGCCACTTAACAAAAACAAAACAAACAAAAAAAACAAAACAAAACATGGAAACTGTGACTAAGCCGTGTATGTCTTTGCTTGTGCTGAGAGCAAATGCATCAGGCCTGCTTCCTGCCTTGACCACCCACATAGGAAGGGAGTCAACACATGAGCCTCATTCACATCATAGTTTATTCTTCGCATAAAGGAAATGGCTCACAGATTTGCTAGGTGGGGTTTACTACCTATACCCTCTTCTCCATTTTAATGCGGTATAAACAGGCTCATTTAAGCTAGACAAGGAGTGAAACAAAACAGAAAGAGCCTTTCAAGTCGTGATGGGAACATTTGGCTGTTGTTCTGAAGAATACAAGTGAAACATATTTGTGGTTGACAGTCAGACCAGCACGGAAATGAACAAAGACCCAGATGTAGTCATGAGGCACTGGATCATGACAGGTTTTCACCTATTCCTTCTGCTATTTTCTGAGATTTTGGCAGGTGGCTGACAAATTTCCTTTGCTGTGTCTGAATGCAAGACTTCCAAATGTGAGAAGTTTTTTTTTTTTTTTTTAATAAATTGTCAACTCAAACACACACACACACACACACACACACACACACACACACACAGAGGAAGTTGTTGTATCTCATTAGGAAGTGTTTACTATATACCTAACAAAGAGTTTAGCTTAAAGCACTCAAAAAAAGAAGAGGACTGCAGCCACCACTACGTGACTACTAAATTTGCCTGTGGTGTTGCAAATGAGGCCTATGCACTATTTCTTTCGCGTTTCCTTAGAAACTAAGTGTTGCTTTCACATAGCAACATCACAATTGCTTTCACCACAGGAAACCCCAGAGAGGAAATTCAGTTAGTGAAATCACCTTCCAGGAGATGATAGCTCAGTAGTCCACGAATCAGCAACCACTGAGAGGATAAATGTCTCTGCCTACCCCTGGTTGCTCTTAGAAACGCTGTATCTTGATGATAACATTTAAGCCACAGGCTCAAATGAAGAAAAAAAAAGGTTAGTAATCTAGTAAGGCCCCTTATCAATCTGCTGCTTCTGGAGGAGAAACAAGGGCAGTGCAATTTAAAAGTCAGAGATAATCCCCACCTGAAATGATAGGGTTTTACACTTTTTATATGTTATGGGTCAATAGCAACAGAGGCAGGCATGTCATGAGTTGGCCTGCATAATAGCATTTAAAAAAAAGCTAAATTACAGTTACCAACAAAATTTGTAGTGTTTTGTGTGCCAGTTTATTTCTTGACATGGCGACTAACTGTTCCCACATTGGAGCTGCTGTTAGATACACGGTCATTTGTATATCTACAAAATCTAGCTGTTTCTCGCCAAAATGAGCGTCACCACTAAGTCAGCAAATATCGGTGGTGTGTACCGCTTTTATGCTTTTATCTAAAGATTCTTCAGAGCTGCACCACAAACAATGACAATGCAACCATTTTAAATATCACGGTGTGTAACATGGCTCAAAAAGAAAGTTAAACTCACAAACTGTGTAAGACTATAGAGTATCACAGTATTCACTGCATTGAGCACTGGGTGAATTGCAACAAAACGATCCAAAAAAGGTTCATCTCATGAGTTTGTGCACGGCTCTGATATTTTGATGCATCTTTGCATGCGTTCATCTCTCAAAAGTCACAGTTTTTCCAGTTTTGCTTCCATTACTCTGGTTTGAGTGTTTTCAGTAGTCTTTTCAGTCCAGTCAGATTTTATTGTGTGATAATAATAATAATAATATAGACATTACTGAATTATTGGATGTGTGGAAAGAATAGGAACCTAAATTCCTTATCCACTCTTTTTGTCTTTGGTCACCAGAGATCAACGGTCAGAGGACTTTTTCTGAATCAAAGAGTCTCTCTTGATTGTCAATTCTTGTTTTAGACAGCCAAAAATCAACCCCCCAAATGCAAAAAAATCCATCCGTTTTCTTCAGTTGCACAAAAAGTAGCAGACTAAATGGACATAATGATGCATTAAGAGAACAACTTGGTTACTTTTACAGCTGAATGGAGACCCTGGCTCTTTGGTAAAACAAAAAACAAAACAAAAAAAACCCCCAAACAAACAAGTGTAGCTACACTGACTATAAATTATTATATTTTTCCACAATATGATTCAGCAGGAGTAAAAACTAAAACCCAAGTTAAGCACATTAAACCTGCATGAAGAACAATACACAACAGCAGCGTAATCTCTCTTTTCCCTTCTAGCTGTCCCGTTACAAGATAAGTACAAAACAAACCAATTTGTTCATGTTGTACTTCACTCAAGCCTTTTAGTACCCTGTGAATTATACTCTCTGGGGAGCATGTTCGATGTAATTTAATAACAAAGCTTGGGTCTAGTGTTTTTGTCTCCCTGTAATTGACTTAGAGACCAATGGAAAAAGCCAGAAAAGCCACGTCCATATTAATTAACCCACAGATGCATCTTAAACCGGGGTTGAATATAAAAATACTCCCGCAAAAACAGGAGGCATCATTCAAACTGTAGATCAGAATCACCATTTCATATGCAACTCTTGTGGTTTAGTAATCTCCTGATGCTAAACTAACTGAACACTTTGATAGTGTTTCCGCTCAAACAACAATGCATTAGTGCCTCTGTCTTACGGATGTTTATAATGATGTATTTAAAACACCATGCACAGATTAAACCATAACACAAATGATGAAGGTAGTGACAGGCTCTTCATAACAATCACTCAGGTTAATGCCAGATGAAACCCAGAGAAATAGATATAATGCATGCGTTCACATAGCCCAAATACCCTATAAAAGCCCTTAGCTGCAAAGTTCAGTTTAAGATCACGCAAATCTGGGTATTGAAATTATAAACCAGCACACTGTGAGGTTAAACACACACACACACACACACACACACACACACACACACACACACACACACACACACACACACACAGAGTAATCGAAATGTCAGATCCATGACAAGTGCACCATCCTTGGTTCATTTCCTCCTCTCACTGTACAAAGAGTTCCTTCGACTCCTCCATTAATCCTGCTCAAGTAGGCTCAGTAATCTCATGAGCTAAATAACAGCAGAGGAACAATGTAGTGTGGGAAGCCAAACAACAGCTTGTGACACTTTCACAAGAGACCAGACTGAACCTGAATGAGCTGAATGACCAGTAAAGATGAAACCAGCATCCCAACTCGTCACATCTGAAACCTAAATATGCGTTCAACCCCAAGGTTTGGTCAAGACAGGGAAAAGAAAAGGCACAAGATTCCAAGGTCACATCAAAGTGACTGCAACATTTACACGCTAGGAGATTTAAGAGCTTTCACACCAAAACCTCTCCTCCTCTTCTGCTCTATCAGGTCATCAAATCCTCTGGGTAGGAGGGTAAAGACATTTTTAAGATTAAAGAACATTGAGAAATGCTCAAATAGGCCAGACGTGTCAGAGGAGCATGGACAATTTGCTCCACAGAAGTGAGATGGCATCAGTCACTCTGACAGAGATTCAGAGAAATACGAGATTTTAACTAAGAAAAGTCACACACTACACCCAAGAAAAGTCCTGTGCTTCAACTACAACACAAAACTTGTAAAGACTGAATTTTTTAACTGTTTTGAAAAGAAATTTCCTACTATGCAATGGACCGAAGTACTTCTAGGAGCAAGTCTTCATGAAATGCATCTAAGGGCTTAGTTTGTGCAGCATTATCTAATTTAACTTTAGTTTTCAGCTGTCACCAGTAGAACGTTTGTTGACCAAGGTTATTGTAGTTGTTTTAACCTAAAGTGAAAATGACCCCTAGTTTTAGTTTAAGTGTGAACACAACTAGCCTGAGTATGCACTGATGCATGTGTAGACTGGGACATCTATGTGACAGAGTCAACTAAAAGCATTGTAATACCCATTTTGAATTTTGTAATTTGTCCTCATTTGCCCCTGAAAAATACCATTCATATTTGAAAGATTAAAAGACTACAACTAAACTGAAACCAAACACTGTAAAAATAACAAAAGCAAAAGGGGAAATGAGCAAAAAAATAAAAAATAAACTAGAATTTTTTTTTTTAAAAAAGCAAAAAAAGAAAATAGCTCGATAAGATAGAAATTACACCAAATATTTTTTCTACTTACTGACCTTCTAAAAGTAAAATAAAAGAGTTCAGTCAATAAAATTCTAAATAAAGTACAATGATAAATAAGTAAAAAAAATAAATAAAAGAAACACAACAAAACACTATGTAAGAAATTGAATATGTAGAATAAAGAGGCTCTACGAATGCCTTAATAGATTCAATAAAGCAAGATAACACAATAAAAATGACTGCATGAAAAACAAGCAGAGCTAATGTCAGATGGAATTAAAGTGGTTGAGTATAACAGAAAGCAGTGGACAGTGTAATAAAGTGACTTGGTGTACACAGAGTGCTATGTGTTGTGACAGTCCAGGGCTGAAGTAAACTATTAATGAGATAACAGTTGTATAGTTGTGTGGTACAAAGTTCCCATTTTAAAATCATCTAACCAAGAAGCAGTGGAGGTAGATCGAATCGTCTACTAATCAGTGGGTTAGTGGTTTGATCCCAAGCGACCTCGGAAAAGATAGTGAATCTCAAATTGCTTCTGATGCATCCGTCTGAGTTTGAGTGTGTGAGATAGTTAAAAAGCACTTAAAGGCATAGAGCAAAGTGCTGTTTGAATGGCTGAATGTGGCTTTAGCAGATATATACACTCACTGGACACTTTATTAGGTACACCTGTTCAACAGACTTAATGCAGTTATCTAATCAGCCAATTACATGACAGATCTTCGGTGCATTTAGATATGTAGACTTGACCTGCCATACTTAAAACCACACATTAGAATGTGGAAGAAAGATGAGTTAAGTGGCTCTGAATGCTGCATAGTTATTGGTACCAAACGGACAGGTCTCAGTACTTCAGAAACTGCTGATCTACTGGGTTTACAGTAGAATGGCTGGATTTAAATTGAAATGTAAATATAATTCCTGCAGTAGTTTCTAGCAGGAAAATGCCTTGATGGTGCCAGAGGTGAGATGCCAGAATGATCGGACTACCTTCAGCTGACAGGAAGTCAACAGTAACTCAAATAACCACTCATTACAACCAGGGTATGCAGAAGAGCATCTCTGAATGTAACACTTGAACCTTTGAAGCAGATAGGATACAGCAGCAGAAGACCACACTGGGTGCCACGCCTAAGAGCTGAGAACAGGAAACTTTGGTTAGCACCTAGCTGAATCTATCATATGAAGAACTGAGGGATTTCTGAAAGGAAAAAGGGGGGTCCAACCTGCTACGAGCAAGATGTAAGTAATGACTTGACTGCTGAGTACCAGTCCATTTTGTGGTGGAGGATTGTTTGGCCTGGGATACATGCTAGTTAATCATTGCTAGCCGGCTGAGGTTAGCTGTTATTGTTCTAATAGGCAAAATCATAAAATACAGTTCACTTTAAAGGGCTGTGATAGATAAATTTAAGAAACTTTCAGCACACTTCACCAAGAGTCTTGATAATCCTTTGCCCTTTTGTCCCACCTCATTCACAAATTGATGGCCCTTCTTCTTGCCTGGTCAGATAGCTGACTACAAGCTAGACAGGAAGTAAGTTAGGGGCAGCTACTGCACACAGTCTGCTTTGTGTCTTTTCCTGAGTCCTCACAGGTGTTACTAATCATATTAATGAAGGCTCTGTGCCCAAGCTGAACAGAGCCTAATTAATGTCATTAGTAACACCTGAGTTCACCTTTCATACCATGGCTGCTGTGAAATACATGTATTGTGTATCTCTAGATAAATGTGTGGGGTGTGCATCAGTGTGTTGTTCCAACTTTGACCTCAGAGCAGAATCATGTCTCTGGTTGGTGTGTGGCTTCATTTTGTCATTACTAAATACAGACTTTTTCAACCACCATCTAGACATGAGCTGTAATAAAAACAGACATTTTACGCAATTCACAAGACGTTGCAATCTTCCTGTAACACTTTGAAAGCAAGCATATCCAGAAATCAGGTCCTGAATCATTTAGGAGTAAAAAGTTACCCAAGCGCTTTCATGTAACAACGTTTCTGGTTCTTGTTTTACTGCATCATATCTCTGCCAATAACACAGACAGCCATGCTGTACCTGCAGGATGTTTTTTTTTGTTTTTTTTTTTTTTTACCATAATGATGAGTTAAGTGGCTCTGAATGGTACCAATTTTCTGAAAATATAAATAAATAATTAAAAGATAAGGAAAACTTTAAACACAAAGGAGCTCGCAGTGTCTTATCTGCTTGACCAGAATTTTTTTCCGTCCATGTTCTTCTTCTTCTTCTTTTTTTTTTTTTTTTTTAAATGAGTCACATCTGATCTCAATCAGTCATCCATTTTCAGGCACTCTGAGGGGAACTAAATTCTTATCGTTCATTTCTCAGAGATTATGTGTGTGAAGCACCATTCCACTAGCGTCTTTAAAATGATACCACTAACACTTGACTGAGAGGAAAATTTCTAATTTAAGCAAAATAAATTGTGTTATGACACAAGTTAAAGTTTAAACATTAAGTATGACACATGTTACAAAGATGCAAAGATAGGGACACCACCTTATACTGATCTTTGTTATGTAAACCCAGCCTCCCTCATGCCAACAGGATTACTACTAACAGGTAAGTCATGCCATAGTCGCCTCTGAGGTGAAACCTATTTTGATGAGGTACAAAGGCGATTAATGGTCACCAAATCTTTAGCTATCCGTAAGCAAGTACTAACAGAATTAGAAGGCAGCCTTCCCCACAGGAAGCGAAGCTTCTACCCACCCAGCTTTTAGAATCAACGTCAGCATCACTTGTCAAAGCATTTGCGATAAGCAGGAAGTCTCACTAACTTTCCAAAATCCAGACAGTTGCAAACTTTCAAATGCCTATTAATTATTTTCTAGTTATCCCAGAGGATGTTTAGATGGTTTATTCAAGAGGAAGGAGAATTAAAAAAAAAAAATCACTAAAGTCGAAGAACTTAATCAATTTTCTGATCAACTGACTTCAACTTTCCGTTAAAGCTGGAGGAGAGAAACAGAGTCAGCTGTACCCAATAATAACCTGTTAACTCTACACAGCCATGACCTAAATAAAAAGCCTCAGCTCAAAGTAGGCTCTCAACTCACATTCAAATGCCATTTCATCAGGATCATCCTACTTTAACTTCCGCTTACGTCAAATCATGTCAAATTTGAGACCAACCCTTCGCGCACACTCAGCCGGGATCTGATATAAAAACAGCTGCTTGTGTGTGGAAATGGTTTCACTGACTGACATATGGTTGCTACACAGAAACTGCAGCTTGAGGACACGTTTAATACTATTAGCATTCTGACCCTGAGGATGAGTGGGGAGGTTACTGCAGAGCACGGCCAGACCTCCACCCGGCTGACACACCAGCTTTCCAGCAGGACTTTTTCCCTTAACACCCCGTCACGTTAATCCGGACTCTGGCTCAATTTAAGCCCAGATAGGTCGTGGCCTAAATAGGGCCTCGCGAAAGGCTACACATCCTCACGTTATCACCCTATTGTCTCCTGATATGAGTCTGATGGTCCAGAAACAAATTAAAAATTTCCCTCCACGCCACAGGAACACTTCTCCTCCACACCGTGAGCCACATATGTAAAACATAATTAGGCGAAATACTGATGTCCATCTCGGCCACTGTATTCAAGTTGGCAAGGCAACTTCTGGCAGCTTCCACAAACCAGCGCCCACTCCTGCATATTTTTAATGGATGAATTATAAGTTTGTTAGATGTATTTACACACTAATCAATGTATATGAGTAAAATACTCTTTATATAATATAGGAGGACCACCAAAAAAAACAAAACAAAACAAAAAACCCCCCAACTAACTGTACCGTAAACCAAAACCCTCAAATATTCAGGCATCTCAAATGTGCTTCTTTTCTCTTGTATAAACTAAAACTGGATATCACTGAGTTTGAGGTTGCTGGTCAGATACACTCACTGATATATTGTAAACTAAAAAATTAATCACCACATATAGTTGTCCTGCTTATATTATATATTGTTTTACTATGTTCATACAAACCGTTACATGTCTAAGAGGTATAAAAACTATATACTACATGATATATCATCTGTGTCAGACAGATCTTTATCCTCTTTTATAATTCAGAGGCTGGCACAGCTGAGCTGCCACTTCCCTTTGGATGACAATACAGAGAAAAATCATTTAAGTAAAACACTGTGCAGCGGGATGGTAAAAGAAAAAGAAAAAGCCTTTTATCGAGTGAGATACAAGACAGAGCTGGAACATTGTAGTCCTGTCATGGAAATAAATGCGTTTTTAATCTAAAAAAAAAAAAAAAAAAAAAAATCCTCATCTGGACCTCATACATTATATAAAACAGAGTGAGTCCATCATATTAAACCTTTTGGGAGAGAGAGAGAGAGAGAAAAAAAGAAAGAGTGTTCATACCCTGTGTGTCTCCTTACAGATACATGTTGGACTATGGAAAATACATTTTTAAAAAGGCCTAGCCAGAGGTGAAAGAAGTTAAAAATGATTGTTTTTAAAAGTTGTATTTCATTTCACCACTGAGGCAAGAGTACATTGGTAATAATAATAATAATAATAATAATAATAATAATAATAATAATAATAATAATGGATTGCATTTATATAGCGCTTTACATTTCATTCACTCTCACATTCACACACTGGTGGAGGCAAACCAGTTGTAGCCACAGCTGCCCTGGGTAAGACTGACAGAAGCGAGGCTGCCATATCGCACCATCAGCCCCTCTGGCCAACACCAGTAGGCGGTAGGGTGAAGTGTCTTGCCCAAGGACACAACGACCAGGACAGACAGAGCTGGGGACTGAACCGGCAACCTTGCGGTTACAAGATGAGCTTCCCAACCCCCTGAACCACGGTCGCCCTAAGAGTTCACAGACTAATGTCTTTACATGTAGCCCCATTTTGAAGATTTAGAATCAAAAATTTAATGCATCAGAGGGCAAATTTCCAAACCTACAGCCAACACTGATGAGAAGTCCTCCCACATACAGTTGTACTTCATAATCCAGGAGGCTTGTTCTCAGTGTGTCTATAATCTGTCTTTTCTTTCACCTCGCAGGTCAATGACAGTATGCTACTTTAGCCTGAAATGCAGTAACTTAATCTTTGAGTCCAATTAACCTTATGTCATTAAACTGTTCCAGGAAGCAGTGAAAGCCCTCATTAACCTAAATGGCACCAGTATTAGCTGGATCTGACCGAGGTGCATTTGTTTTTGTTTCATGTCCTATGGATTTAAATCCACACTCCCAATTAGTTAAACAATATTATTAACCATGCCATTATCAGTATAATGATCAGTAAGGCCTTTTCTGGAAATTGCAGGATAGCAATTTCCAAATATTTGGGTAATGGATGCTTTGAATGCTATTACAACAATAATGATGGTCTTTCTGTGCTGTACGATTACATAAGCAGACTGGGCATGCTTTCAAACATACTACTGATGTGACGCTAGAAGCTCAGAGGACTCGGCCAGACTGCAAAGTCTGTGAACGCAGGGTCAGCAGAGGAGGACAGACACAAAGAGACAGAGGGAGAGAATGACGGGTAGATGGTGTGTAGGAGTTAATGTAACAGAGTGAAGCCCGGTCATACAGTGATCCGTTTGTAATCAGCTTTTAGACGCTGGAGCTGAGACGTTGCTAGACACAGTCTCCACTGTTGAGCAGTGGGCTGCTTGGATCAAGGCAAGGGGCAAAAAGACCAGCGCATATACGGTCTGTGCTGGAGAGCTGCAGCTGCTCTATTGAAGACGAGGAGCACAGAGAGGTTCTGGACTCTCTGACAGCAGCTGGTAACAGCTTCTTCAGCAGGTGGTTTGGCCTAATTATTAGAATAAAGATGCCAGCAGCCCATCTCTCCTTTTTTCCCCGGGAAGATGGGAGAAGGCACATAAAAACACAGCCAAGTGTACAACATCATGTCCGCCACCAAAGAAAATGGAGCACTAATTGTGCTGCATCCTGAGGAAAAGGAGAACTGATGCGGAAGATATGATGAGTGAAGTGTTTTGAGGACAAATAAAAGGCAGAAAGCATTCGGGCAATAGCTAAAATCAGCAACAGACAAACAGTTGTGAAAACGTGTGTGTACTTTGTGAGATGATGCATTAAAAATTACATATTTCTATCCAGACTCTAAACTCTGTCACAGCTCTCTTATTCTTAATTTTAGAGTTAGTACAACGCACTGTGAGGAACTCATCTGTGACCTCATCTTTAGGTGCGATTTGACTACTTACTGAAGGAATTTACTGTAAGTTATAAGAGACTGACTGAACAAACTACTATTTTAGGTCTTATACTAATGTCTCAGATCAGTGTAATTACAGTCTGAGTCAAAATGAAACCTTAGAAGGGCGAGGTCATCTTAGACATGTGCAACTAAGAAACAGCATTAACAAACAAAGTCTACTCAAACTTTTAATCTTTCTGCTAGTACTGATTAATCTGTTGTTTATTATTAATAACTGTTTAGTCATTTGGTGTGTGAAATATTACATAATAGTGTTACATAACACTAACGACATTTTTTCGAAGCCTCAAACTTGTGTTTCTTGTTTTTAAAACAGGAAGTCCAAAAACCAAAAGACATTCAATTTATAATGACAAAAAGTATTTTCCTTTTAAATTAATTTTAAGTACTTAACACAGAAATCAATCATACAATACACTCTGGACTCTTACTTTGGAGAAGGATATGATCAATCCATCAGCCATTTTGCTGACTCAGCCTCTGAGGACAACGGCCAAAATTTCACCATAGCCAGCAGATATCTGGGCCAAGAAGTGTTCATGGTCATTGTTAATGAATGAAGAAGCTAAATTGCTAATAGCAAATGGTTTAAGGAGTGCAACTTGTGCAGATTAAAATTATACAATCCCTATTTTGCTCGAATGGAGAGCAACAGGAAACCAAAGCCTATTCAAATATGATCAGAAACAGACACCAAAGCTAAATCAAAACCTTGTCCCTTTCAGATTATGTATGCTTCTATGCAGATATTAATACAGATTAATGTAAATCCAACTGCAGTGTCACAGAAAGCCTTCTGATTCAACACCTATTGAAAGGAGCATAACACAGTGGGACTGGAGAAATAAATAAAGGCTGACTGAGTCAAACAGTCACTTATGATTACTGCCTACTTATTGATCAGAGTCCATTTAATTAGGCACTGTTATCCTTCAGTCCCTGCCATCACTGATATGGGGATTAAGTGCTGAACATGCTTCTGTGTAATCCTAGGAGCCCACAGAGCAACCACTTATGCACCACTCAATCAATGAGGTTTGGGATTTGTGGTAAAGCCATGTGAATCCATGTAAGACCTTGTCCAAGGAGAGGACTTGCTATAAAGTTCTTAAAAAGGACATTTATAGGTATGGAAAGTCAAAGGTGTATCTGTGTGTGATTTTTGTTTTTAAGATCAGACTAGTGGCTGTATCCATCACTGCATCAGGAAAGGAAAAATTCCACATCCTCCCCCCCCCAAAAAAAACACAGAAGCCTAACAACCGGACGTTTCTGTGGCAACAGTCTGTTGATGCTGCTGTGTTTATGATCTGTCTCATCCCACCTCTTATCCCAGTGCTCCTCCCTCTCAATGGATGACAAAAAAATCCCCTTTTTAATCAGCAGTGACGGTGCCTGACCCAGATTGCCTCTAGAAGACTGCCTGGCAGCAGAGTCGGCAGGGATTCGTGATGAAGAGGAAAAGGTGTCACAAGCATTTTCAGACCAAAACAGTGGCTGTGAATACAGCAGGGTGCCAAAAGTACAATAGAGATACTAATGAAAACACGAATAATAAGATCAGATGGGTTGCAGCCATGAGCTTCAGTGTACGACTGTGTAGGTTTCAGTGACAGAGGATAAGGCTTTCATATCATGCCATCCTGTGATGATCCATATCATCTGACCTATTTTTTAAAGGCCAAATGTACACTTTTTTTTCACTCCTTGATGGTGTAATTGCAGACTGTAAAAGGTCTTTCACCATCAGCGGAACTATTAAAAAAAACAGTCAAATTGGTCAAACTCTGCAGATGTGTATTGCATGACTGATAGTGTCGGGAACAAGCAGCTAGAAGGATGAACCTATTGTCTCAACCGTTTGTTCAGTTTTGTATGACAATCTGACTTGAAACCTTAATCTTAAAGGTTAAGGATGGGACTCACGTTAGCATGGTAGAGTTGCTCTGAAGGTGCACAGCACAGTAAAGGAGACTTGTGGAGAATCAATATAGTAACTGTCTATTGAATGCTCATTAGCTGGCTAATTGTTTCTTCTCTCAATAACTCTACTTACAGTATTTTTCACACATTTTAAGGTGTTTATCCTTTGTTTTTGTTTTTTTTATTTGATTCCTTTTAAACTTTGTAAATGTAATTAAATTACAACAATTTAGTTGTTAACAAGTGAAACTGTTTATCTTTACATCTGATCGGCCCAGCCAGATATAAAGTGGAATAATCACAGCATGAGTGCAATATTAAACACAAAAACAACAAATTGACAGGGAGGTGATTCACTTTAGATGACGAGTGCTCCTACTACACAGCAGAAATCTGGAATTTTACAAATCACCCCTTGTGCCAAATTCACACCAGTGTGAGGTTAATGAAACATTATGAGATAATTTTTCAAACTGGCCTCATTTGATTCCTCTAGATAAACAAACTCTTTAATCGGCTCTCATTGTCTGCAAACAGCAGCTTGTGCAAAATCTAACTATTAACTGATCAGTTTGTCTTGTCTTATCGCTGCACGGGACTGAGAAATGACCTCATTAGAGGCAGGAATGGCAGAAGACTTGCATCAAACAACTCCTTTTACACAAATTTAATGAACCTTTCACTCAGGGCAAGTTGCTAATCAATTATAGTGATTTCCCCATTTACCAAAACTGGAGCACTGTTAAGGGTGCAGACTCCCTCTGCTCTGCACTATGTCTGCTTGCTTCCTCTCTGACTCTTACTTGACGTGCTACTCAGAGTATTCAGGGATAATTAGTGATTAGCTCTAGGACCGCATGTTGTTGACCGGTTGGATACAAGATAATCTCGTGTTCATTGCCCTCTCTAGCCTCTAGAACCAGACTAGAAGTAACTGAGCAGGGTGTGTACACTGTATCAGGGCCTGCAACTCAATGCACTGTAAACTCCTCTATGCCAATCAGCCTGTAGAGCAGCAGACGGTTGCATGCTGTCACATATGGCGGACAGATAGTGTTCATTACAGTGATGCAGGGAAGCAGCGGCTCATTGATGAAAGGTTACTGCAACCCTATTTATCATCTTGAGATAAACCAAACTAGTGTTGCTAGGCAAACTTTGCATGCAGCTTATACCATGGATGGAAAAACCCATTTAGGATCTAATCCTTCAAGATGACATTACCATGCGCCGACTTTAAGTAGCTTATATAAACGCCCTACCACAGCAGTGGTTTGGATTCAAAGCATTTTAGGAGGAATGTTGACAAGTTTCTCGAGGATCCCTCCGAGACCGTTGTCACTGCAACCACTCAACAGTTTTCTTAACAAACCTGAAGCTAAATTTATCTCTGAGGGGCTAAAGTAAACAAAAATGGTAAAATATATAGGTTTGAATAAATTAGCACTACATTTTGCCCTAGATAACAATGAGGTCTGAAGATAAAATACAAAAAAGTGATTGGAAGCAAAGTACAAAGACAGGAAACACATTTTTTAAGACTTTCCAGGTAGAAGTCTCTTTTGTATGATGTGGCTGTAAAACTTTGCCACAGCTCTTTGTCAAAAGGAGACAGAAACACCTCTCTGTGTGAAAGGAAGTTGTACACAAGCAACAAGTGGAAAGTAAGACAGGTGACAGCCACACAGACCACCACAGTTTAGCGGCATAGAATAAGATAGAATTGATCTGGTAAAGGAAAGTTTGTATGTAGGCCGTAAGAAACCCCCACCCCCAAAACTTATAATCACTACAGTAATGTGTAAACACTTTCTATACGGGTGCAAGGAAGCTTTCCTGCAGGGAAAGAAGGATGTTGGTGGCAGCCATATAATCTATGGTGCTAGCACTGCCAATTAACCACACTCAGCAAACTAATCTATTACTGTGTCTGTGATTATACATGCAATATTTAACCATATATGTTCAACTGAACTCCATTTTGACTATTTGTAACTTTTAGACTTGTAGATTTGTTCTGACTTTTTTCCCTCCCATTTACCCAATTAGGAAATTAGTCACCAGGAACTTCCCTAACCAAAACTTAGACTGAGAACAAATTTGTGTTTATAACTGTATGAATCACAGACTGTGATGTTTGTTAGCAGATTAAATCACAGAGACCACAGATTGCTAGCTAACAAACTGCTTTTCCTAATAGTGTTTTCATAATGTTTTCAGTGATGACTGTGGCCAATAGGGCATATACAAATGTTTTCTTACTATGCAGACATACAAAGACATTTGAACTGCAAAGACAATGAGCACTGTGAATGATATAAATAATTTTAACCTACAAATTTCTTCCTGAATGTGCCATATTAGTTGTCTAGCTCCAGAAATGATTGAAGTGTGGAAGTTTGATTCATTATCCTAAAATAACTACATCATTTTTTTTTTAGATCCATTTCATACTTCCACTCAACCCTTGTGTGTACTATACTGCAGGCAACGCATGCTTTACATTATGATGACGCAATCAGAGGCTGTTTAAAACTTCTGACACCTAAACAGACAGTTGTGTGAAGTCAGTAAGACACACAATATCAGCTCTAGAGGCTTCTGTGTGACTGTCCTGGACAGTGTATTTATGCAGTTGGGGGTCCTGTGGGAAGAGCCAAAATTAGAAGTGAATAGTGAAAGGTCATGGAGCAGTGGGAATAGAGATCCTGTTGACGCAATCTGTCCAATCATATTTATTTCCTTTGGCCAGCGACCAGTGGCTACATCTAGACTGGAAAACAAACCAAGACAACAGCATCCAATAAAATACCTGATGATGCTTGACTCTGCGGTGGCAACGTGATTCAAACTGACTTCTTCAGAACACTAAGGTACTTTCTTTTAAGTAGAACATGTAGCCTACCACTTACCAATGGAGGCTTAGCAAAATAAAATCTATTAACAATGACAGAAAACATATTATAATCAGAAAGAGACCAAAAAGCTCTCTGAAGAGTCACAACAGACCAGCCTTTAGTGTGTTTTACAGTTGTTAAAAGAGTAGAGACACATGTCTGCTGCGGTGTACACAGTAAAAGCAGGAAGGCAGAGCCTCTCGAGGAGTTGTTTTTCATAGGCCTGTGTGGTATGCGTGAGCGTCCCGGCCCAGTCAGACCCACCTCATTGCTGGCTGGTTGGCATTCCTGCCTAACTCTGTAATTATGGCTCCTCTCCAGGCCTCTATGCTACACTCTCCCTGAACCACTGTACTGAACATGGCGCGAGACCTGCCCTCTTCAAAGGTATGTGCTCGTCACCTGGCCGTTTAGTTCAGACTCTAATCTTAACAATAACTCATCACTGGGTGGAACTATGCTTTGACAACAGTGATGGGTAACAGCTGTGCTGAGATAAAAACACCATCACTTACAGATTAGGATCATTAATTGTGCCGATATTTTTCAAACCGGTGCTGAGCTTAAAATGATATGATAGTGAATTAAACAGTACATAAAAACATATTTCTTCTGCTTTAAATCATGACTATTTGTTAACACTTGCAAGTGTGAAAGTGTCCAAGTCTAGACAGCATGTTAATGTATCATCATTCTGCTGAAAATGAGACAGCAGTGGTTGCAGAGGAAGCTTTACTGTGTGTGCTAACACATCTGCCTGCCACTGCTGTGAGAACTATGTGTTAAAAGTAAGGTTTTATTGTTACAGAATTGAAAGGCATGCTCTTTATGTTATGAACATTTCCTAAAAACCAAGCCTAAACTCCCCATCAAAACTTCAACAAAACACTCTCTGCAAACCTTTCTGCAGAGGTTAAATAGCCTGAAAAAGATTAGAATTGGAAAGGTGTTAAAGTATTAAATAAAGCATTTTTTTAAAATTAAATAATCTTGCAATGTTCACTTGATGGTCTATGATCCAGCTTTGAAGAAGCTGGAAGCTGAATTGCTGAACCATTTTTTCATTAATTATTTCACAAAGTGATGGATCCTTGCCATCTTTACTTCTCTACTTTGTTTTTGCTTGTTGTAAATTACTTATGTCATTAGTTTTGATCTATTAAACCAAGTGTTTTGATTATTATGTATGTATATGTGTCAATAAAAGAAACTAAAGAATCTCGTGTTTCTACTATTGCCAATTTAAGGTATAGTGTGTATTCTGCTTTTATTGGTTTTCTACACAGATGATCTTCACTGGTGTGTAAGGAGCTAAAGTGAACTATGAAACTGAAGCTAAAGACATTGGCCACAGAACCTGTTTAAAATTAATTAATGTGCAGTAAATAACCAAACACAGTGGAAGAACAACAAAGACTTATGAAACACAACTTGGTGTGTTTCTCAACAATGTTATTGCTGAAGTAAACTGAATGAATAATCCAAAAATGTAACAAAATATGAAAGGAAATTCAGACAATATACACCATTCATGGAGCTGGGGGCACATGACAAGCCTGCAGCAGAAGGATTAGGACGATCAGCTGAGCACGACTCAATACCACATTGTTCCTCGCTGCTCACCGCTTGTTTTTCCTCCAGCTCTCCTAGCAGCTTATCAGAGGAAGGCAGGACCAAATCTCTCCCCCCTGTGCCTACCAAACTTCAATCACTCACAGTCCACTTCCCACTATAAACCGATTACAAGCATCGACACTGTGGTGCGAAAATGTCAAAGCCTTTTGTGATACTCTGAGCTTTGTTTGAAATCATAGAGATCCTGACAATGTGCTTTTTAAAAAAAATATATATAAAAACATGTTGAAATAAACACAATGACTGGCAATCAAGAACATCAGCTTTGGCCATGAGATTACAAAGCACACTGCTGGCTTTGTCCACAGGTCACATCTGTATTGGAGTGACACACAGCACGCTGCTGTGCAAATGTATCAGGAAGGGTGTGTACCAGCCTGAACTCATCCTACATTCAGGCTCTTATTGTCTCTGCTGCACACTGATAACAAACATTGCCTACTATTCAGACACATCTCATGCACTCTATCAAAGGTTGATGTTTCAATCTGGATAACAAATTACAGGCCCAGTCAAAACATAGAGACAGACTGATTGGGATTTTTGCCTGTGGTTTACATGTAATGGGAAAGATTAATCATGTATAACTGTAAGTCAATGAAACCTTTTTTTTAATGAATACACTGAAAAACTTATTTTCAATTCTGTATGGTATATATATAGCAAGAACCTCACTAGTCAAATATATAAATTGTAAGGCCTCAGATTTAGTTGCTCTCTAATCTCTAAACAGCTACTGTGAATTCAAACTTTTGCACAGAAAGCACTCTGAATTCACCTTAAACCTAGCCACATCAGCAGCATCCTGGATTTGAGAGAGGAGCGCAAACACAGCAGACCGACACATTTCACCCATTTCTGGCCTCTTTACCACTTAAACCACTGCAATGGAGATTAAACAGCTCCAAGATGTGCTCACCTGGCACTCGCATGAACAGGCCTGCGCTGGGAACAAAGGGAGATGGTGTGCAGCAGAAGTGCACATGCATAATATGTTGACTTAAGCTATGTAAACATTAGACCTGATGGCGATGAACAAACACACGAGGTTTCATTTCCTAGGGAAATCCATGTGTTGCTCAAAAAGAGTATCCATTCAGCCAAACGTGTCTTCCTTTGATGAGACCCTAAGAATTTTTAATATGGCTCACCTATATAGAGTGAGGAGTCTTTCTTCTTTACGTGATCATCGATATAGGAGACCCCCAGGGGCTGCACTGGCGTGGCTCCAATCCCCAGCAGGACCTGGGCTCCGATCAGCAGCAGGTACATCATGTTGGTGTTGGCCTTGTTGTCGCATACATTTTTCTCAGCTTGCTGAGCCTCTGAACTGTTACTGTTGGAGCAAAAATCCCGACCCTCATTAGTCCTCCACACTTCCCCTATCTCATACTGATTTGTTAGAAACTCGGGTAAAGCTGAGAGCAGAGCGCCGAGTGCCATGACGATGCCACCGCAGCCGATCAGACGGGGCCGGTGTGCTTTAGCCCCAAAATAGCTGACAAACAGGATAAGTGCCAGGTTGCCTATCTCAAAGCTGCTGGCTATCACTCCAACGTCAGCACTCTGTAGGTTGAACCGCCGCTCCAGGGTGGTCAGCACACTCACCTAAAAACAACAGGACAAAAAAAGGAACAAATAAGTAAAATATGGGGCCATGCGAATAATGTGGAATGAACAAAAAAATGTGGAATACATATCTGGATTTTAAAACAAGAGCCATTAAGGACGCATGATTATTCAAACATAAAACACACATTAAGTATTAGTGGATCTAAATGGGGCCTGTGCTTGATTCTTTCATATGCTCTGCTATAAATCACGTGTTTCCATCATCATCAGTCACATTGCTTTAAAGTGTGCCTTTCTACTGGAACATCCTGAATAACGAGCTGTTCAGATGTTCCACGCTGTGGCTCCTCCCAGGCAACAGGCCTCTGTTTCTGATTAGCTGGGCACAGCAACATTTACTTCCATTGCTTCTCTCGTTCACCAGCTGTCATCCAGAGCAAGAGTTAGAGCTTACCAGTAACTTCTAAACAAAGCAAACACAACAGAAAGGTTGTATAGGATAGTTTTTTGGCAACCCTGTTTGCCAGATACGATTCAGAGGTCAGGGAATAAATACTGTGAGGCCACATTTATAGTCAGGATATACAGAGATGGACAAATAACACTTTAAATTTAGTTAGACATGTGCATGCCATGATATCTCAGTGAAGACGAATCTGTGGGAACAGTCTCTCTGAGCAATGCAAACCACAGTGGCACATTTTACAGAGTATAAAATGCTATTTATATATTTGGCTCAAACTGTCCTTTAAAGGGCACAACTACTTCCCTTTTCCCAACTGCCACTATGAAGGAGTTTTGATTGAGTTACTAAAAAAAAAGAAAGAAAGAAAAGATCCTACTAACACAAACATCCCCTGAAAAGAGGGCCCCACCAGTCAACTTGTGGTTTCTGCTGCCAGAGCATTTTACACATTTCTTTCCCAATTATGGTGATTTAATGTACACAATTGATTTAGGTTTATAAGCAGTTTTAATGCAGACATAAACTTTGTGGCTCCAAGAGGCTCTGTGCTTAAGGCTTAAATGTGGAAATGATTTGACAAAACTACTCATTTCTTCCATCATGCAAACACACTTGAATGTTTTCTTTACCTCGATGCTGTACATTTTAAGTGTTTGGTTTGCAGGAGGAATCACAGTGAAGCATCAGCTTTATTTTTTAAACAGTAAAACATAGAATATATTTTCAGCTTTTCTTGTATTTAGCACCTACACTTCCTCCACAGCTGTCCTTTTAGTGACAGCTCAACACACTGTGTCCTCCTAAAATTGAACTGCAATCTGTATCTGTGGGTTTACTGGGTGCATTATCTTTACTTTATTTACCTGTGCACAATACTTACTACACAACAGGTGCGTAGACTGTCACTTCCAACAAAAAACAATGCTATACAGTCTATCTGTTTTGCCATTTGGGTTTAAAATAAGCTGTCTTCTGTGACTTAGAAGTTAGATGTGACAGCAGGTCATTTTTGCACTTCTCTGAACACAACTGCAGTGACTCTTTCACTACTTATCAAAGTGCAGAGAAGATGATTGTTGGGAGCGGCTCATGCCGGAAACCTTCAGTGAAGTTTGTTGGATTGAAAACTTCAGAATGAGTCATGACGTTTCTGCCCCTTGGGTGGCTCTTTCTCGGGAATGCAAACACACTAGATGGGCTGCATTTATGCCTGGCTGGCTCTGCCCAGCTGGGATCTAAGCTCAATCCTGTTTTACCCAGCTGTTAGAAACAATAGTGAGCCCCAACAACCTGTTAACATAACAGCTGCAGCTCTACGCAGACATTAACATTGAAACAGAGGGAATAAAGCCACCACATCATCTCATCCCATTATCGAGAGCCTGCAGTCAGCACCTGTGACTGACAGTTTGAGCAGTGGAAACCCTCTGGATGAGTCATACTCTGGTCTGCAGGTTCAACACGTTTCTGACTTCAACAGCCAGCTTTCCATCACTGTTTTTTCACTTACAAGCATAAAATACACAGGAAAAACTGAGAGGAATGCTTAATGGTCAGTGGTCAAAGCCACATTTTCTCCGCATCACAACTCAGACTGTGGAAATGTTTAATCTGTCTCACAGCAACAAAACAAACCTCGTCATGCTGACAACCCATCAAATATGAGAAGAGCAAACCTTATGTGAGCATGAGGAGACAACTTTTCTCAGGATGTACTGACCAGGCATTTAATTATCAACATGCAGAAGAAAGCTGCTCACTGCTGACAGTCACTTCTGCACATTGAGGTTTAGCATTGATGTAAATGTGCTGAAATGGTGCTATTTGTGATGGGAGAGCAACTGTTTATAACTAAGCTTCTGCTATTAGAATGGAATCCACTCTGTTTTATGAGGTGTGGCTTACAGCAGGTTGAAGGTTATCTAAAGGTATTCGAACAGGACTGCACAGGTTATTTTTAAGAGCTCTGTTAGTGGCATCCAAAAGAAGCTGCCTCCACAGTTTAGGCCATGGGCACAGAGATGAACTTTTTTTTATAGTGCTTTCTCTTTTTAAATAACTCGTATAGCATAGTTTGAACACTTCTTTAGAAATGTACTGCAGTTTTCAAAACAACATTTTACACTTTCACAGAATCTGATATCTGACAGGTGTGTTAATGGTTATACTCGTGCTCCAATCAACAAAAATGGCTGAAGTAAACCAAAAAATGTCTGGTAAGTTACTAAACAAATCAGATCCCACCTAAAACCTTATGTTCAAACATTATAGGGGTATAAGTACTGAGATTTCAAAAGGACAGCCATGTTTGGGCTTCCTCCGTGTTTGAACACACTTGGTGTGACAGGCCTGCAGCGCCAAGACAAACACCGTTGAGGTTCAGTTGTTGCACTTTGTAGCTCAAAGCTTTCAAGTGTCAGATTTGGTGGTTTTGTGAGAAGTGATAACATGAGCAATAGATTTTGAACTCTTGGGCCCTGCATACAAAAACTGACCAATGCTTTCTATTCATAGATTTACATATAACACCACACCCTAAGTTTAAAACCTTAATCAGGCATCACTATTTAAGGGATGTTTGAATATATTCATCATGCATGTGATCTATTGATATCAAAAAGCAGCAACAAAATACCTTTTTAACCATGGCAAAATAGAGCAGCTTAAATGGCCATACTTCAGATGAGTTGCTGTTTGTTTACTTATTGAAAGCCCATATCCTGAGTGCACATACATTATGTTAAAAAGCTTTGGCGTGATTGTAAGCCAGGACTTTAGTTTCCTGTAATACTGTGATTCAAACTCTATGTCCACCAAACTGAAATGATTAGTCAATTAATCCAGTGAATCAAAAAATTTAATTCATTTTCCAGCTATTTTAGCAATTGATAAATAAGTTCTGTCATTTTACCAAGCAGAAGGAATGGAAATATTCTGGTTTTAGCCTTTTATATGTTTTTATAATATCTCATCATAAACTGAATATCTTTGGGTCTGTACTATTAGTCTAGTATTGTAACACACCTAGTAATGACAGGAAAAAAAGAAAAAAGTTATAGCCCTAATGTGCATTAGACCATTGAACTCAACTGCCTAGAACAATCTTTCATTATTTGCTTCACACTCAAAGCCGTTAATTCCCTCTTTTCACTTGCACAACTAAAAAGAACAGGCCTAATAAATCACGGACTGCAGACATACATGTGTGCTCTCATGTGTTTGTGCAGGTTAACCATTCCCCTGTAGTAAAGCTGCTAAATCAGGAGGCACAGCATGCTGTTACTGTAAGTGTCTTGTGCTGCAAGCAGCTCACAGAAATCAGAGGGGGTCGTGATAGTTAAATTTTGCCCCTTTGCTGCCAGCAAACACTCCTAAGCACCTTCATCCAATCAGACACCGCATTAGCTCATACAGGTCGACACCAGCTCATTAGACTGTCACTAAGCCAGGTACCTCAGTCCTGTCTGAGTAAATGATATTCCATGTAAATCAGCTCGGTGGGTTTTACAAACAAAAACAGGCCCAAAAGCTTGGCATGTTTGACTAAGTGAATGATTCCAAACCTCACCTGCAGGTCTATCTTTCCTTTCCTGTTTAAACAGGTGTCCAGTGCCAATATACTACAAAAAAACTGCAACTGCCTGTTTAATCTGAAATAAACAGTGAAGAAAAAGACCCCCCTCCTCCCCGTAAGTGACTCCCGAGTGGCACCACTGTGCTCTGTTGTTGCTGGGCCACAGGATGCTTGATGCTCAGCAGGTTCAGTAAGAGTTAAGATAAGATGTTCCACTCCAAATATGGACAAGATATTAAGGGTTTTACTCTAATAATTGAACAAGCAAGCTGAGAAATCAGTGTGATTCTTGGAGAATAAACACTGCTAATGTTGAAACTAAATGTTCAGAGTGGTTCGCCCGAGGTTGTGAAAGATCCTCTGGGACCCTTTGAGGAAAAATTTGAAGCACTTCAGGGAGCTTTGTTTAACAAAATCTATATTAGGCATTCCTGTGTTCAAATTTTACTGTAACACTCCATCATCATCATCACCAAGACACATTTTGAAGATTCATCAGAAGAGAGCAGATGTTAATTATGTTATTTCTCATACTAACAGTTTATTTGTATGAGTAATAGTAAACGTGAAAGCTTAAGTAATGGAGGGGAAATTTTTGACCTTGAATGTCATTTGGGGTCAAAGCAGCCAAATTCTGCCATCCTAAATATGTTTAGGCTATTATTACTAAAGCTAACCAGAGTTTTAAAGTCACCCTCTGGTAAATGGATGGTAAATGAAGATTTAGTTTGAGTTGCTACACATTAGAGATAAATTAGACATGAGTGAAAAGTAGCTATAGATGTTTTCCTCACAATAAAAACACAAGCAAAAGAGTGGTAAAGGGCATACTATCCTAAAGGGCAGACTTTACTGAGAAGAAGGCAGGTTTCTGTCCTGACACTGCTCTGCTGCATTAGTCAAAAGCATGCAGACCAGGAAAAACCCCAAATGCAAAAGCCTAGTCCCAGTAAACACAAATCTGAGCAGCCCCCACTGCAGTGGGGTCTCAGTTCACACTGCAGGCACTCCGAGTCCTGCGTGAGCTCGGGTTGTGTTGTACTCACCAGGTATGCTCCGACGGTGCCCTGTGCCAACATCAGGGCGCATTCCGATATTAAGAATATCTTGATATTTGAGAAGCACGAGGAGTTTTTGCGGGGACCGTCTGCTTCCAGCATGTCCCCGCCGCTCCGGTCCGGGTCCCTTTGCTTCTTCACCTGCATCCTCTCCTACGTTAGCCTCACAGAACTACGAGAAATCGAAACACACAGCAGGGTGACCAAAGGAAGACACTGGCAAGTACAGTGTTTCGCTTTTCGCTTCCCCCGGAGGCTACATTCGGGGTGCTCCCTGGCGCCGTTCCTCTCGATTCAACAAACTGTACTCTTTCATCTGACAAGCTACCAAACACACATCCAAACTCCGCGGGGCTCCGTCGCTCGTCTGCGTCTAAACATTGCCTCCTTGTCGACGCGCAGAAACATGTGAACTCCCTGAAGGTGTTAGCAAAGGCACAAGTGAGACGCGGACACGTAGATTTCTGTCAGATCGCATGTTTCCGCCGCGGACTTTAGTGGTTTTTCGCGGCGGCTCTGGATTTTGCTCACCAGGTTCTTATTTTTCTGCTAAACTCCGGCCGTGCCGGTCTGTCATTATCCCTAACTCACACAGAGCTTGCCCTGCCTCCGCGCTCCCACCTCCCTGTACTACTCTCCTCCTCTGCGAGCACAAGTCCGGCCCTAGAGGCGCTGCAGAGAAGTGTCGACTCCGCTCAACTTACATCTACTACAGTAGTCCTGTGGGGCCTCGTGTTTGTACTGTCCACACGTGTTTAAGAAACACTTAACTATAACAAATTGCCATCTTCTCACACCATAAACTCTTATGTGGTTTTTGCTGGTTTGAGGCTAGCTGCTAAACCGATTCGTTTGTCAACTACAGTTTTAAGTAATTTACCTAAGAAAAATGCAAATGAAGTGAAGAATACAATATGGTTGACACGCCATACTTTATACTAGTACTATTAAAATATAGAATTAGAATATAAAGACAAAAAACGGACCAGGACTTTAACGGGCTTCAGAGTGAAGCATTTTAGCTACCGCCATCTTGTGCCCTTTTTCTAAACCAGCAGTTGTAGAAGCTGTAAGCTAACTTAGCTGGCTAGCTAAACTGAGTAGCAAGAATCGCTAATTTACTTCAGTAACACAGTTCTAACTTTCGATCACGTAAAACAGGCTAAAAATTATATACATGTTGGACAAACCTGGCAGCCAACTTCTTAGACTGTCTTTTAGTATAAGAGAAGACAGAAATGGAACCCACCTGTATCTAACCCACACTTGTAATAGGTCAGTTATGTTAAAACAAATATCCTTACAGTTGCCACAAACAAATAATTAGCTAAAGTGAGCAGACTGTAGGAAGGGATTACCAAAGTGCTAGCAGGGGCTCCATAGTGGGCCACAAAGGTATTGCAGGTGGTCCAAAGTAATAATAATGTACTGTTACATAGTTATATAAATACATTTATTCATATAAAAAAAAGATAAAACTGGCAATATAAGGGGGTTAGCTTGTGCTATTAATCAATACTCTGACCTAAATTTACAACACATGTATTGACCTTTGTGTCTAATTTGCAGGTGGCTCACATATTGGGCTTATAACTTAACACAAAAAATTCAAGGAAATATACCAATTTCTCTTGTATTTTAATTAGAGTGAAAATGTAAGATTAAGATTTTCTGGTTTTTAAGTGCGCAACAGCACTGGTGAGTTAGGGAATAGCTGTTCCATTTTAAATTTGGGGATTGATTTACTTTAGGAGCCTTCCTCTAGTGGCCATGTGGGGAACTGTAGTTTTATGACACACTTCCTACATGTTTGTAGTCCTTATGGAAAGCTAGCAGTCAGCTATTTGCTTTTTTAGCTAACTCACGGCAAAGTGACAGCATTCTTGGACCACATCCATTTCTAAAATGAAAGACAAAGATACAACTTATTGGGAATTTACAAATACATTATAAATTTAAAAAATTGCTGGACATGCGTGTATAGCCTATACAGCATCAGTGCTATGGACAGGCTATAAATGTATGCATATATGGTTTAAAATAGCAAAGTCAAATTTATATCTTGTGAATCGGAATCAATTAGCATATGCTACCAACCCTGAGCTTACATTTTCAAATTTGACTATTCTAAAGTTCTGTGATCCATCTTCTTCTGCGTAACCAACTCAGGATTGTGGGTTGGCTGGAACAAGCTCTCAAAGGAGTGAGAGGTGATGGTACATCCTGGACAGGTCACATATATATATATAAACTCCACGCAGAAAGACCCAGATTGGATTCAAACTCATAAACTTCACCCAAGTGATAGTGCTAACCACCACACCACTGTGACTCTGTGAACTTCCATGTTACACCAAGGAAAAAAAATTCCACTGACACACAAAGAGGTATTCAAACACTACTTCAAATCGTCATTTTGGTATTTCTTACTATAGAAGATATCTCCAGGACCACATTTTGGCAGGATGACACACACACACACACACACACACACACACACACACACACGCACACACACACACGCACACACACACACGCACACACACACACACACAGGCGGATTGTAAGTGCAAAAACAGCACCAGCCACGGTGTCGCATGTGGTAATAATCAGCTAAACCTTGCAGATGCATCACTTTAACACTGCCTTGCTAAAAAATATAGCAGGAGTTGTGATGTTTGCACAACCTTTTCCAACCTTTATCACTGGATTACCATGCTCAACATTTCTGGCACGAGGTAATGGAGTGGCTATGATGTAATGTAACCACATAATGTGATAATGATGGTGTGGAAGTAAACAGGACGATAAACAAAATATCGCGTAAAGGCTGTCAGGATTTTCTGCACGGGTCTACGCACAGTTTTAGATACAGCAGCAAGAGATGGAAAAGCAGCACATGTAAAGGTCATGGAGATGAGTTGGTAATCGATCAACTGTGAAATATGTTTTTTTTTATTCAGTATGTGTCAGTGTCCTTTGTAATGGCATAAATATAGGAAAATGTCAACAATAATAAATATTTTTAAACCAGTGACAGTGTAAAAAATAAAAAAGCAACCTAAAAATAAAGTTGATCTCACATTATTCACAACATTCACCTACAGTTCCACTCGTATGACAAACCCAGAAGACCTGAAACAGACTCTTTCTCACTTCCTTTGGACAAACGAGGAGCCAAAGCACAATGAAAACAATAAATGATCACTGTGTTTCAGCCACCAGCCCCCTCATTTTCAGAAACTTTTGGCAGGTGTCCAAAGCGAGATGATCATGAATAGTAGACGTTCCCTCACTCTTGACCGGCACACTCCCACACAAAAATTCTTCCCACACTGCTTCCTACGTTCAGCCTGCCGGGAAAAGCAAAACACAGAGCGTGAAGATGACAGTTTTAGTGTCAGATGGTTCAATTATACAAACTGTGGCATAGCCTTCAAGTTCCGACTGAGCAACGATGTGGCAAAACCGAGACATGTATGTAAATATTGAAACGAGCAGTGTAGTGAGAAATGGAAATCGAAGGTACAGCAGAGTGGTTTGTTAGTTTCAAATTGTTCACAGACCCTACACAGCTGAAGCACAGCGTGTGTCTGTGACACTTGGGGAGTATCACTGATATTCAGTGACTCCATCACCACCGATGCTTTTCCCAGAAGGCTCCCACCCTCTTTAGCCTGCTGCCTTCTGCCTGCTTTAACCAATGGGGGATGCTGATCAACTTATAAACAAGTGTGCTGGTATTTGTTCATATATAGCTGACAATTTCTGTGACTTTGCAACACCAAAATGTTTATGCTCACATTACTTCCGTACTATGAATATTAGTGGAGAACAAGGTCTCCAGTCTACCGCCTTCTTTAATGGCCGCACACATCTGTGTGAAAAACCCCATGTGCTGTGAGTACAGCACATGATTCAGTAGCTAGTAGAACTACCTTTGACATGAATGACTTAAAGTGTTTCATTGTGTATGATTTTATCAGTCTCTCACAGTGTTGTGGGAGAATTCTAACCCACTCTTCTTTAAAAAAAAACAAAACTCATTGAGGTTTGTGGGCATTCGTTTTGCACGTCTGTCTTAAGGTCCTGCCACAGCACTTTGATCTCACTTGTCCAAAGCACAGCAAGTGCTCTAGAATTCTTGCGTTTTGTTCAGATGCAACTTTGAATATCTAAGGTGTGCTTTTCTTTCCTCTACCTATCGATCTATCTTTAACACAATGCTTCTGTATTTTGTAATAGATTTTGCACAATGTAATAAGTCATGTGTAGTTCTCATCTGAGGTGGTATTGACATCATTTTAGAATTTGGTAAGGACTAGATGGGGTTTTATTATGCCCTAATACATAGAACCTTAGAACTAAAATGGGGTGTACTTTCTTTTTCACTTGCTGATAGGTGCTTTAAGGTACTCAGGACTGATTTGAAGGAGGGTGTAGCTACTGTATGCTGCAGGATGTCATCAAGACACTGAACTAAAAGCAGTTATTAAAACAAAATTTTGCATTCCCCCCACTCCACCTCACCCACTGTGGTTTTTTATGTGTTTGTTTCTTTGTTTCTTTACAATGCTTTAAGCACTCAAAAGCATTTTCACACAATATCCATAACATTTTGGTAGAATGAAATCTGTTTACCTTGGTTCAACATCGGACACACAGAAGAAGTAGTCCGCTTCAGAACTGTTTCAGTGCTGGAAATGTTTAAATTAGCCAAGGACAGAGAGCTTCCAGGACAGAGAGTGCAGGACACATATCACCAACTGGCTCAACATGGCTGCAATTTGACCTCATACAGACTACTACGGAGCCAACAAGTTAGCAAACACTGTGAGACATTTGCTTTTTCACTGCTCTGCAGTGGGCTGCAGTGCATTCATGAAAAATTAGAGTTCCTTTTAGGGATATGTTACAATTATAAAACATGCCATTTATATATTATCTGAAGAGAAGATATATTAAAAAGCTCATGTTTCATACCATTTTGATGAATCAGTCTGAGCAATAGCAAAAGTAAAGGAGGAAACAGGAAGAAGGAGAGGGGGATTTTTGACCTTAAATTACATTTCATGCCAAAATCAGCAAACCACCATGATACTACAATCAGGAGGCAGTCGTCTGAACCGTCTGTGATGTTATGCATTGGTCAAAAACAAAGCAGGCAAAGAAAAACAAATCTACTTCTTAAATTCAGTGTTGTTTTTCACTGAAGATTGTAGAGCTTTAGGTATTTTAGTGAGATAAGGCTTTGCATGCGAAGCTGAGTCTTGCAGCGTTTCTTTAGAAACAAATAAGATGGAAATTAAGATAAGAACAGATGCTACATCCATGGACAAATCTGCCAGAGAGAAAATATGTTTATACAGTTTATTTTAGTATTTTAAATACATTACATCAGTCTGTACTTTGTGATTCACATTAGTTTTAACAAGAGCCATTTGTAAAGCAGATATGTGTGTGGTTCTGTTAAGTTCTTTCCTGCTCTGTGCGTGTGTGTGTGCACCACTGTTTACATACAGTAGACGTGCAGAGACATGAGTCAGGTAACCAGCAGAGGGTGGAGACAGCTTGGTCCGGTGCCAGGAATGTATGAATGGAGAAGTCTGCAGAGTATTGTTCTGCCTTCTGAAACAGCTGCTATTTATAGGATTTGGAAAAGGGTGGACTGCGGGGAAAAAAGCCCAGCCCATTTGGGAGACAGTGGGGAAAACTGAAGGAGTCTGAGGAATGACTGGGAGTACAAACAGTCGTGTACTTTAACCTTTCCTGTTTAAATTTCAAAGGAAAGCATGCTGGCCAAAGAAAAGCTACATGTGTTTTTTTTTAGTCATGTAAAGTACTCCTTATCAAAATATATCTTTTTCTGTCATCATTATCTTTATGTCATGTAGAAAGCTTACTTTATCTCCTGGATATTTAATTACGGCACACTTCTAGGTTTCTATGTTACTATAGCAGAAGCTACAGTAGCCTCTGCTATAGTAATTCGCAATTAAAATTACAATTAGACAAGCAGTAACATTTTAGATGTTGAAACTTTAAACATCAAATGAACAACCAGTGAAAAAACAGTGTTTTTTTAGTTCTCAGAACCTTTTTGATCAGCTCATATCGGCCCTTGGTGCAGCTTTCTGACGCAAGCTCTTTTAGCTGATGCCTCTTTAATGGCACCCTCCCTTTAATATATCTTTCCTGTGATTGGCTGTCATTCACAGACAGAACTTTGAGGCTTTTCTGTTCACAGAGACTCTAACATGACTATATTAGGGAGATCCCCTCTTACTGACATCATACAGAGCCATGAAGAAAAAAAAGAATTTGAATAATAAATGTTTTGAGATTTTTGGCTCTGAATGAATATTTTCGCATTGGCCTCATGGCTTTAAACTTTAAACTTTAATGTGAGCATCCACATTACATATGATATATAATAACAAGGAAAAGCACAACTGGCCCAGTTAGGCTTGAACACTAATACTGTGGTTGTAGTAGAAGCTACTACAGTGGAGACTCTAATCTAATCTTTTCTGTGTAAATATTTCCTTTATGAACTATATTTCTTACACAGGGCCAGTGTGGAAAAAGCTATAAAACATTACTCTCACACACCAGCAGTGTCTCTGACTTTTCACGGCTCACCTCACTTTGAGTCCCGCAGAGGGTTTCACCTCTGGTAAAGGGCTCGGGGCAGTTTTTCCTTGCCCGTCTGCTACCTGCAGCTGTCAGTTTTTGTCTCCTTGTTGCAACTGAAACATCAAACGCAAATTTAGGCAGGGCCCACAATTTGAACACCTGCAGCTCTCTCTCTATATATATATTCAGCTCAGTGCTGATCTTAGAGTTATGCAATAGTTTGCACAGAACACAGAACCAATCATTTTACAGTCTTCATTTCATTAGGCCTCAGCAATCGTCCAAAAAATCTCTTCATCCTTCTCTTACGCCACTGTGGTTGCTATGGAAACAGCTCCTGGAGGATATGGGCAGCAGGCTCTGCGCAGAGGGACTTTATTTTTATGTTGTGAACTTATCACCAGATTAATTGGAAATGTGATGTGACTCGCTGTAAAACCCCAGTGGTCATTTTGGGCAACCGCTAATGCCAAATTGGCTTTATATGACTGTATTTATTTTTTATAAATATTTTTGTTTCATAAGAATCCTTTTATAGCTTTAATATTTAGTTAAGTAAACTGTATAAAACAGTTTTCATCTAACTGACTGATGTGGAGTTGGTCTAATAAGATAAGAAAAGATAAGATAAGAAATTACCGTGTACAATAGTACAACGAAATTGAAAGCTGTCCCACGTCAGCACTAAGTACAACTAAACACCACACAGCAGATGTTAAAGTGCAAAAAAGGTGTGAGCAAAAAAGACTTGACTTAATAAATAAATAAAAGAATGAGTGAATGTTTATTGCACATTATTATTGCCCCCCAAAAATGTCCAGGGAGGTAACCAATGAGGTCAGCTAATGCAGGGATGTCGAACTCTTTTTAAATCACAGGCCACATATGGTCCACTTTGATCTTACCCACTAAACAGTGGACGTCAGATAGATGTGCAGATCATGTTTTTATATATATACCAATTCTGGACATCTGTATGATATCTGAACTTGGTCCACAATTTGGATGTCCAACCATCACCCAACCTGGACGTCAATATGATGTTCAACATTTGAACTTTGGACTGGGTAATTTTTTTGAACATCATGTGGATGTCTATGGCAGGCGCAGAAAACTTACATGATTAAGAAATGTAATTTTTTTTATTTACAAATTTCAACATTGTTATCAACATGATACGTATAAATATGGATTATTTTTAAACAAACACAATTTATTATGTATTAGCCTACTGATTTATTCAGTAGGCTATTACATGTTTGTGATCGGTAGCAGGACTGAAAGAAGTTGCAACCGACAGTATGAGAAGTTTGTGCAAGTGTGTGTGTATGAACTGGACATATTTTGCAAACTGCCTGTCAACAACCACAGTTGGACTATAAATAGCCCGTACACCGAGGTCCTATGGATGTCAACGCTAGAAGTACAGTATAATAGACGTAAAAAATTTTTTTAAAAAGACATCAAAACAAAAGTTGTTGCGGACCAAAATTGCACCTCCAAAAAATGACTTAAAAAGACATCACTATGACGTCACTTTGCGCAGTGGGTATGTGGGGCGGACCAGTGAAACTCCAGTTTCTGTCAGTGTAAAAAGTTGAACTATGTATTGAGATATCTTAATATGACACAAATAAGAGCAATTTAAACATTATGTGTCAGTTTTTCTACATGGTAAAGAACTGCTGCTGTAGTAAATGAAAAAAATCATTCTTCTCATCATCATTTGAGCTACGATTGTAAGAATGTTTGTAAAATTACAGAAACCTATAATCCAATTACTTTGATGTATTGTGAATGACCATGAGAAAGGTTTTTATGGGTAAGAAAATCTGTAAAACTGTAAAAGTACAGTTAAAAGAAATTTTTTTTAATAAACGGGGTCTTTAGCGGCCGATTCTGGCCCCCGGGCCTTATGTTTGACACCCCTGGTCTAACACGAGAAGGCCTTAAAACTGTATTCTTTTTATTGGCCAGCAGGGGGCAAGTTTCTAATTTCAAGAATTAACTCATCTGATATGGTCCAACTTTGAATAAAAAATGGACAATAAAGCTGTGTACCCTTTAAGTCTTAGCAAGCTCGTGAGTAGACAATAAGAGCTGCAGTGTCCCTCAGTTTCTTATTCAAATTTGCATCTCGCATTTGATGGCTTTTTTCAAAAAAGGTAAAATGTAAATGGCCAAAACTGGTGAAATGCCAGTCTTTCAAAAACAACTTCAAAAACAAATGGGTGATGGGTAAAACCATCTTTTAAATACAGTCTATGATTTTGTTTAAAACAAAATGCACTCACGACCAATTCAGAAACTCCTAAACACATCTCAGTGGATCAAAATGACAAGTTGAGGGTTTTTTTTGTAGTTACATGTTGTAAATATTTCTAAACAAAATGCAGTGGTTTATGATATTCTGTGATCACTAGATGTTTTATATTATTAAACAATACGATATATTTAATTAAGATATATGAATGACAATACAAGTTTAGCAGTTCAAAAAATTCTACATAGGAACAAGTTATTTAGATGTATCACCACTTTGCCAGGGTCTGGAAGAAGACCCAAATTGCCAACCTCATAGGAAATTACTTAGGATATTCAGGAACAACCAAGGAACCACTCAGGCTCAAGCCTGCCATGAACTGGAAACTGCTGGAACACCACAGCGTCACTGTCCACAGTGAAGTGAGTTTCACGTCATTGTAAATTGAGAGGGTGCTGACTAAGACAGAGGAGCCTGCTCCAAAACTGACACCTTTTGGCTTGACTGAAATTTGCAGCTGTCCACATGGACAAGCAAAATGCCTTCTTGAGAAGAATTTTGTGGTCAGACGAGAAAAAGATTGAGGTATTTGGCATGACAAGAGGTATGTTTGGAAGAGTAAAGGTGAGGCTTTCAAGTCTTAAGAACACCGTATCAACTGTTAAGCGTGGTGGTGGCAGCATCATGCTCTGGGGCTGTTTTGCTTCAAGTAGTACTGCTACAGAGTGGCCAGAAATCCAACCAGAATTATACCAGAAGGTTTGTGATGACTCAAATGCTTCTGGTTGAGGTGCAACTTGCTAAGGGACATTTAACCAAACATTAACAGGGGTGTATCTATACTTGTATGTGTACCTGTATGTGTACCTTTGACCCTGTGTGGGATAAAGAAAATCTAAAACAAATTCAAATATGTGCATCCAATTCTTTTTAAAAAAGTTATTCATTTAAAGTCATTTAAAGTCCAAAATTACCATGACATGATGTGTGCATAAACTTTTTGCCAGAAGAAGTGCTATAGGTAACATTATGACACAGGCAACTTTTTCCCCTTATATTTGCAATTTACACTTATCAACTTATCATTCCTTATCTTTTTAAGCTGACTTCTCAGAATAAAGCTGTAACTATCTCTACTAGTGCTACCATTGTTGCAGCTTGAACCGGTTGGTTTTTGTAGCTTGTACAGGTTTCTTATTTCAACAACATTAGATTGATTTGATTTGATTTGATTTGATATACCTTTATTAGTCCCACAAGGGGAAATTTCATAAGGCTGCCGACCTATTGCACGCAATGGCGGCGCCATCTTACCCTCCGACCATACATACATTACACAAAACATCACATGGGGAAGACAGGTCAGAGAGGTATAACAATGGAAAATGCACCACATGAGGAAAGATAAGGAGAAAAAAAATAACTCCCCCCAGACTGAGCTCCAACAGGGAGATCAGTTTGGTGGATATTCTCGCTGAAGTTCATTGCATGTTCTTCTTCTTTGAGTGTGGAGCGTTTTCAACGTGACATCCTGAGACTCTGGGTGCCAATCAGTGCTGCTGAGCTTAAATTTCACTTGGAGGGAGCTGCCTCTGCAGAGGATGTGCTCACTTAAAACGTGCATGGCTGAAGGAATGTTTTCGCTGGAGAACCCCCAACATGTTTCCCGTGGTGTCAAATCACCCTGCCCGCATTCATACTACTCAGTGGCTTCAGCGTTTTTTTTTTAAATGTTTAATCGTGTGCCAAGCACAATAACAAAGACACAAATTTAAAACTCAACTTTAGCTGCTGGAACGGAGCTATGTAAGCCAGTGATGTATGCTTAACTGTTAAATATGTGACTATAGTTCTCTCAACATTGATCCCTAATTTCTTACGACACAGATAAGATGAGAAAGAGAGTGAGACTCAAATGGTGCAGTAATATCTAATGTCATAATCTGTGAGTAAGGACAAATGAAGTTTAATCACTAACTCAATTTTACTCCTTTTTAGACTTTAGTAGAGATCTTAAGGGTGTATAAAAACTGCATGAAAGTAAGGACAGACAAATGGCATTCAGTAGGGAGTTGGTGAAATGTCACCAGGCACTTATTGTGATTGTGTCCATTCTAAATATAGCTTCCTGCTGTCTGTTCTACATTTCAAACTGTTTCGTGCTGCTGCACTGATCTCTATTTTTACACCAATATCAAAAGAGAGGGCAGCGTGTGATTTTAAAATAGCGTAATATTATCTGTGCCACTGGGGAGAGGGTTTCAAGCATGACACACATAAAGCAACATGGTCTGGTTTCCTTTCCATGGTAAAGTAAAGCCAGTGGATATATTTGCTTATTTACAAACGCAAAATGGCCTTTGATAAGCCTGCTGTTTTCCTGACTTTGTGCCAAATTGTTGTTTCTGAACACAATCCACAGCAGCCAAATGTTGCATTCTCATATTTGATGATATCTTTTTACAATAGCTAAGGATTCTTCATGGGAGAATTCCATGTGCGACTCACCTCGAATGAATTCACAAACATACAAAATGTGATTGCTAAAACCAGTCCAGCGAGTTGGATGGTGCACATGAAAAAAGTCACCTAAGGAAAATGACTTTTGAGCCAGCTGAGCATGGCAAAAATGCACTGGAAAGTTTTGAGTTACAAGTGAGGTAAGATGGAAACAATGGCAGGACAGATCGAGGAGATCGCAAATGGAAACTTCCGAGAGGACATTTGAGTCAGACTATTTTTTTTTCTTGCGTTGCCCTTTATTTGCCTGTCAAAACAATATATGCAAACATGAGTTTGCGTCACTCAGACGGCAAGTAAATAGACTATAGAGCGCTTTTCTACTTGAACACTCAAATCAAAACAAAACAAAAGAAAATGCCACAGTTAACAATATTCATAGAAGCTTTTTCATAGCAGGTGTTTTTTACACTTAAGTGCTTTCTATATAATATTCACACTCCACTGAATGCATCGCAGAGCAAGTTTTGGTTTATTTTCATGTCTAAGGCTACTTTGGCATGCAGACTGGAGGAGCCAGAGATCAAATCAATCTTTTAACTAGTAGATGACGTGCTCCACCTCCTGAGCTACAGCCACCGACAGCAAGAAAGAGTCAAGGCCCTGTGATCTCATCTTCATATGACCTGGGTGAACTGCATTGGGATGGATATTATCCCAAAGTACTGTTTAAGTGTTGTGGGATAATCCCACGGTTGCACTTGAAATTGAAACGTCCTTAAGGTCATAGCAAACAGATTGGAACACTAAAATTCAGAGTTAGTTAAAGAGCTTACTGCAAGAATTTTTATATACTGTGTAGCTTATGCTAAGTTTAGAAAAAACACCTTATGCAACCAGCAGCCACAGGCCTCTGAACCATCTTACCACAATGTGCTGCAGCTGAACTTAAACTCATTTAGTCTGCCCGCATGAGATACTCACTGTATGCAAAGTGCATGTTTGGACTTGGTTTATGTGTTTGGAGACAATCATATTATCTGTTCATATAATTGCAGGTGCTGTTGAGTTTCTTCTTCACAGTTGCTTCATCATCATTTTTCCAGGCCTGATATCACCTCAAATTACACCTCACCCGACAGCAAGGCACATTTTGGCTACTGTTCTGGATATTTTGAAAACCATGCATTATACATCTAATTTCAAATCTGGGTATGATATTTAAACGATATAGAAAAGCTGCTTTTTAAAAAAAAATGTAAGAATGTTTTTTTGATTCCAGTAAGACATGAGAGTTTATGCTATGCCTGTTTATGCCCTGTCCTGATCTTCAACGTCATGCTGCTCTGTTGTATCTTAATTGTCCCTTGGGGATAAATAAAGTCTTTCTGATTCTGATTCTATATCCTCTCAGTTGCTACTTCATTAGTTAAATCTTGTTAGTACTGGGTGGAGCCACCTTTTGCCAGATCCAACAAGGTGCTGGGAACTTCCTTAGAGGTTTTGATCCAGATTGACAAAATAGCATCACACAGTTGATGGAGTGGCACCTGGTTTGGTCTTCTGCTGCTGAAGACCATCTGATTCAAGGTTCAACGTGACTGAAGCAGTCTGACCATTCTTCTCTGACCTCTGACATCAATGAGGCATTTTCTCAGAAACAACCAAGTCACACACAGAGTTACTTACATCACCTTTCTCCTCTACTGTGTTTTCAGCTCCAGCATGTCATCTTGAACACATCTACAGATCTAAATGTCTTGAGCTGCTGTAAATGAATGATTAGATATTTATGTTAAAAAACAAGTGGAAAAGGTGTTTTTATTAGAAACAACAAAAAACGACATTCAACTCCAAACAAACCATTCAGAGAGTGCTGAACCATATAAGTGTTGAACTATGGAAAATAACTTCAGTACTCCCAATTATATGTAAATGCTGAAGATAATTTCTTTGAATTTCAGGAGTGGGACCAAACCTCCATACACGCCCCTTTGTGTTCTATATTTATATATGACACTCCTGGCTCTACAACCTGTTCGTTCTCATTTTTGTGCCCCACCCTCCCTCCACTTTTTCAATTAATTCCCTTGCCCGGCCCAGGAGCCACTGCCAGTCCCCTCTGAGGCCTTCCCCAAACTGCAGCCTCAATTTATGTTCAAGCCATCTGCCATTACCTACTAGAAATGCTGTCAAACCCAAAATGAGGATGTGGTTCCAGCTAGTGAATGTATGTATATAAAGTATTTCATATCACAAGACAGTAAGAAAAAAAAACAACAAACAAATTCAGCACATAGGCTTTCTTCAGATACACATTTGGGTGTAGCACTTGATAAAATGTCACCAGGACCTTGTTTGTAGCCGATATACACAGATACCCCCAAGATCTTGCTTTATATCTAAAACCTGTGTGTATTTTATTGTAAGATCTAGATAAAATAGATAGGTGTAGATAAATAATAAATGCATATGAACTAAAACCCTTAATCAGAAACACAGTGAGCACTCCTCCAGTGGAAGAAGTGTATTGGATGAGGATGGAGTGCTGTGAGTGCAAGAACTATACATTTAGTCATGTGAACTTAAAAAAAAAAAGTAAATTACCACATTGCCTGTAATCCCTTTAATTAAAGACTTCTAGTCTTTGCTACGACTGGCAATTATGGAGGAATAGATCCATAAATCCAGTGTCACCACTCTGGACTCACAGGGGAAGTTAAAGCAAAGCATTGTTTAAGATCAGCTACATTATCCACATAGTTAGATTTGACAGCTGCCCTTATTAGACACAGTAATGGCACTCTGCAGTACAGCCTTAAGCATGAAAGAACTGAAACAGTTCTGTAGGCTTCACTCAGCACATTTCATTGCTCATTTTGCAGGGAAGATATTTTAGTCAGTGACATTTTGATTGTCAGCGTTTGGCAAGTGGTGGGCTGATAATTCACATTGGAAAGCTGACTAATTGGGCACCACGTCCAAAAGACTCGCTGTCACTGGAGGCTGGCCAGAGTTAAGATGATTTCATGCAACTGAAGAGATAATTCACTTGCAAATTTCCCTCGGCAAAGCACGAGATATGCGTATGAGTTCTCTGGCCTCGATAGTAATCCTGGTCACAAAGCAGATCTTTGCTGTTTTTTCCTCACATTCTTAGTTTTAGTTCAAATTTCTCATTATTTCAATACTTCCTGGTACCCTCAACACAGACATGAAGTCTGATGGCACTGCTGGCGCAGACAGTTTGAGCTCAATATACATAAAGTAAATCTATGCAAATAAAGAGGAATCTCATGTGGCCCAACCTTCCTGTCTGCAAAAGGTATGCAAACATGCAAGTTATCTGACCGACCTCTGTTCTATGACAAATTTGCAATATAATGTGTATAAATATTAAATAGCAGCAGTTTTTTAATGACAAGTAAAAATATATGTACTCCCTAGCCATTTTTACACATATATAGAACTTTGGTAAACAAGAACCTATCCTCAGCTAACTATAAGATTTATATGATGTCTGATTGTGTCCATCTGAAAAAAGTGCAGGGATAATCTGTCCTGCCTTTACCAAGGCACCATCCCTGCACCTAAAACCAAATTAAATAATTCAAGTAGTAAGAAAAGTCCTAAAAAGTTGATTGTGTTAATTTAGATGTAAAGTTTTCACTGTTAAACCATTCAACCAAGTGACTTCTTCAGTAGCTTTTCATGAGTAAACCCTTGATTTTATTTTATTTTTAAGTTTTCATGATGAACTGGCACAAAAGGACCTCAAAGCTGTTTGCCATTTTATGTTTTAGAACAACATCAACTTACTTCTAAAGTCTCCACAATGCAGCTAACTGATGATCTCATAAAATGGTTGTAATATAGTTAATAATGGATGCTTTTAGTCTTACAGACTACATGGAACAGCATTAGCATTCATTTGGAGTAGTTTCTGGTCACCTAAATACTGTGAGTGTCCTTACTGTCCTTAGCTAGTATATGTGCACCACATTTTGTTGACTAATTGTTAACTATGTGTATTTGGTGCTGGACAGTTTTGAAAATTGGATTTAATGGAGTTCTCTAAGAATCGGGCATATATATACAAGATTTACAAAATCTTGTTTCTATCCAAATAGTTTTAGATACTTCTTTGTGCTTTTGCAAAATAATGGCTAGAATAGTGGACAATTTACTAAAAAGTGTGCCTGTAATTGTATAACTTTCTTTATGTGTTGAAAATATCCTGTGGCACAAGCTAAGACCAAACATGGAAATGATAGGAGAGGACTTTATGTAAAATTCTGACGAGCTCTCAGGGGCCATTACAAACCACTTACCATATTTATACTATGAAATATTCAAGCAGCACTTTTCCCAGCAAGCACATAACCATTCTTGAAAGTCAAATGCAACCAAACTAAATGCAACATGTGAACATATGGTCGCTTTGCAGTGGGACGGCAGCCTGGAAGAAATGCTTTTAGGTAAAATCGAGTCAAGCGATGTGCAGTTAAATCACATTTTTATATGTCAAATAGGGGAAATAAATATCTGCAAAGATAACAACTTAAACAAGTTATATTTCAAATCAGATGCAAGCTAAAAACAGAATCTAAATGAGGACACTGTAAAGCATTGTAGTTGTTTAGTAGCCACTCTCCATTTTTGCTGGACTTTGTTTTGAGCAGGCACTCTGGTTGTCTTTTCCTGCCAATACTGGAAAGGATAGAGGTGGATGAATTGTCTCAGTAATTCTAATGGTGCAAGTCTGAAAGCTTCCTTCCTGTATGGGAAATGATATGCTAATGGCCTGCTCTTCCCTTTTCTATAGTCCTGTATCACAGCTGTCTGATGAGAGCATCGGCCTATAAGTGCCTGCTAATGATGGATGCTTTCAGTTTTATCAGCTGCAAGCAACTGGCTTCAGTAGTCCTGGTGAAATTATCCCTTTGCTTTGGCCTGAAAAGATCCATCTGTCTTTGTCTTCAGACATCCAGATAATGAGTTCTGTTAGGCATCTTTTCATGATTTGCAAATTTCTGCTGTTACCATAATACACGTATTCAAAGCCGATCAATTCACAGTTTAAGCTAAATGAATGGAGCGGTACATTGGTTGAACCTATATTTCAGCAACTGTTAATGTAGAGTAAGGAAGGGCACAGATGACATTAGCTATAGTTGGAGTGATATATTGTTATGGTTAACAACTCTATAGTTCTGAAGTTTTTATTTTCTTTTTTTATTATTCTCATCTGCTCAATCAGCAAGCAATAAAGCTTGAATAAGAACGGCAATTCACTTTACTTCCATTGCCCAGTACCAAAATAATTTACAGCTAAATAGCTGGATTGTTCTCTCATGGGATTGCTGTAAATCAAATGCTAAAAGGAGGCTGAACATTGCACTTGCGTCACAGAATGATTCCACTGAATATGTAAATAGGTAGTCACCACAGTAATGTTTTCCTTCTTAGGGAGGTGAAGATGGTGCAACATGACTTCTTCACAGCAGCCACTGTAACTGTAAGCTACATGGAAAGATATAAACCAGTAAGACAAAGATTAAAAACAAAAATCTGTGCCGACCCAGAACACACGTCCACAAATGCATGCACTAAAAGCTGGGAAATTCCAGCTATTACAATATGATGACATTTCATATGCTCAGGCTCTATACACTTTGACTGATTGTGTTACATCTGCATGCCTTCCTCACTGGCCACTCTATTAGTTGCACCTTGCTAGTACTTGGTTGGTCATCACAACTGTCTTAATTCTTCACAGCACCCATTCAACAAGGTATTCCAAGCACTTCTTAGAGATTTTGGTCCATACTGACATGTTAACATTTTATTCAGTGATGCAAATCTCCTGTTCCAACACATCCCTAAGGGGCTCTATTGGATTTAGATCTGGTGACCATGGAGGCCATTTGAATACAGTGAACTCATTGTTAAGTTCAAGAAAAACAAGTCTGTGATGAGTTGAGCTGCGTAACATGTGCATTATCCTGTTGAAAGCAGCCATACTAAGATATCCCATTATACAACCATCAGGAACCTGAACCATTAAAGTGCGACAGGATTGATCCATTCTTCTGTCGTGCGGTTTTGGTGAGCCTGTGTGAATTTTAGCCGCAGTTTCCTGTTCTTACCTGACAAGAGTGTCACTCAGTGTGGCCTACTGCTGCTAACTGGCTATTTTCTCTATTTGGAACCACACACAAAACTTTTCCATTCTGATGCTCGGTTGAACTTCAGCAGGCTTTCTTGACTCCGTCTACATGTCTAAATGTATTGTGCTGCTGCCATGTGAATGGCTTGATAGATATTTGTGTTAATGAGCAATTTAACAGGTGTGCATAACAAAGTGGATGGTGCATGTTTATGCTGTAACAAAATAGCATGTCATTGAGCTGAACTTAAACATTAATTTAAAATGTTCATATCTCTGATGTACTCACCTCAGTTCAGTTTTATATATTTTTATTTAGAGTGGGAAATTTCATGGAATTGCAAATAGAGTGTTGATATAAATAAGGAATGCTTTCCAGTGTTTCCATTGGTTTTCCATTCATTGTGAGGATATTTTTTTAACCACATTTCCTTATCATATCCTCAGAAGAAGGAGAGGTAGAATTATCACACACATAAAGCGAGTGTGAGTTAAGTCAGGAAGAAGAGTTATTTGCTTAAGCACATACAGATATGAAGCAGGTTCCTGTGAAACAGCCTTTGATGAGAGGACGTTGTTGAGGTTATATTACATAACTATCCAATGAATGTTGCAGAGGTCCATATTATTTCATATTTTAATACAATTTCTTTTATTTACAACATCTTTTCAATGTTATTAGTACAATTTTTAGCATTATCCTAAATAACTTATATACCTTTTATTTCATCTTGGGCATTAAAACTCTGAGCAATGTGTACACATAAGATTAAAACAATGTCTAGCGTCAGTAAGTCCTTAAAAACCTCCTTTCGTAGTTGTGGACGGCTGCATGGTTAACTGCACCAACATTTAGCAATATGCGTCACATGAGAAAGAGTGAAACATGCACGTCAGTCTGGCACATTGATGAAATTAAAGCTGAGTCTGCGTTGCTGTCACTTGCACACCATGAAAGATGTGTGAATAAACTCTTAGCACATTAGCACAGAGACACATTTGTTTATGGTTTAGTCTGTACAGTGACTGAAATAAATGTTCTGTCACAAAGGTTTGTAGTTTAACAATTAGCTATAGATTAGCTATCAAGCTAAAGATTTTTGTGTTGTTGCGCCTATTACAGCAAACAAAAGCACAACACATCAGTTTTGATTTTGACTTACTTTTACTTACACGTATTTAATGTTTTGTTGGTTATGTACAATTTAACAGGCAATTAAGGTCAGCAATGTATGATAATATTAATCTAGAGGTCCTCTAAACACTGTAAGGCAATGCATTTCTTTCAAAATAAACCGATTTCCTTATTTTTGGTTATCATATATTTATTTATTTTTTCTTGTGTACCTTCTTTATTTATTCCATATTACATGGAGCAACTCCATGAATTTCATAAATGTTGCACCTGCACCAGCCAGGAAATTTAAAAATCCTCTGAAGTATGTGCTGTATTTCACACAGATATGCTGCAATGACAAAAGTCATTGCAGCTGACAGCCTGGGAAAATATGAGTTTATTATTAATCTGATTTATTAAAATCACTGCGGGAACAACTTTGCTTTAAAGTTATGTGCCTGGTATTTTATAAATTGCATGAGCACATATTTTAATTATGATGAATTTGTTTTAGATGAGAACATGGTTTATGAAGGTCATACGTTTGGCTTCATTTATTAGTATTAAGAAGCCAATGCCGCAATTGCTAAAACCTCCTATAATGATAAATGAAGGCATTCAAATGCAAAATTAAGCAGTCTTTCCAACATAATGAAAGCCTATAATACCTTTATTTTTTTATAATCACAGTTAATTCACAGTCATCGCACCAGTAAACAAAGGTTAGTGAGGATTACTATAAATAACAGCTATGAAATCACATAAATGCTATAATATTACAGGTACATGGTTAGCATACAAATATTTTAATACTTGAGTTTTTGGAGCTTCGGTCGGGTTAATCTCATTGATAAAAGTTAAGAAAAAGGAAATTATATCAGAGACGAAATGAAAGGTTTTTTTGATCTGATTTTAGAGCTACAGTCATGTACTGCAATAATGTTTGGACAAATTAAAAACGAACCCTCCCCCCCAAACAACAAGCAGTTGACACAAAACATTTTATAGTAATGGGAAACTCTAAATTATTTTTGAACTAAGAATGATTTGGTCCTGTGTGATTTACATAGAGTAACTTTTCCCTCTATGACTAAGCTACACAAGAAACCAGGTTAGAGGAGAAATCAGATTAAAGCAGGAAATTGCGGCATGCAGAGGGGAGAAACTAAAGTTGATAAGATAAAATCAAACACACACAGATGTGTTTCCAACACTTGAGAGGACAATATATTGTATCTTATTTTTTGTTGACTTAACCTAACTGCTGCTCATCTCACTGTAACTTTGACCAGAAGTAACTAATTAACCAAAGTCTGAAATTCCTTTCAGACTTAGGTCATATGCCTTGTGGGAACTTGTAGTTTGTCCCCATAAGGAGGTAAAGTTGCAGATGCATGTTCCCAAAATAATAGTAATACAAGGACACACACAAATACACATGTGTGTCTTTCTTAGCTATCACTACAAACTTAAATCTAAATTTAACCTTAGGCTCTAAGACCAAATATTAACCCACTGATCAACACTTCAAAGGTCACTAAGTGCAGTGACCTCATACATGTCCTCATTCCCAAGATTTAAAACTCAGGCTGGTCCTCACAAACACAGCTATACAAGTACACATCCCACCTCACACACACAAGAAGGCATGCGTTACAGCGTGTCTGTGCAAACAGCCAATTATCTGAGAGTCTTTTTCTGGTCAACCAATCGGTGATCAGCAGCAGCATCCGCTCTGTCTTTCTGGTTTCAGGAAGCAAAATAAAGTAGTGTGCAGTAGAAGAAAACATGTACTCTTGTTCCACCTTGTGGCTGTTTTAAATATCCCCCCCAAAACAAAGATTTTCTTCTTCTTCTTAAAGAGTGGACACGCAACAGATCCTGCTCATACCACGTTGTTTAGTTTCTCAGGTTCTCAGGTAGGATTTATTATACTTCATTACGATGCATTAGTTGTAGCTCAATGAACTCGAGTAAACCCTTTCTAAGGTTAAAATAATTATTTTGGCTTTGATCTATATTTTAGAGTATCAGAGTGTTGTCCACATCAATCTTCAATCATAAACAAAAATCCAGCATTAAAACTTTACTAATTAATCGATTACAGAATTATTTTTTCTATCCTTCATAGTTTTTAAAACTGCAGCAGTCGTGTAGATTATTTAGGAAAAGCTGTATTTGCCTGTTCAAAGCTTAGTTTCCTCTCAGATGATATAATAGAATTAAGCTCATGTGGCATACAGTGGAAATGAGGTTATCTGACGTAATGACAGAACCATTTTGGACTTTACTCCCTCTGCTTCAGCGCACTCCACAGGAGAGACGCAAGCGAGGGACCACGTGAGGGAGACATCGTTAAGTTACTGCTGTTGTTGTTGATGGTGGGGGGGGTTGGAAGTGGTTGGGGTTTGTTTACCCCGCCCACCTGTCTGCCGTATAATAACTGCTGTCAGACGGCAGCAGTGGCACAGCAGCAGCCTCCTCAGAGAGGCACAAAACAGCTATTTCATTGAATATGGATGCCAACATTGTTGTTATGGGGATGGAGAGCGTTGGGAAATCAGGTAAAAAAAATAACACATTTTCAGTGGAGATAAGACGTCACACTTAGGTCTCTTTTTCACACAGTGAACTAAAGTTTGTGTCTTTTTAGCGCTGACTGTCCGCCTGTTAACTCGGAGATTCATTGGAGAGTATGGAGATATTGGTAAGTGCCCACTTTTTATTTTATTTTATTTAGTTTTTATTTTATTTATTGCTAACTTTTGATGCATTGATGCCTTTCCTGGCAATTAAACATCTCCTAAACTATCTTTTGTGTCTTGCAGAATCAATCTACAGTCACAGCTTCATAGTAGATGGGAGGGCGGTCACTCTCAATATTTGGGATTCCCATTATTCTCAGGTAAGAACTTCAATATGATGTTACTAATTCTATTTTTTTCTATTTAAAAACGCCCGTTTCTTGTTTTACAGTGTTTAAAAATCTAAAAGAAATCCCAGTCTAAGTAAGAGCAAAGGTATTAGTGCTGTTATAAGTTAAATATATTAAAAGTAAAAGTAGGCTGCTCCTTTTATTCTAATATTATTTTTTAAATTATCTTAAAGTTCGAAGAACATTTTGAATGTGTGAGCTGGTCATGATAGCGATAAATAAAAAAAAATAAATATCTATAAGCTTGTGTCTGTAAGTACTAGAAATGGAGTATCACAAAATAAAAATTTAAAATGACTGACTGTCTTGTTTTTGTACAAAAATATAAAATGCTAGGGCGAATGTACTTTGTTGCTTTCTGCCTCTAACTGTTGCTTAATATGAACTTCAATGTGTGGTTTTGCAGGATTTCTCTGCAGACTCGTCACTCTTTGAGAAGAAGGTGCGGTGGGCCGATGGCTTTGTTCTGGTCTACAGCATCTGCGACAGGGCCAGTTTCAACACAGTTAGCAGGCTCATTCAGACTATCAAATCCACCAAGGACTGCCTGAGTGCAGACAAAGTACCCATAGTGATTGTGGGTAACAAAAGGGACCTGCACCACAGACGGACAGTGACGAGCGAAGAGGGCCGGCTGCTGGCTCTCAACACAGACTGCCAGTTCTATGAGGTGTCGGCCGCCGAGAACTACCACAGTGTGCTCATGGTCTTTCACGGCCTGGTGGACAGATTGAAGGATGCCAAGCTAACCACGAAGAAGCCTCTAAGGTTGAAGGGCATAGTGAAAAGCATGTCTGCAGTGTTTGCCAGGAGACGGACTGAGTCGTTTTAGTAGAAATGTGACAAAGGAAGAGGAGACGGCATCAGATGGATATCTGTCAGTGAAACATTACCACGTGTCGCATGTGTGTTAAAAAAAAAAAACTCTAAAAAGGTAAAAGCTGTTATGCTTCAGAGAACATGGGCACAAAACAATTTCACAGAGGTTACAGATGCTTTCTGCACTTTAACTGCACGTAAGTTAACATAGTGTCATTCTTCATCCAGCCTCTTGCCATTTAAAATCCAAAAGTGTGCAGCGAGGTATGAATTGTGTTTGCAGTGTATGTGTGTTTTACAAGATTTTTTCAGATGTGGCTTCAGATCCAAAGAAATTCTATGCACAAACTAAATGTGCCTTTACTTATTATGTATATGCCAAAGCTCATTTCTCATGATTAGAGTGAAAGTTTTTTCTCCCGGAAAAAGTGGCTGAAAAGTGCTAAATCCGTTAATTACTTCTTGGAAGTGAGGCGTAATATTTCTATTTATTCAAGTCTAAACACTGTAAACGAACAACTGAATAAAGTGGTTTTTTTGTCAAAGTGTTTTATATCTTTATGTTTGGTTGTTTGACTGTAAGTCAGTCCCTGAAATATACTGTTTGTATGAAGTTATAAGAATTTTAAATAAACCATGTGCAGAAAGATTTTCTATTGCGCTTGTTTGTTTTACAGTTATTGATTCCTGCTCACCCCAAAAGGAGTGAGGATCCTGTGTGTACTTGAGATCAGCAAAGTCTATTCTGGTGGATACTCGGCTAAAACATTCACACCCATGTCTCAAAACTGTCTCACAACTTAACAGCACATCACACTTCGTGTTATGATTGTTTGAGGCCTGGATTGTTGCAGTTATTCAAGAATAGATTAGTTTTTTGTACAGCTTCCACATCCACATGAACACATCGACTTTTAATTTTTGCTTAATCCCACCAGTTCACTTTTCTCACACTGCACTAGCTATACCACTTTCAAATAATTGGCCAAAAGTGTGTATCAAAGCATAGGTTCAACGAGTCACAATCACAGTCAAAATTATGGTCTAATAATGGCCTAAGAAGATATAGGCTGCTTGATATATTTATTACTGGACCATTATTAGACCACTTAAACCACTGCTAAAAGTAGAACAAAGGAAAGGAAAGTTTTTCATAATTTCCGAGGTCTCTCATATATGAAATGGACTGTTATCCAAAAATATTTGTATTTATTTGCAAATGTATTAAATTGAAAAATTTGTGAAAGCAATATCACGCAAAGACTAATGGGAAATACTACAACTTGAACTTGAATAATATCATCCTGGAAGCCTGGATTCATCCCAAACAGGCTGAGAAAGAGGGCATGGGTTTCCTATACATGTCTTAAGAAATAGACTGTGAATATCTTGATGCTTTATGCCAATACAGGCACAAAAGTATGATAGCTGGACAATTCATGCAATGAATGGATGCATATACTTTTCAAAACTTTTTGTTGTATATTAAAGTCTGATGTAGTGCAAGTGAAATCACCAGCAGTGACAGGGTTGGAGCCTAGAAATGATTCACCTCTATTATTTAACTTAAACATAGCTGACTCATTTCATGTCCCCTTGAAAGAATACTGGCAAAACATCTTTTGCAAATCTATTTAGGACATAATACATCTAATGCCATTAACTTCGAGCTTATAAAACACATTCAAGTTTTAATTTGACCCATTCCTATAAACCACAATCTTTACAGATGTCTTCTCAAGATAGGTCTTTGAAAATATTACATGATGTGAAAAATCCTTTGAAAATAGCCCTGATGTTACAAATCACATGCTTCTCTGACTCTTAGAACAAGGAACCTGCCAGTAACCCTTAAGAAGATCGAGCTTGCAGATATATTCAGCTGGCCCCACAGAGTCTGTCATCATTGGGAGAGAAAAGAAATATTTCTTACTTTATAAAAAGCAGGGACAACCCCAACTAGATGAAGAATTTATAGTAATACCCTTTCTGCGTCTAGTACTTTGCACTTCTCTGGAGACTCCCAACAGAAACCCAGCGTGATAGGCTCAGCATCACCTATATCAACACCATGTTCTATTAAATCAGTTTGCCTGGAAACAAGCGTGCGCACCTTCAACTAAGTTCAACCAGTTGTTTACTGAACCACTGCCCCGATCGAAGCAGACACAAAAATAATCAGGAAGTAAGTGAGAAAGCCTGGGGGCTATCACACACCCGGCAACGTGTCTGACAAAAGCTTGTCCAGAATAACATCCTCATTTGTGCAAGTATGTGGATTCTTTGTCTCTGACACAGAGAAGAAAACTCTTGGCTTCAATCAGATTAAAATGTCCATCAGATGCATTTCTTTAGGCGCATTTCTTAACCGGGTGTTTAATAGAGTATCGTGAAAAGTGTGCAGATCTAATCTACTCAGATTATGTTGTTGTAGAAACACCCTTCTTCAATTCACACCCATTCGTTTTTTCCATGATAATCTGCAGATTCCTCTCTGCAACCAGCAGACCACTTCCCCTGAAGAAATACTCTAATTTGTTTCCAGCCTGCTCCAGTGAACTTGGTCTGACCCTAGAGATTAGGTAGCAGACATATGCATTCTCCTGCGCTCGCCTTTAGCCTCATCTGTCAGGTGCTGGGAAGATGTCCATCTTTGAGGCTATTAAGGGAGCAGCAGAGGAGGGCAAATGGCAGATAGCTGGTGCTGCTCTCCCTACTTTCTGTTCTTGTGTATGAAGAATTTGACAGGAACAAGGCAGAGGTTAACAAACCAAGACTGGGGCAGTCTAGGCCCTGCAGGACCTTGTCACAGTCTCTGACCCCTCAAGGTCTTTACAGCAGGGCTTAGACAGAACAGAAGCCTGACAAAATGTTTCACCTGTGAGAGCAGCTTGCAGCTTTACTCGGGCTGAAATGATGTGTCTCTTGAGCAATGACACTTAGAGGGAAGTGAAACTTTTACAAAAAGGATAAAAGTGTAGCTAAAAAGCATGCACTGTGTAACCACTTGTCATGCCATTGACTGAGGAAACAGCTTTGGAATATTTAAACAGCAACAAGTTCTTTGGATATGTGGCAAACATTTTGCATTTAAGTGTTTTTTGTTCCAAAAAAGCCACCAAAGGGGGTTTGAAGAGCCTTTTAACGCATTTCATGCACATTATAAAGAGCTGATCATACATCATGAATATGCACTTTGGGTATCGGATTCTTGCTAAGTGCTACCTATACTGTCTTACATGTTTTTGGATTAAAATTAGACCAGCATGCAGCTCATGATACCCAATGCCACTTAAAGCAGCAGAGCTTCAACAACAGTAAAATCATAAACTGTTCTTATGAATAAAGTGATTTTTTGTTGTTGTTCAGGGTCGTTGTAGTCTTTAGATGTTAGATATTTTGCAGCTGCTCATCAGATCTTTTTCTGCCTTTACATCAACCCGAAAACTTCAAGGCACAAACATGTGAAGGTGCCAGAAGTGTTTCACAGCTTCACTTGATGCTATCACATCAGCTGCAGAAAAAACTAATAATATCTGAGCCCATGCAACAGGACAGCATGTGTGTGCATTTACACTGCAATTGTTACATTAATATATGTCCAATATTTGTGTTCTTTATCAGATATATAAATATAGAAAAAAGTACACCATACTTCTAGTAACTCATTTTGCTAACTGAATGCACATACAATATATGTTCATCTGTGGTGTTTTAGCGTTTTATCCAGTATACATAGTTTATTTTTGACTTATTAAAGATTGTGCTATTATACTTTTGACTATTGTGTCCATTTTCTGAACACAAGTAGCCTGATTATATGCTATTTTACTTGTGCTGAATTGCGTTTTCTAAATATTTCTGTGCAGAGACTGTCTGAATAGATGAGTTTTAAGCTATTTTTTAAGTGTGCCACAGAGTCAAGGGCACAAAGAGAGAGCGGTAAATTGTTCCAAAGTTTTGGTGCCAAGGTTTGAAAAACACAATCCCCCCATAGTGTTCAGAGGGATGCATTAGATCACAAGAAGATTTTTATCTGTGGACCTAAGGTTTCAGCTTGGAGAATAGGGGTGGAGTAGTTTGTGACAGATGCTGCAGGTTTAGTTAAATGACTGCCCTTAATTCAATATTTAATGTTCCTAAAACTGAATCCTTCATTACCCTCCTTTATTTACTGTTAAAATAGAAGGTGGTCTAAAGCAATGTTTATGGCCTGCATTAAAAACAGGCTCTGGAACCCGAAACCAGCCACTGACCTTGAATTGATACGACCGCCTTCGGCATGTTGTATTAGAAATTGTGATTCAGCTCATAAGGAGGCTCGTGTTTACCCCTCTGCCTTTCAGGTTCAGTGATCACTGCTGGAGATCAAGCTACTGTGGAGAAACTACTTCAAAGTTTGAGGAGGCATTTATTCTGAGACGTACTTTTTCTACACATCAGTGACGCTGAGCTGATGACTGGTGTCGTGTCTACTTATATAAAAGTGGATTGCACAAATCACATATGTTAATCATATTTTTTATCTAGAAGACTCCAGCTGTGATTCTTTATATTATTGTAGAAAAAGGTTTGTCCAGCTGCCCATAAGTTTGGCAGCTAATGGTCTCAGAAAGCTCAAAAATTGCTTGGACTCCTGCCTTCTAGCATTTGGTCAAATAGTAGCTAAACCACCGAACCCTGACTGACTGCTTGAAGTCAAAGTCACACAGCTACCTCTGGAAGTGAGCATACCTCAAAAGTATGTAGAGCATGGCTTGAAATTCCTTTGCAAAAATTGCAGACACCCTACAAAATAAAATTAAATGGACAGGATTAACTGTGCTCGCAGATAATCAGTGTGTCTCTGTCACTGTGACAACAAAGGAAAAAAAACTACAAAATAAAATAAATAAATTGAGCATCTAATCCATACGTTTTTATTTTTAACTCCTAGTCACCCTCAGAAATCCAACAAGTGTTTTTATTTTTTTTCCAGGTTAGCTGGAGGCACATTTTGAAGAGACATACCTGATCAATGCAGTAACACAATGTAATTTTCTTTTGCCTTATTAAAGGCAAGCAGGTCTTATTTCATTACCGGGAAATCGACATGGACTAGGAGGTCAGCAAGTTCAGAGATCTGGTAAACAAAGAAATAAAATGTAAGGAGAAGGTGGACCCAGTTGTAAATGTTACAAAACCACACATGAATTCTGTGAGACAGTAATGCATTGAACCATTTGGATTCATTGGAAAGGAGCAAACAGTATCTGGCTGACTGCTTTCACAGAGACAGAAGGGTTTAGAGAGGCTTAAACTGCATTTTGATCACGTTTAGTTTACAGCGCTTGGAGGGCTTGGTATTTATATCGGTTTATTCTAGCAATATTCATATTGAAATGGAGATGGGAAAAAATAGGCAGCAATTTAAAAGCCTGATTTAAAGGTGGCTGGAGCCATGAGAAGCAGAAGTAAACGGTTAGTTTTATAGCAGAAGTTTCCTTTATAATCTGATTGAGCTGCTACTCTATTTATGTGAACTGAAACTTATTAATTCAGCTAATGCTAGCCCAGGATTAATTCTCCTCTCATAGTATCTAAAAAAGTGTATACCAGTATAGGCAAGTGTATGAAATGAGACAATTCTTGGCCATTTTTTTTTTATATATATATAGGAGGAAAATAAAGCATATAAAGCACCACAAGCTTAACGCCTCCTGTTTAGCTTGGAAAGGGTTTCACCTGGACTCTTGTGGTGTTAAAGGCTTTGTAAATGTGAGAATAACTTTTAAATTCCTAATAAAATGTTTGCTCCGGGGGGTCTGGCATGTATGGACTGTAAGACTGAAGTGCTCAATGAGCTTTTTTTTTTGTTGTTGTTAAATATTAATTTTTTTTTTAAGTGTTAACTGTTCAAAAAATGCCAGCTATCCCTTTACTTGTGCCCTTTTGGATTTGCCAAGCTCTCCCACAAAGGTTTAAGGACCTCCTGCAGTGCTGCGCTGCTCAGCAGCTTTCCAAATAAGGCCTGGACGTTTACACACACCAACCATAATTCACCCCCAGCAGTGAAAGCAGAGAGAGCAGTGAAAGTACAGAGTTCAGCAGCACTTTGTACTTTTTCATGTTAGCATTTAGTGGCATTTCTCACTGCAATCTCTGGAATCTAAATGCACACAAACATGGTCTTTTACATGCTGTATCGCAGATCTTCAGAGCTTATTTGCTTGTTTTCAAGCTCATTTAAACAGCACAGCAGAGTTTAATTGTGGCACGTGGTAAAGTTGCTCTTTGATGTGTAAAATATGCTCATGAGAATAATGAGAGACAGTTACAGGACCCAATAGCCTCATCTGTCAGTTAACCGACACGAACATAGCAGATTTCACCAGCAGATAATTTATTAAAGTGACGTCTGCTTCACTCTCTCTATTATCTTATGACACAGAAGCAATCTTTACACAGTCATCTCCACGCTTTGCTTTCAGCATCATAATGCATGATATCAAATTCAGTACAGGACTGTCCTGCAGCTCATAAAATGGCTCTTAGTTTGATTGAAAACATTTTAATCTGCATGATTCTACAGCTCAAGAATATATTTGCTCATTTGAGCCTTTATTAACCTCGTACTCCACAAAGGCTATTCATGTCTGGAGGACAGGGCTGATAACGCTTTGATCTAATATAAGATGGGTGATTGAGTTGAGAAAATGTTTCCTCTCACATGAGAGGTTCACGTGGAAAGGAAATGAGAGAGATTTTCACACGTGAGCCAGTAAATGAAATCAGGCATGGGGTGTGAGTGACTCATTGCAGCATAATGGGTGGTGGAAGGTTGACTAGACAACGCCTGTGGCACACCATGCCTGCTGTAACTACCCATAAGTGGTCTTTCCACTGAGGCTCAGACAAAACATATTCTGACCTCTCCATCACGACATTCCTTAAATTGAAAATTAATGAAAAGAGATGGAACACAGCAGCTCACCAGAGAGGATGTATGAAGGCTGAAATAACACTGATGCTGTTTTGGCCCTTTTTTCTCTCTCTTGTTGGAGTTTATAAAAGTACACTTGTGCTGTAAATGCCCCTCCCTGAGCCTGGCTCTGCTGGAAGTTTCTTCCTGTTAAAAGGGAGTTTTTCCTTCCCGCTGTTGCCAAAGTGCTTGCTCATGTTGGTGGTGGGGGGGGGGTGGATATGAGGAAGGAAGGGACCCAAACGCAGGACTCTCAGGTAGGTGAAACTGAGGAACTTAAATACATGACTAATGATGATGACGATTGGAGACAGGTGCGTACAAGGCTGAACTTAGTCTGACTAATGATACATGGAATAAACTGGAACACAATACACAGGTAGACAGGCTGGCACAGAAAACAGGAAGTGAAAAACATGAATGTGGAAAATAAACTGAACATGACAAAACTGAAAACACTGGGTCAACGACCCAGGAACCCTGACACTACCTTACAATATAAAGCACCTCAAGGCAACTGTTGTTGTGATTTGGCACTGTATAAATAAAATTACATTGAAGAATATGCCTACTTTTTATTTTTACTACAATTAGAGAACATAGTATATGTACATCATTGGCTTAGGTTAGATTCCAGGGTGACCCTTCTCAGCCTGGACACAGTCTGTTTGACCTGCTCCCCTCAGGCAGGAGGCTCCGGTCCATTCAGACCAGAACCTCTCGCCATAAGAACAGTTTCTTCCCCTCTGCTGCTGGACTCATGAACAATAACCATATGACTGTTCACACCACAAACACATAACCCTATACTGTGTTCACTGCATCATTCCATTTTTGCACTGATCACCACCTGCATTCATGTATATATCTACCTGTTTAGCACTTTTAATTTTAATTTTTATGTTTATTTAAGCGTAGTCTGACAGTATGTTTTGCACTAAGTACCGCAGCAATTTCCCAGTGTTGTAAACCTGCTCAACATTTGGCAATAAAACCCTTTCTGATTCTGATTCTGATTTAGAACACTAAAAAACATATTATATTAATAATACATTCTCAAAAGTGTCAAAAATTCATGTTTGTCTTCATGACAATGCCAGAAATTGTTATCACTCAGATCTTAGCTAATCGGTCAGTGGCTGGATTTGATTTGACTTGACTGGCATCAACCTCAAGTCAAGTCACTTTTATTATTATAGCACATTTAGGAACAGAATCACCCTTTAAACTAACAAGCATGGAGAAAACAGGAGGATACAGATCCAAGAGCCATGGAGAGCTCTCAGGCTCTCTCAGTATTAATGGTACTATACAAGTATACAAAAACGAATGTAATACGTATTGTAAAGGGAAAGGATGAAAACCACATAAACATGATAATGTATCTAAAAAATACTGGAAGCTGCCGGCACTGCCTCTCAGCCTCCTAGCAGATACACCTATGGTGTCAGTTTCAGAATCCTACATCGCCTCACTCTCATTTTATCACATTCACAAGATTTTCAGAAAACTTTGAACTTGACCTTGAGGTCGAGGTCACTAAGATTTAAACTTGTTCAGGATTTTTAGTTCTCATTCTCAAGTTATTGCACTCACAGACTTGCACAAACTGCCACCCGCTGGTCACAGTATGTTGACGACAATACCCCATCAGTGTTTTATGGCGTGGGCTAAAAAAAATCTTAAAATGAAATGATGCAACACAAAGCTCAATGAAAGTAAAACAAACGTAACTGGATGACTTATAAATAAATAAATCAGTATATCAAATAAAGAAGGTCCTGGGTGTGACCCTACTGGCTGGTTACCTTGCGTGCATCTGCATCTGGCTTTCCTCTGTATCCTCTTGTTTTCTCCCACAGTGGAGAGACATGCTTGTTAGTTTAAAGGGTGATTCTAAATTGAATGTCAGTGTGAATGTGAATTGTTATCTGTGTCTCTAAGTAAGTCCTGTGATGAACTGGAAGCTTATCCAGGGTATACCCTGCCTCTTACTCAGCGTGAACTGGATAAGCTCTTCTAAATGCAGAAGTAAAAAAAATTTTTAAGTGACATAAAATATGTGGAGCGATGGACTGAAATGACAGCTAGGGGTTGTAGGTGGGCCTTAAAATCTTATTAAACATTAATGGTGGGACAGAAGACTATTTTAGAGTATTAGGGTACATTTTATCCGTGCAGTAAAACTGCATTACATCATCCTCACTAAATTCATCTGGAGAAAAAGAATCCACTTCACTAAAAGTAGCTATGACCTTATATGTCTGAAAACATATTTTAAACTATTACAAACATTACTTAACCTGATTTTTGCCTTTTAACACTGGCTTTACTCAAACAGTTTTACCAATGTCTGCTGAACATACAGCACAGCATACTTCACACAGCTTGTCCGCTCACAGTATGCATGCAGACTTTAACAGCGTTGACTAACTGCCAAGATGACTTTACTGCAGGGGTCTGATGTTGTGTAACGGCTCCTTTGTGTGTGATATTCATCCTCTGACCTATGCTACAAACGTGGGCTCGGCAGAGAGTGTGTGCTGAATGTGAAGAATGCTGTTGATTATGTTTTCAGAGAGCTAAATCCGGGATCACACAGCAAGACTGCTGGGTCAGATATTATCTAGAACTTGAGCTGCTGATGGAGAACTAATAGTAGAGTATGCACTTTTTCATTAGTAACTCGTGAAAGATGTGCAATCAATAAACATATATGCTAATAATAAGATTGTTTTGGACATCAAGTTGTCTGAAAGCAATCCACTGGGCTGTTTTTTCCTCAAAGTAGTAGCATTTGCATAGAAAATTGGTTTTTAATTCTTTGTTTTCTGTTGTTCTTCATGCCTAGCGGGGATTGAACTAATCACTATGGGACAGTAAAGATAATTGAGCTGATATGCTGCATGCCTGCAGGCTTGAGGAAAACAAAGAGTCCCAACACACACACACACACATGCAAAGGTTGGAGAAGACTATGCAAACTCCACAGTAGTGCAGTAAAAGCCACTGCTATACACTAATTAGAATCCAGTGCCTTCTTGTCTTGTGCTAATAGCATACTTCAATGTGAAAAACATTTGAAAAGCATCACTCAAAGCCGATGGTGGTTAACAAAATTAAGCACCCTCTGCATTGAATTTCTCAAGAAGATTCGATAAATTTCAGAAGACATCAAGGAGTAATTTTCTGAGCAAATGATGAGCAAACCGCAATCAGAAATGTCAAAAGCAGGAAATGGTCTAACACATCAGTGAAACAGCAGAATCCTCTGTGTCAGGAGAAATTATTGACTCATTAGTCATCTTGAAGTAGAGTTGACCTGAAAGAAGTTGGACAACTCCTGAAAAAAGTCAACAAGCGTTTTTCCATTATATCACAAAGCTGTTTACTATTGATGTCCTTTGGACTATTATGTGATAGGTGCTTCAGGAGTATGGGGTGTCTGGCCCATTACTACAAACCATTTGATCCTTATACAATCATTCCAAGAGCTTGGTCCGCAATAAGTCAGGTTCATTCCCGGTGGGTGTTTGACTCTGCCAGGGCTGCACTGTGTCACTAATTATATTCATAATTTTTATGGACAGAATTTCTAGGTGTAGCCAAGAGGCGGACGGTTTTCACTCCAGCAGTCTCAGAATCTCATCTCTGCTTTTGGCTGATGGTCATCAGGTGGTGACCTCCAAGTCTGAGGCCATGGTCGTCACACAGAAAAGGGTGGAGTGGCTGCTCCAAGTGGAGGAGTTTAAATATCTCAGGCTCTTGTTCACGAGTGGGGGGAGAAGGGAGCGGAAGATCAACAGACAGGACTGATGCTGCAGCTGCAGTGATGCGGACACTGTACCGGTCTGTTGTGGTGAAGAGAGAGCTGGGCACAAAAGCAAAGCTCTCAATTTACCATTTGATACGTCCCCACCCTCACCTATGGTCACAAGTTTTGGGTAGTGACTGAAAGAATAAGATCGCGGTTACAAGAGGCAAAAACAAACTTTCTCGGAAGGGTGGCTGGCCTTTAACTTGCACATAGGGCGAGGAGTTGAGCCACCCGAGAGGGGCTCAGAGTATAGTCGTTACTCCTCCACATCAAAAGGAGCCAGTTGAGGTGGTACGGCAATCTCACAAGGATGCCTCTTGGGCGCCTCCTGGGTGAGGTGTTACAGCCAAGTCTCACCGGGAGGAGGCTGCGGGGCAGGCCCAGGACACGCTGGAGGAGGTGGCTGGGCAGAGGGAGGTCTAGACTGCTCTGTTTAGGCTGCTGCCCACGTGACAGACTGGTGACCTGTCCAGGTGTAGCCTGCCTCACCCTCTATTGGCAGCTGGGATAGGCTCCAGGCTCCAAACTTTTTATTATTACAGTCAAAATGCAGCTATGTCACTTTTAAGACTAAAAGTTCCTAACTGAAACCAGACATTATTAACATTTCTGGGGTATAAGCCAATTTTCAGATGGCCACTCTCTCTAAACTAGTCATCCAATTTTTATGAAATTGGGCCGAGGTGAACAGAACTGTATCAAGTATGAACATCCCACCTAGATATGACATCATAACCTGGTCTTGCAGACTGGGTTCTAAAAATGAATAAATTCAGTTTATTCAGAGTTTTTAGTTTTACTTTTTTTTATGTGAACTGAGGTTGAATATCCCAATATGTGTTAAAATTAAGTCTGCTCTATATAGAGCTTTTTAACATTTTTACATAATGAAAAAAGGTGAAACGTGAAGAAACCTGAGCTTAGAATGTATGATTAAAATTCATCCATACAATGCTCAGCAGTGATAAATGACAAATGTCATTTCTTTCTTTCCAAAAGAAAAGAAAGGTCAACTTAACTGACATATTGGGATTCAGCGCATCAAACTCCAAAAGAAATACCAGATTTTATTGCTGAAGCAGATGACTTCAGAAAAAATGCTCACATAGCATTAACATACATAAATATTCATGACAGTAAAGATTAAATACTAAAAACCGAGGGAGTTATAAACACACTGTGGGGTTAGTCCAAAGCAAAGTTTATGTTAACAGAACAAATGTATTAATATTTATTAAAAACCAGCTCAGAGCAGCAAAAAACTGCAGCATTAACTCGTGTCTTACAGCGGCGACAACAAGTTGTATTATATTATATTATATTGTATTATTATATAAGACATATTTAAAGGTATCATTTCATCTGCACAGACGCATTATGTTTTTATGAGTTCTAGTGAACTACGGAAGGTATGAACAGGTGTGTCAGTATCAAACAAACTAATTTCTAAAAATAACCACAGGAGGGCAGCTGAGTCCAAGAAACAGTCCGATCAGCTCCATTCAATTGTTGTGCTTTGTGCTGTTGTCTGCATGTATCTCTGTTACTTTTTTTCTCTCCGCAAACAAACACTAGTTTATCAATATTTACAGAATCTCAAAATATCCACATTGTTTCATAACCACCATCAGTCAGCAAACGATAGCAGCACATTTACTTTGTTTACGGTGGCATTGTGTCTAAAAAAGGATTAGTGACAACACAGGTTGCGTTTAAATTGCACCCATCTGAATTTGGGGGTTCATGCTGAACAGATTAATCTGTTTGTGGCTCACTTCCCAAATTGTCGTCGCAGCAGTCCAGAGCCAGCGTGCCACGTACAGTGAAGAATGCTGGCCCGCTGACAGCGATTGACAATGAGCGATGGAGAGCAATTGTGAAGAGAATTTGCACTGGATTGTTGCGCTTCCACGTTTTCATGCACATAATCTGAGTTAGCAGTTTAGGCTTAATGGCAAAGATCACTTCCAACGTAAGTAGAATGGCATTCATGTAGTGGGTCATAGAGTAAAGGTGTTCGGTTCGCGCAGCCTGCTTAGTCACGCTTTCCACTGACATTTTTAGCCAGAAGCAAATTGACATTCAGTTTTATCCCTGAACTGCAAGTCGAATAAGTGTGCTCAAAGGTCGGCTGACCCGCTGAGGAAGCCAGACTGACTTAACAGCAGATACTGACTCTGGCACTAATCACTTAGTGAGTATTAACGAGCATTTTCCTTGTCTGACATTGTCTTTACCTGGTCAATAGTTTATGATGCATAGGCCTCACTTCCATTGTGCCATGATGATAATTGTACACCAAATAACAGATACTAGCAAATCTTTTTCTCAGTCCCAGTCCTCTCACAATCCTGAAATTACTATTTCTGTAATTATTAAAGTGACAAGTAAAGAGGAAAAGAAGAATAGTGTAAAGACAGAGTTAAAGTAAGTAAAAGGAGACTCTTAGCGATATAAACCTAAAAGCACTTGAGAGCAATGGGTCTAAATTCAGAAAATCAATGGAGCTATTTGGTGGCAGCAGAGAAAAGAGGGGCCGATCTGAAGATATCCATCAGCAAAGGGCGAGCAGATAAAGTCAAATAACTATCTTTAGCTGTGTGTTAGAGCCATTTGGAGTTAAAAAAGAAAAAGCTACATCTGCTGAGGAAATTAAGGCCCTTTGGAGTGGGCAGCTGTATTAAAACCTTTTGCTTTTGCAGTGGCGCACATAAAGTGATCATGAGTGGTAGCTGGAATCAGGTGTTTTTAGTTTCATTTATGATTATTTTCACACTGGATGATGCAGAAGATGCTACAGGTATTAGAAAACTTCTGCTTTTCATCCAAAAGCAGAAATTCAGCTTTAAATCTATGAACTTCACAGGGTAACAGCATTAAAATGAGTTGTTTGTCAGAGTATTCTCAAATGAGTACAGTCAGAGAGGAAACCATGGGAACCTGCAACTATACAGTTTGTAGGAAAAATAGCTTTATTTACTCTAAAATTTATTAAATTATTTCGACCACCAATGATCAATAATCATTGTGTTTTAAGGTGGTATAAAAATGTCAGAGTAATTCTGCTTTAAAAAACATTTTAAAAAAGAACAAGAAGAAGAACATTTCTGGTTAGGTTTAGACACAAAAACAACTCTTCATGATTTAGTAAAAGATTGAAATGAGCACCCTGAAAGAATGCTTGTTCTTGCGTTTCTATACAGAGAGCCTGATTATTACCTATGAATGCCATCCTGTGTGAAACTGGGTGCAATTTACCTAGTGTGTGCACAAGTAAATACAAGTAGAAGGAGGCTAAATGGGTAGAATTATGGCTTACACCTGTTTCTAGACAAAAAAGCACAGATTCTCTGTTAGTTTCTGCAATTAGAGCATTGATTATACGGCTGAATCTACATGAAACAATACTAACATCCTCTATTTTTTTCTTAAAGACAAGCCAGTCTTAAAATGCTAGCTTTATGCCTGCGCATGTCAATTGGTTTATTATGGATCTGGGAAAGGGAATTCTCCATCATCCGCACCTGTTTTCAAACAATAAAGATGTTAAACATTCAAGAGGAACTTAACGGTGACTGCAAACATCTTTATGCATGAAATCGAGATGGCTTGTGTGGCTGCTGCATTCATATTTACCTGAAGGTATTTTACTACAAATGAAATCCTATGAAAATTTTAAACATTTGGGCTGTTTTTATTGTCTCTATTATATTTAAAATATAATAAAAAGAAACAAGATTGGTCACATTTTTGAAAACATATTTTTGAAACATTTGTTCAGGGCTGACTCATGAGCAAACCCCAGGAAAACACTGTAATTTCACACATTACATTTAGCGCTATACTTCATTTACTAAAGGCAAGCTCTTAAACACTCTCCTGAGCTGAGCGGCCAAACCAGACTGTTGTTTTTATATGTGAAAATAATCAAATGCAGTGGCACACCATCACTGTCATGCATGGTTTTGCTATATATGAGATTTTTGTTGTGCCTAGAACTCTGATAGGATGCAAACCAGTGCAATAAGTCCAGCCATGAAATTTCCTCACAGCAAAATATTCCACATTCAAATGCTAGTGGTGTAACAAAAGTGGAAGCGACTGGCAACTCATCCAGGAAGTGGTAGACCACATAAAAACCCAGAGCGGGGTCAGCAGATGCTGAGGCTCATAATGTGCAGAGGTCGCCAACTTCCTAGTCGATTGCCACAGCCCTCCAAACGTCAGGTGGCTTTAAGAATACCTCAAGAGCGCTGTGTAGAGAGCTTTATGGAATGGGTTTCCATGGCTGAGCAGCTGCATCCAAGCCTTACATCACCAAGTACAATGCAAATCATCACATGCAGTGGTGTAAAGCATGCCGCCACTGGACTCAAGAGCAGTGGAGATATGTTCTCTGGAGTGATGAATCACACTTCTCTGTCTGGCAGTCTAATAAATGAGTCTGGGTTTGTTGGTTGCCAGGGGAACAGTATTTGTCTGACTGCATTGTGCTGAGTGTAAAGTTTGGTGGAGTGGAGGTTATAGTGTGGGGTTGTTTTTTAGGAGTTGGGTTCTGCCCCTTAATTCCAGTTAAAGGAATTCTCACTGCTTCAGCATACCAAGATATTGTGGAACTTTGTGGGAACAGTTTGGGGATGACCCCTTGCTCTTCCAACATGACTGTACACCAATGCACAAAGCAAGGTCCATAAAGAAATGGACGAGTTAGTTTGGTGCGGAATAACTTGACTGGCCTCCACAGATTCCTGAACTGAACACGACAGAACACCTTTGGGATGAATTAGAGCGGAGACTGTGAGCCAGGCCATCTTGTCCAACATCAGTGTCTGACCTCACAAATGTGATTCTGGAAGAATGGCAAAATTCCCATAAACACACCTCGAAATCTTGTGGAAAGCTTTCCTAGAAGAGTTGAAGCTGTTATAGTTATATTTATATTAAAGCCTATGGATTAAGAATGAGGTGTCACTTAAATTCATACATGTGTGAAGACAGATGAGCAAACAGTTTAATGTATGTGTTCCACAGGTCCTTTCTGTGACAATCCAAGACTTCTAATAAATTCGGATAATAAAGCTAAACTTGCTTCTGCTGAATGATATACCTGTAGTTAAACTGTAACTGACCCACTGAGATAGTCAGACAGCAAAATGCACTTGTAAGGCTTTGATGTCCTAATTAAGTAAGCAATGGTGTATCACATGCTTTTCTCAACCTGCAGAGCTGGATATGAAATCTGACACAAGCTCAAAAAGATAAACTACAGTGGAGCTTTGCCAGTTCGCTTGAACTCCAGCAAACAGGGAAGCCCAAACATTGACATAAACATCTGAGCTGAAAGAGCAAGTGGAGAAAGGGTCATTATCAACACTGACCGTAAGACAGCCTAAACAGGGACTTGAACCCCAGACTCTCAGATTAAAAGGCTGATGCCCTACCAGCTGAGCTACTCAGGCCCAGAAAGCTTGCTGACACTAAATGAAATCCTCAGTAAAATCCAATGTCTGTGAGACTGCACAGAAAGATTAGTTTAGCTTTTCTGTTACAAAAGGGATCTTAGTTCTCTTGGATTTCTGCCAAATGAGTGCTGATGATGTTATGAACCTTCCATCTCAAAACCACAACCAGTGATGAGTAAAAAGTAAATATTTCATAGCTAGTTAGCAAGACAAGTAGCCTTTATTTAGTTTATTAAGGGGTTTTTTTTTCTAGAAAATCAGAGGCACACAATGAATTTCCACAGTCAACAGTGCAAGAGCTGTGATTATCTTCCACTGATGATAGTGTTGTTTTCTGCAAATTAAAGCAAAAAGGGTTGGAAAAAATAGTGAGGTTAGTAAACCTGCCAGGGAAAACTCGAGGATCAGAACAATGCTGTTTTTGGAAAAATAAAAATGGATACTGGGGATAGTCAGCACATTTATTCTGGTGAGGACTCAGCAGGTGAGACCAAAGAGAGATATTAATGCCTGATCAAGAATGACCTTTAGATCTTCATCTAGCCTTCTCCCAACTGAGCTCAGCATGAGCCTCAATGTTGTATTAGTCAGTCACGTACACCTCTGGTCAAACTGCACTACAGCTGACCCACTGAGACAGTGAAGTGTACTTTTAGGCTTTTATTTTTACACTGAAGACAGCCAAGTGATGAACTTTCATGGTAAAACAGACAATAAATTAAGGTGTTGTGGGAGTGTTCCCAGTCAGGGAACCAGACCTCTGACTTGGTTTAATTAAAAATTTAATTTAAAGTTCCTCATTTCCACCCTTCTACCCAGTGTTTAATCTTGCATTAGGTGTTCATACTCATACAGTTTAAATACGACTTTTTGGTTACCCAAAACAAACAAACAAACAAATAAATAAATAAATACATAAAAATAAAGTCCAGACAGAAGAGCTACTGAATTTGTGTCACAGGCCGAGTCTCTGACCCAGCGGTTTTGGCATCTTTGATTCTCTTTTGTTTGTAATTTAGGTCTGTCAGGCTTCTGTTGTCATTTGTATGCCTCATGTTTCCTGTTTTATTTTGGAGGAGCCTACTGTGCCTTTGTCATTGTATTTAGTTTCACTTCCCAGTAGCACCATTAGGTTCATGTGTATCAGCTGTTTCCTCATGTGTTTTCACTTCCCCGAACCACCCATGTGTGCATTTAGTCTGTGTGTTTCTGTTCACTCATTGTCAGGTCGTCTGTTATCCTCTCCACAGTCTTCATTGGTTTTTCCTCATAGTTCTCACTATGTTTCATAGTACCTTTAGTTTACACAGTGTCCATAGTTTTCTCATAGTTCATAGTTATTCTTAGTGATTCATAGTTTTCATGTTCTTTGCTGCCTTCAGCCAAATAAAGGCTCCCTTTTTGTTCAACCTGCAACTCCTCTCTCCGCATCTGCTTTTGGCTCCTGTTCACAACACATTGGCGTACCCCGCCGTGACAATTTGAATGAATAGAACTTTCACTTAGGGTCCTCTGTTGTGCTAAATTGTTGCAATCATTTTTTTGAATTCTCCCTCTGATGAATTCTGCTTATTAAAAACCAAAGGTCTAAAAACTTTCCAGGGTTTAATCTTGTGCTTGGTGTAGGTGTTCAACCTTATTCAGTGGAAATACAACATTTTGGTTTCAAGAAAAGAATTGGACAAAAGAGCAGTTACAGTTTTGAAGAATTGGATTTTCACGGACGTCTTTTCTGAGAAATCATTTCTTTGAATTCTCCCCCTTATGAGCAACCAAAGGTCTAAGACTCCCCCTGTGAACACCCTAAAACAGTGAATAACTGCAAATAACAGACATGCTAGTTTCCCTTTTGCCTTCCACTTACTTCATCACCAGACTGTATGTACTTTTTGCATGTTCTGGATTTTCACATTTTTTGAGCATTTACTCTTTTTTCTTCCAGGTGGATATCATAGTGACATCATAGAAACTGTTAAAGCTTACTTTACTGAAAAAAAAAAAAACGTATTCTCACTAAATATAATCCACACAGCAAATGGATCTCGCTAACACAACTGGTAAATTAGAAGAAAAGGAATCTATTCTAGGAAGAAGAAATTATCCTTAATTAAACTGATACAGTGCATGAATACTGTGCCTGAACAAACAGGAATTAGTTCAGATTAAGTTGTACTAGAGCACTGAATGCATTCTGAGAAATGAAAACAAGCTTTCTCTATCCATGAATATGTGTAGCTGAAAAAGAAAAAACCCCTCACTCGATATAGCATCCTATCACTGATGACCACTTTTGCTGCTTTAAGATGTGAAGTGTGGATAAACGGCACTCTCAAGAGATCGATGCTATATCACTCAGACACCAAACAAGATCAGATGATTAGAGCTGTTCAAGGCACGAATTCAGTGGAAGAGGCAACATTTAAGATTGACCGCCTACTCCCTCTGTTTGATTTTAAAGGTTTAAAGCAATTGCTGACAAACTAGTCTTAGAATTAATTGTTGCTAAGTGGTGCTTTTGCAAAAACCGCTTCTAGATTCATAAGATACACAGGCATTTTAACTTAATTTTTATCTTAATACCAGAGCATGTAATTTAAATGTTCTGACACTAGACTATGAGAAAAACACAAACTGATAAATGGTCAATAATCCAGGTAAGGAAACCCCAGAATGGGAATGACCTTTTAAACCAAGGAGGGGACCTAATGTCTGAATTATGCTTCTGTTACAATGTAACCAGGCCAATCAGAGTCATTGGGTGGGAAGGCCAACCTGGCCCTGATGGCTGTTGCTTAATGATCATGACAATATGTATATGAAACTGATCTCATGGCTCACTGTTTTGCAATGTTCCTACTTTTAATTGCTGTTTTAAATGGTTAATAAGAATGGGGAAACCTGCAGCCTGCTGTGACAGAAGAAGTCACTTAGGTGAGTGATGAAATATTTCTCCCACTGAAAATTGTTGCTTTCAGTTGTACTTTCAGGGAAAATTGGAACGTCTTGGTTGTTTTTGTTACTGAAAAGTGTGACATGTATTGTCTTTCATGTAGACCAATAATAACTTTACTCTATAAACTGAAACATGGCCTGCAAACAGCAGCATGGCTCTTCTTTTACTCTTTGATGTTACATGAACATGCATAGGAACCATTAAACCCTCAAGGAATTATAGTAGGGATGACTAAACCTGAGTAATATGCAAATGAATAAAAGGGTTTGTTCATCTGCATACTGCAAAAACTGTGGTGGTTCATATGCATGTTTATGAATTTCAGTGCATTAATTTTGTTTTGCTGGACTGAACAGTTAAAAAAAAGCAGCTAATCCATTAATTGCATAACCACATAGCTGTTATTGGATTCAAGCAGAACAGCAGAAGAAATTCAGACTCCAAAGAGTCTAAAGATCTTGTTATCGTTGAGATTTCTGTCCTATCTTATTTTTTCGGACGATCGTGGTTCAGGGGGTTGGGAAGCTAATCTTGTAACCGCAAGGTTGCCAGTTCGATCCCCAGCTCTGTCTGTCTTGGTCGTTGTGTCCTTGGGCAAGACACTTCACCCACCGCCTAGTGGTGTTGGCCAGAGGGGCCGATGGCGCAACATGGCAGCCTCGCTTCTGTCAGTCTGCCCCAGGGCAGCTGTGGCTACAACCGTAGCTTGCCTCCACCAGTGTGTGAATGTGAGAGTGAATAGTGGAATATGTAATAAAATAGTATTAATGTAATGTAAAATAGTGGAATTGTAATGTAAAGTGCTTTGAGGGTCTTGAAAAGCACTATATAAATGCAACCTATTATTATTATTTTCCTGCCTGTGATAAGCCAAGTTTTACTCCTAGGCTGCTGCTACAGGGTTAATGCATAAACAGCTATTCCACTTCCTCTGACACATCTTGAAATAACAGCTTGTTAAAAAAGGAAAAAGAAGAACCAAACTAACAAAGAAACCCAAGAAAACTGCTCTTTCACTGTATTGTATCAAGGTAGCACATTAGGCATTACTCTTGGTAGAAGCTGTAATAAGGTGTCTAATGGGGTATAATTTTTGTGTTCTTCCGGTTGATTTTGATGTTATTTCACATTTGATGGATTTCTTTAGATGTGAAAATGTCTCCAGGCTTTTAAAAGGTCTACATGAATTATCTGTCTGCAATCAAAAATTCCAGATCCATACAAATAAAAAGTAAAAATGAAATACGGAAGAAATATGAGTGATTTCCATTTGCCCTTAGATACATTTGACGGAACATCAATAATCAGTGTCCTAATAATTTTTAATTATGCTTTTTAACCCTTATTAGATATAAGCTATGCAAGTAAAAGAAAGTGATCGGTTGAATCTTATGTTGTGTTTCATTATATAGATTTTTTTTGTTTTATGCTCCTGGATTATTGTTCTGTCACTTTGCTTGTTTTTTTTTCTTTCTCTTGTATAACATCTTTGCTCTGTTCTCAAGAAATCTGTGTGATGTTTAAATAAAATGTACATAGACTCCATCTATTTCGAGACTCTCAGATGAAATTTCTGAATTATGTATTTCCTTGACTTCAGTTTTTCAAAGATAAATGCATTAGAAAACTACACTGTAAGTCCGGATATGTTGAATTTACTTAAACAAAAATCAAGCTAACTCGTTGCCTCAAATTTTTTAAGTAATGAAGCATCAGTTGAATAAGTGCAGTGGACTACGTTCAATTTACTTGACCCGCTAATGGAAGATTTAAGTTGAATGTACTAATAACAGAGTTACTGTCATGTGTGGGCTGTGTGCAGGCAAGATAGGACCCAAAGTGCAGACTCTTAGAGATGAAAAGTAAACTGGAAGCAGCTTTATTGCTGAATATCATAACTAAACTGAAAATACCATAAACTAAACAGGCAGGCTGGCAGACAAAAACACACAGTACAGAATGAGGGTGTGAACGTTAACAATGACAACAAGCAACAAAATACAAAGGACGGAACACGAGGAACTAGGGAACAGGTGGAAACACAGCTGGGACTTATCAGACAAAATGAGATGAGGGAGTGCGGACAGGACAGAGCTATCAAAATAAACAGGAAGGATAACACCCATCAGGACGCAGACTAGACACTGAGACGTGGAACACAGGGAAGGGCACAGAAACAAAAGTACAAAACTCAAAACACCGGGGCACCGACCCAGGACCGCGACAGTTACATTAACTGAAAATACTTTGTTTAAACAATCATTCACCACACATTTATTTAACCCAGCATTACTCCATTACCAATTTAACTAAATTGTATATTCTAACTGACCAAACTTAGCTTTTATCTTTCTTAAAAATCAAAATATATCTTTTAATCAATAGAGCCAGGAAATGGAAATACAACATTTTTATTGAACATATCTTTGGTTCAGCAACGAAAGTAACAAAAGTGGTTTCTTTACAATGTTGAACTGTGTCCGCTGAAATTTGGTGAATAAAATGACATTATAAAACTCAGCCCCGCTGAACACTGGTATCTTAACATTTACAAATAACACATTTGTCCATGGAACAACAAAAAAATTAAGAATACAAGGAGAGAACCGGAGGGTGAACAAAAAACCAAACAAAATACTATATGGAGAGCCCATACTTGCCCTCCACATCTCCGCTGATTCTTGAGTGTTTGTAGTTTGGGTTTTAGATCGGTTCAGAAGTACTTGTTTAAAAAATTACAAGTGTTCTTCGTGTACTTTGGGTTGTTCAGATACAGTGCATAGATAAGTCCGAAGACAATGTACATGGCCTGGGGCAAGTTCTCAACATCCATCACAATCTTGCCCTCCAAGATTATTCCCACTAGGGATGCATTGTGGTAAAGGGACTGCATGTGTGGAGAAATGTTTTCATGTTCATGGCAGAGGATCCTCACTGGCACGTCATTCTACAAATGTTCCTCATCATCAGTGTCCTGAAAAAAGGAACACAGCATGACCACATCAACATGACAACACAGTTCTACAAACGGGCTCTATATATACACAGCTGATGTGTCTGCACTGTCCAGTGTCCACCTACTGCCCAGGGCAGTGAATGCTACAGAAACTCACTCAGGATAGTCAATGGCATATAATAACAAGAAAAAGGTAACTATTAACATTAGCAAACCTTAAAACACTATGCATGGTAGAGAGTGAGGAGGGGAGGTGGAGAGAGGGAAAAGTGGAGAGGTAGTAAACAGCTGGAACTAGGGAAGTGGGGATGAGAGGAGGTAAACAAAAATCAAAGTTCCTCATAAAGCAGGCTTTGAAGAAGGCAGATGGATCATCGCTGAGAATGGCAGGAAGCCCCCGAGGACAAGATATCTGACTTCCGTCATATCTGAAATCTGGTGGAATGAAGGAGGAGAGAGGAGATTACACATTTCGAATAGGGTCAATATGTAAGGAAAGCATCTACAAACAACATATATCACACATTAGCGGTAATTTTTTTTTTTTTTTTTACAATAAATGTCATCTTTCAAGTTCAATCAAGTAGCCGACTGATTTCTGTCACTTCAATATAGAACTGAAAATCAACTAACCTTTGTTTGCTGCATTAGGTCAACCAACACCTGCCTTGTGAGAGACCCCTCTTTGCCTTAAAGATTTCCATGAGTCTGGGACTGTGATGGTCAGGGACCTCAAAGGACTCCTGTCTCAGGCTCTTACCAACCACTCTGCCGAGCTCCAGACACACCTAAAAGATGTAAAAACAAAAACCAAAAACTTATGGCCATAAAATAGCTAGCTAACATTCCAGTGAATAAATTGCTAATGTTAGCTAAGAAAGTGTCTGGTGATGTTAACACCTGTTCTGACAAACCATCCTACTTTGGCAAAACGTCCTACCGTACTTGGTTTATGCACATTTCTGCTGTCACACAATAATTCCAGCATAAATTTAAATAGGTAGGACAGTTTGCCACTTAACTTTACCCATCAGAGTATGCTTCTAGCTCATATTCATAAAGGTAGAACAATTTGCCACTGAATTTTGTGTTGTGCGGTGTGCAGCGCATGCACATGCGCAGAAACAACGGGTAGGATGGTTTGTCAGGTAGGATGGACACCTGTTAACTCCCTTGCTAACTTATCAATAATTAGGTTACCTACTTTATGTATCAGTGGACATGCAACCAGTATAGGTTTGAACTTACCCTTTTGTGACTGAACTCTGGTCATTCACCGAAGGCCTCAAACGTGGGCTGGACAATTTGCTCGCTTCAATGCAGCTAATCGGTTCCATGTCTGCACTGTCTCACAAGGTTCAGAGCTCACCAAAGCCACTCTGTCAAAACCTCTATAAACTAAAGGCAAACTAGATTCTATTAAGATGTTTGAGCTCAAACACATAATTACAAAAAGATAGGCTAATAAAAATTAGAGTTTACTCAGAATTTATAATTAATGCAAATAAATGACAGCTGTTTAAGTAATATGAACTCAGTTTGTTTAAGTAGAAGCTATTGATTGAACTTAAAAAGACAATTACAGTAAAAAAAAGGACACGAAAAAGCTCAGTTTAAACAGAATTAACAAGTAATGTTCATAAATTAGGCAAATTCAAGTAATATGAACTCAGTATTTTTAATTTGGATCAAATCTGGGTTTACAATGTATTCAGTAATGTTATGGTCAGTTAGTCTCTTCTTCTTAAATGGATACTACAGTCAGGTTTGATCAAGCCCATAAACCTTAAAGACTTCATTAAACCTACATTCTTTCTGATGGCCAGTAGAGGGCGACTCCTTTGGTTGTAAAAAGTAGTCTGATAGAATTGAAGACTATTGAAAAAATGAACCTCCTGCTCTTTTAGCGCTATGATGACAGTAAATACTTTGGTCACAAATTTATGGTGTGAATTTGGCTCAAAGCCTCAAGATTGGGTTTTAATTAGCCAACAGGGGATATCATGGTTACTATGACATGATGAAATCATAATCGCACTGTTCTGATGACATAAACTCGAGTTTCACCCTCTAGATCATCTAAATATTTGAGGGTCTGCGCTTCAAATATTTAGTGAGTCAGGAAATATTTAAAAATAGGAATTCAGACACTGTCCTTCACAATCTATGCAGTTGAACAGAAACTAAATGTTATTAAAAGTCGGAAAAAAACATTTTTTTTCCCCAGGTGGTGTTTTACGCCTCCTTGCATTTGCTGTTTTTCACCTCGTTTTTGCTAATCCCTCTCATCCTCAGTTGTGTCAGACTTGAATGAGTGATTGGTGTTTCTGCCCTTCTTTAAAGGACGCTGGCGTCTCTTTCCCTCATGCTTATTGTTATGGCCCTGGCCATAATCTGTTTTGGTGGCTGTTTCTTTTGTCTGTGTCTTTAAGTCTTTGCAGGCCCCTGATTGGATGAGCTGACGGCTGCTGATTGGTCCCCTGATCATGTGGTCGCATTCAAAATCCCTCACCAGCAGTTGTCCCGGGGCAGCCACTTGACAGCAGCAGCAGACCTGACCCTGGCCTCCAAAACCTGTGACATTTGTGCCTGTGACTTTTGCGACTTTCTGAGTTCTGTATATAGTGTGTGCATTAGTTTTCATTGTAAATAGCACATTGTAAATAGCATTGGAACAGAAGGGGTGAGCTGCCTTATTGTTTTTCCTTGCACTGTTTTCTCCTGTTTATCTCAGTTAGGGAGTTAGGTGTAGCGCTTGTCTTTTGTTTGGTTTTTGATTTCACATAGGGTTTTAGATAGCACCTCCTCCTGACTTAGCTTGTTTTGTTTGTTATTTTGGCCTTTGTTCACCCCGGAGCTTCATTTTTCAGTGTAGAAAAATAAACCACCGTTCACTAAGAAATTGGTTTTCCCTCTGTGTATGTTTTTGGGGACCAGGGCGGGGTCAATCTTTTTCAACTCTTATGTTGCGTTCCTGTACCCCTAGACTGGGGCGTAACACTTATCCTGATGCTTTTTTGGGGTGAGGGTTTTTTTTATTTTTGTTTAAATAAAAAATATTTTGTTGGTAAACTGAAGACAATCTACCCAGACAGTGGACAGTGAAAAACCAAATATATCAATTAAACAATCAAATATTCTGGGAAATAGAATATACAGAAATAGAAATGTTATAAAGGGTGATAGCTTTATAGCAGACAGGATTTCCTGGCTTGGTCCTTGTGACAACTTGGCTTGACTGTCAGAGGAAGTCCCTCACGGCTTGTCATGTAGGTGATGGAGAGAGTGCTCCTGATAATCCCTGGTGGATAGCAGTTGGATCAGTGTCCTGTCCACTGTGACTTCAAAGCCTTGAACCTCTTGATCAGTTTTGGTGCTGGCTGCTGTGACATTGCTCCCCCAGAGACCACAGTTAAGCACACTGCATGGGCCGCAACCTCTGGTGCTGAAAAATTCAGCCACCGCTTTACAGCCTGGTGGAAACAATGGTTTTCTGATATTAAAAAAGGGCAGAGGCACTTCTACAAAGGAGTGGAAACATGGTCTCATGGCACATTCACCTCCTGCTGCCTGGTCTGTGCAGTCTGAACCTGTTTTACAGAATGATGAATCTGAAGAACCTGGACCTCAACATTTTTCAAGCCATGTGGGATCATCTTGACAGAAAACAAAACAAAAGGCAGCTAATATCTGAATAAGAGCTTTAAATGTCCTTCAAGTAATCTGAAGAATGATCCCTGTAGATAAAGATTGAATTTCAAGCTTGTTCCAATTATTCAAACTCTGTTTTTGACTGATTTACTGTATTTACAGTAACAAATGTTTCAATAAAGTGCTGCTCGTATTTCCCTGTAAAAGATGATGAAATGAGGGGTGGATTCCTGAATCAAGGCTAGTGCTACCCTGAAATGAATCGCTGCGTTTGCTTGCACCACTATAAGGGTGATGTTGAAATATAGCTGATTATGTGTGCCAAAGCCTTTGGGTAAGATGATCCGTGAGAGGAAGAAGTGGCTCATTGAGAACGAAAAATGAAAAATGCATGAAATTATGGGTAATGTCCTTCACACTTCCACTCCTCAGTCTATCTCTCTCCCCTCAGTGTTTGTAGGCAGGAGGCTAAATGGAGCTGCGGCTTTGAGGGAAGGGTTAATTCACCAACAAAAAAGACACTAAACCCACAGAGAGACGTGACCATTCATTCCAGCCAGACTGTGATTACCCACGTGAGTTGTCACATCACGGTGGGTATTTGCTATAAGAAGGTAACAGTGTGGCGACTTAAATCAAAGCCCATTAGCCTTTCTACCATAGAGTTGGCCTTTGTTTCTATAGATGACACTTCCATGTCTTTATCTTGAGATGTGAATTATTAAATTCAATTCAATTCAATTTTATTTATATAGCGCCAAATCACAACAACAGTCTCCTCAAGGCGTTTTATATTGTACAATTATTCAGGTAATAATTTAATTAACATAAAAGAGTATCACAGTTTAGGGACGATAAATCATTGTGGTTTTTATTTCAGTAAAATAAATGCTGTAGAATTTTGATGCAAAATGACACTATCACCAATTACTTTGTATTTACTAATTATATTAGAGTAAATACACCATCCCCAGCTGCTGTGGTAGCTTTTCATGATTGACCTACTTATTAGATGCATCATAAAAGGAGCACACCTTGACCTTTCTTATGAAGGGACTCTGGATTTGTGCTCAAATGTAAACCCTAAAGTAACACTCTGCAGTATATTAGTATGAAGAACACAGGCAGCTGTTTTTTCCACATTTGACCTTACTTTTCACAGTAGACAATGCCCTTTTTAAATTCATAATTATCATTTGATTGATTGACTGATTTTTGGTAGAGCAAAACATTAACTATTAAGCTTCACTGCCAACACTTTGTCAAAAAGATCTCCTTATCCTCCATAAATATCATCCAAGGCCACCTTTTACTAGACTGAGCACAAGAGATACACTTCATTTCCACATTCTGATTACTTTGTTCCCACATTTTAATTAATTTATTCCCAGATTTTGATTAATTTGCGGTTAAAAGGTCAGTGTATAAACAGAGAGCCAAGACCACACATCACAAAACTCCTCTCAATAACAGATGAGCTGTCCTAACATTGTGATATGTGCATCATTAACACAGAAAGTGCATTATTAACAAGAATTTGAGGCAGAATTTATAGATAGATAGATGTGTTAATCTGCATCATTAGTATCAGCAGTTAAATAAAATTAGTATTTGAAATATGAGTGAAAGGTAGAGTGCACAGTGAAAAGCAAAAGCATGGTGCAGGGACTACAAAGGCAGAGAGGGCAGGTCTTAGTAAATGCTCCTGGGAAACTGATCTAGTGCTGTCAGTTGCAATGATAAACTCCAGCCAGAGGAAGCCTGCAGGACAACACAAACAGACAGAAGAAGAAAAACACACACAGGAGGCCTAGCCCAAGCAGCAGGGTCACAGTTATGGCTGCAAATATATAATTTCATACATTTGATACTGACACTTGAAAACAGTATTGTGATGAGCTGAAATGTAATTTACAATAATCAGAAAGTAACAAGTTCTATCTTCCATCAGTACTTAAAGGAGGATTTTTGCCTTTTTTAATTTAACAAAACTGCCTTCCCCTCCAATTTAGCAGCAACAACGAAAACGTCAAACTTCAAACATGAAAGAGCTTTAAAATTTCACTGAATTCAACCACCAGTAAAGGTATTTGTTATGGTCCCTAAAATGCTTCCCTGCAGCTCCAAGCAAACATCAAATCCATGTTATGATGAAGTTTCCAGTGAAAATAAAGCTGGGTAAAGGAGGCTGACTCTCCTCAGCAGCACCCCCCCCCCCCCCCCCCCCCCCCCCCCCCCCCCCCGCACAGCTTGCCGAATAATTCGTCTGTCTTTCTCCAGATCTGACATTAGGAGCGGCACCGGTTCGTGAATGGTTAACCCGAGTGACGGCATTGGTTGTCATTTTGCACAGCGGACGAATGAAGCGGTCTGAAGCAACAGCTGCAGTGACTGCAGTAACACGCTCTCTTTTAGCGCTCACTGGTAACGGCTCCTAATTGCAGGTAAGTTGTTTATTTCTGGGTCGTAAGTTGGTTTAATTCCTATTTTTCCCCCCTGACTTTCTTTATCTTTGGAATAACGTCTGCAGGATGGGAAGGTATGAAACAGCGAGAAACTAAAGGATGAGACTAGAAGTTTAGGAAATGTTTCCATCTCGGTTATTTTATTTTTTATGTTTTTTGCATTTTCTTTACTTATTTTTTGAATTATTTTGTGTGTTCTTTCTATATCCTCTGCATTCTTTGTGTGTATTATTTCCATTTTTTTAAAAAAAGAATTAATAGTTTGCGCACAGCAGGCCATTCGGCAATATAATTAAAACTGGACATTCCGGCAGTTCTTCGGTAGAAAATGCCACATATGCATAAGGCACAACACCTTTTGCATTTATTATCAGGTTGAATGAAGACATTTTTTTTTATTTTCCCCTTTCAGAGTTGCAGTTCCGCGCTGGAGATGTTGGAGGAGAAGAGATACACATTCTAGCTTTTCTTTTCTTCTCTTTTAATCTTGTTTTTGGGTCCAGTCAGTCCGATCTCCGTCAGGCTATGTACCACCAGCTGACGGATCAAACGGTGAACGGCAGCTGTCAGGGACCCACCTCAGCGTGCAATAAGAGTGCAGATGGAGACGCGCTCGAGCTTCCCACTTTCTCCACAGCAGCCAAAGTCAGAGTCATCATCACCTTCGCTCTGTGCGCGGTGTCGGCTGTGTGCAACTTGGCCGTGCTGTGGGCTGCCAGCAGCGGCGGCAGGCGCAAGTCACATGTCCGGATCCTCATCATGAACCTCACGGTGGCCGACCTGCTGGTGACTTTCATCGTGATGCCGGTGGACGCGGTGTGGAACATCACGGTGCAGTGGCAGGCGGGGGACGTCGCCTGCAGGCTGCTGATGTTCATGAAGCTGGTGGCGATGTACTCCTGCGCTTTTGTGACAGTGGTCATTAGTTTGGATAGACAGTCCGCCATCCTCAATCCGCTGGGAATCAGTGAGGCCAAAAGGAAGAGCAAAGTCATGTTGGCTGTGGCCTGGACCATGAGTGTCATCCTTTCACTCCCTCAGGTAAAAGAGGACATGGTGTTGCTACCCTGTGAGTTTGTAATGAGGAAAAAAAGTGAATTAATTTTTATTTAAATTGGTAACCCAAAATTCAGGTTTTGATCGTAAAATTTGAAAATACCACGTGGTTAAACTAAATATAAGCACATGAAAACACTTTTGAGTTTAAATATAAATTTCATTAATTTCTGGACTAAATAAACTAAATAAATGATTAAAACTAAATATAATGTTTTGATGTTTTAGATTTGGATTTTATTCTTTCAGTTTCCAGTTTAGATCATCAGTCAAATGCAATCATTCAGTTTCAGACTTTGGCTTTCATCTGATGTGGGGGAGGCATCATAATAGAGTTTGATGTCCCTGGCCAGATACAGTTCACTTTGATCTTAAGTTGCCCAGACCAGTGAAACTCCCTTTCTGTCAGTGTAAAGTGGTTTAATTCCACATTTGATCTCTTACATATCTTAGTATAAGAAAAAGAATTTTAATAATAAATCTCAGTTTTTCTATGTGGAAAAAGCTCTAGTTGCTCATTGGCCAGACTGACCTCTAATTTTAAAACAGAATTTTTTTGTGAATTGACAGAAATTGTGCCTTTTTTCATAAAAAAATTGTTTATCTCTTAGTTAATTACTTTGGTGTAGTGTGAAGGGCTATGGTGGAGGTCTTTATCATTCTGAAAAGCTAAAAGCTTAATGTGTTTTATGATGTTTTAATATGTGAAAAAACAGCTCACATTTTCCAAAGCTTTATGCCTTTACCCTTCAGTTAGCGCATAACAAAGGAGGCTGGGGACCTTCATCAGGTTGCACAGAGAGACAAAGTTCCATTTAACAGACTTTTTGGACTTGACTTAATTTGACAGGATGGTATTGGACTGGTTCTTATATAGTGCTTCTCTACTCTCTTTGAGCACTCCAAGCTCAAGTAGCATCAGGTCAAAAGTGGATGGAGCTTTGGGCCTGAAAAGTGACACCACTGTGGAAGTGCCTGAAGCTTGTGTTCTTTCTTGTGGTCCCCAAGAGGACTTCCGGTTGTATAAAGGTCTGAGGGAGAATAGCTTCAGGCTCCTTCACTCTGTGACCTCAGTAAACACTTTTCAGATGATTTTATGGTGTCAGCTGCTGGCCACAGGTCATACTGAATAAAGAATAAAGTCATTTTTGTACATTTGTAAATTATCGAGATTCTAAGTGTCAGGAAAGAGGATTCTCGCTCTTCACATCTGATATCAAAACACCAAGATGGTGATATTGAAGACACTCAGTTTGAAGCTTCAAATTGGGATCCTACTGACCAAATGACCAAATCAAATGGTGACTACATCCTTCTTTTATACAGTCTATGGCTATAGGAGCAAAAACCAGATTAAGAAATTCACCAGCCACACAGGATTTTTTGCTGACAGCCGGTCCAGGGTGTACCATGCTTTTTGCCCTGCTGGCACAGACTACAGCCACACACAACTGCTGAATAAGTGGTTACATAAAATGATGGGTGCATGGATGGACTGAGGTTTTCCCATTTTCACATACCCCTGTGGTCATTGGCCACTTTCAATAATGTCTGATGGGGCTGATTTTCAGGTACTCCGGGGTATTTATCTTTAATGTTACACACAGGTGTAATTTTATAAAGCAGGAATATGCATAAGAAACACATCTTTAGGCTGGGAGTTTGACACACTGTAACACATCATATACTGCAGGAAAATTATTTGCAAGTTGTATATGTAAAATATTACTTTTATTGCAGTATTATCAGCTCACATTTTAGCATTGATCATTACTGTGCCCTGGAGACTAATTTTAGACTTATATATGTCTTTAAGGAATATTTCATGAGTTTGGGAATCAAATCAGCATGTGTGTCCTGATTTTCCTAAAATTATGAAAAAACGCAATGCAGCATAAAAGAATTTAATAGGATGTCCCAGCAAGTCCCCCTCATTAAAAATAGAAGTAACTGTTTAATGTTGTTTCTGCGCTTCCCTGTTTGTCATATTTCTTTCCTTTTTTGTGTTGCTTATTTACTGTTTTTTTCTATCTATAAATCTTAATTGAAACAGTAATTAGAAGTGAGCTATTACGCACAGATTTGAAACCCCATGTAAATAATTTGGGCGAGTATGACTTCAGAGTCAGTTCAGCTGCAGTTATTACTACCACTGTCAGCTCGGGTTTCTGTCTGACAGTCTCAGCATTGCATGATTGTGAATCTGCTTCATCAGTGGCAAGCTGTCACCTCCAGGGTTTAAAAATTAAGCAAGTGTGAAAATGCCAAAAACTGCAGTTAATTGAATGGCCACTTGAAGCTGTCTCCATAAATCTAGAGCATCATATTTACTGCCTTTTACAAAACACTTTTTTTCTCCCTATGGCTAGTTCCCCATCCATGTCTACTCTATGGTGGTTAAAGATTTCTCACTCAAAAGTCATACCTTATCAGGCGCTTGGCCACTTTAACTTAATAAATTGAAGGTTGGTTTTTTTTAAAATATATAGTACCAAATTACAACAACAGTCACATTAGGATGCTTTATATTATAAGGTAAAGATGCTAAAATAATACAGAGAAAACCCTAACAACCAGACAATCTCCTATGAGCAAGCACTTGACAACAGTGGGAAGGAAAAACTCCCTTTTAACAGGAAGAAAGCTCTGGCAGAACTAGGCTCATGGAGGGACAGCCATCTGCCATGGGTGAGGGGAGGGCAAGAGTCGCACTGTGGAAGAGAGCCACAGATAGATAATGATTAAATGCAGAGTGGTGCACAAATACATAGTGAGTGAAAAGAAGTGAATACAGTCTACATCATCACTTAAAGGTTGATGGTTTATTTATTTGGGCAGATATTTTACACTATTTTTGATGAGCTTTGAATATAGTTTCTTAAAACAGCTCATATAAAACAAAACGCTAAAAGGCTGTAAACTTTTGTAAACTTGAAACTTTTGTGTCAAAGAATAAATCTTTTCCACCAAAATTACAAATTCCTCTGCCACTGTTTAAACTCAAGTGGTAAAATAAAAATGAAGATATTTTGTCAGAATGACAGACAATCCTGAATGCTTATTATACCAGAATCATTTCTTTTGAGCACCTCAATGCTTTTTTGTATCCAACTGTATGCAAAGGAATGCTCTTCAGATGTCCATTTCAAAAAGACAAGATTTTACATTCTACTTCAAAAAGAAAAAAAGACCACTTAAAGTTCTTAGGGGAAAATGTGTCCTTCAAGGATCATACAATGGAGGAAACTACAGTTACAACAGCAAAAAACAAACAAACAAACACACATTTAAAACTGCTCAGAACAAAACATGTAAACTAGCAGCATCAAAAATCAGATACCGCAGGAGGTAAACATGAGTCTTCTAAGGACAGAGCTACTGTGCTGTGAATCACTGGCTATCTTGTGGCTCCTTTGGGCCACAGATTCTCATTAACCTCCCCTCTAATGCTCTCTCTTGCATTGTAACAGGAAGATCCTGCAGGAATGCCACATCAATCCTCTGCACTCTTCTGCATATTCCTATATATTCTGTTGTCTTGTCCTCGCTTCACTGCCAGACATTCTCATTCCGCTCTCTGTTTCTTAGGTGGACTTTTTCAGCCATAAAATGCAAATTTGTCCATATATGCTGTTTATTGTAAAACTGCTGTGCTCAGATTTGACAAATGTTGTGCTCCAATTAGAGATCTACACATGTGGGTAGGATAATTTTTGACGATTAGATAGTTAGATGGACCAGATTCTAAAAACTTTGCCTGGTCGGTTGAGTCTCAATTTCCACCCCAACATGTGTAAACAACATGAAAGCACGGCTCCATCTCGTCTTGTACTGTATCAATAGTTTAGAGTCCTGGTGGTGGTGTAATAGTGTGGGGGATATCTTCTTCTTATTGGCACACTTTCAGCCCTGCTTGATTTTCTTTGCTGACCATGCCGATCCCTTTATGATCATAGTGTACCCATTTTCCAGTGACTATTTCCAGAAGGATAAAACGCAATGTCATGAAGCTCAAATCATTTCAAATTGCTTTCTTGAACATGAAAATGAGTTCACTGTTTTCAAATGGCCAAAGTTACCAGACCTGAATCTAATAGAGCGCCTTTGGAATGTGGTGAAATGGGAGATTCATATCGACATAGCTGCAGTAACTGCGTGACGCTATCATGTCAGTATGGACCAGAATATCTGAGGAATGTTTCCAGCATCTTGTTTAATTATGCATTAAGGCAGTTCTGAAGGCAAAAAGGGCAGTCCAACCCAGTACTAGCAAGGTATACCTTAACAAACTGGCTGGTGAGTGCATGTTATACACAAAGATTTTTATGTTGCAAGTGCAATGTATTTTTTTCAGTGACTTATTACACAGAATATTTTTCAGCGAGTAACTTAAATATCTGTTTTTTTCCCTCAAATTTGTTCTCTGTACACATAATGCACAGCACTGAGTAACCAAAGTCCACGACCTCTAAAAACCTCTTCCGCTGAAAACCAAAAAAAGAAAGGAAAAAAAAAAGAAAAAAACCCCTCTTGATTATTTCGAACTCTTCACAGATCAAAAGAGAACAGGCTCATGCAAACTGTTTTGCATGTTAATACAGTCGTGCACGCTCGAGTCCCACGATTTCATCAGAAAACAATCAGAACAAGATTAAACCCAGAACACTTTATGGATACATGAATTATACTAAATTTATAGACGGTATGCAGGGTGTGCATATCTTCACTTTTTTTTTTTCCAGCTTTGTATCAAAAGAGCAGTGTGATCTTTAGTTACCAGAGGTGAAATGATAATTTCTCTGCTGGGTAAGGTCACACTAACAAATCTCCCAGTGCCTCATACTGAAAGTCAGCGTGTAAACTAATATACTGTACATATACCCTACTGCCAAGAGGTGATATAAAAGGACAGTTTGTTATATGCATATACTGTATTACTGATAAGGTTTATATGCACTTCATTCAGCAATTTAAGCTTGAAAACCAGAGAGACTGCTGGTTAAATGCTTTTACTGGATGCTCCACTGAAATTCTGCCAACGGCATTTTATTTCTCCCCTTACCAATTTGTTGAAGCGATGTCTACTTCGATTTAAAACATCAATAGCAATGACATCGCCTTCAACCTCATACTGTTATATTATGAGCGCATTCTCTCTCAAAAATTAATACCCAGCTCCACTTTTGCTCTGAAAAATGTCAGGAGCTCTCTCACCAGTATAAATGTTGGGTGAGGAGTGGGGTGGTTCTTCCACGTAGTAATGCATTTGAGAGCCAAACTGGAAATGAAAGTGTGGAAGGGAGCCAGATGCCAGCTCTTCTAGTACAGGTGGGAATCTTACTGGGGTCCCACACTGATAAACATTCATCAGAAACATGACTTTATACACTTTTTCATGAAAAGTGTATAAATTCGATTGGGCTCATTCATTCATATACGATTTTTAATAACAAAAGTGTCTTGCTCACACATGCCTATTCATACCTGGGAAGAAAATGCATGCATTTACCAATTTACAACACTTTTCTCATTTATGTGAGAGCCGCCAACAAACTCCAGTTTATGTTTTAGCCAAATTGCCAGGAGCAATTCTGCTGCTGTTTGTTTCTTTTCTCTTCCCACAGACACTTAGATACTCAAATCCAAAATAAATGCTTGAGCCCTGAGGTTTGACTTTCCCTAGAAACACTGTGAGTGTCTATTTGTGTATCTTCATAAACACATAATAAAGCAGATTTGAAAATTAGAAGCATTCAGATTGTGAAACATATAATTGTTTTTTAATGTTTTAATGTAAAAACAGCAACTTATGAGTTCAGATTTGGAACTAAGCTTTCTGAACAGAATGCAAATATTTCTTTTTAAGTTGATATAGGACAACAACAAATATTAAATTCTGAAGCTGAAAAATGTTTTTGTTCTTCAGAAAACAAGTCCTAACTTTGAGCGTGTTTTCCAGCAAAATGTTTTTCTAAAAGGTTGGTTCGAGGGCATCAAAATCTCACTGACTTCTGTCATTAGTAGATAACCCTCTACCACCTGAGCCACAGCAGCCCTCAAGTAATTGCATTGCAGCCCAGCAGCAAAAGCAGCATGTTCGATTACTTAGTGCTTTACTTTCATCAGGTATATTCCAGCAAGACATTGAGGACTATCGTGTAATGAATAGGGTGCTGAATCTTAAACAGAAATAATATCTGCTAAAGTAATGCACGGCTAAGTTAACAGTTTTTTAAAACTGTTCTATTGTGAAAGCAATCATTATTTCTCTTTGTATGGAAGTATTAAATGGACTTCAATTATATTGTGAATTCTGAGTTAATATAATAATGCACTTAAAGTAATGACCTGTCTATCAGTAGCAACTGGGATTCTCTTCCTTGCTTAAGGATACCTTGACATGTAAACAAAGGGCCAGAAGTGCAGCCTTAACCCTAAAATTATTGGATGATCCCTATTTTTTACTCTCTTCCTGGTACTGTAGCTAAGCTTCTCCCTCATTGATAAGGGGGTCACCACAAAGGGAAGCTGCACATGTTTGATTTGGCAGCTTTTGACACCACATGCCCAAAGAGATTTGTGGCTTCTCCCAGAACTGAACTGGTGATACTTTGCTTGAGTGGGGGATGTAATAAACAGCTATACTATACAGGTACTCACACTTGTTGCTCTTATTCACAGATTTTCAGACAACAATTATTGACGATGTCCAACTGCCTTAAAATGTGTGAGAATGAACGTTTCGCTTGCTGGCCGTGGATTCACTATCGATTAGAGGATCTGTAAAGACAGTGAGACAGACAAAAATGATTTTAACAGACAAAAAAAAAAAAAAAAAAGGAAGAAATTGTACTTATTCACAATTATCCCTCAGATGTTTTTACAGTAACTGTGGCAGAGACTGTAATGCCCAGACCACCTCCATGCAGAGATTTGAATTTCTAAAGCATTTCCAGACTGTTGAAGGGTTTTAAAGACAACCAATATCCTTTGCTAACTTCAGCAAAGTGTCAATCCCAGGATGAAAGACGAGGCCTTAACCAAGCATTTTCAGACCCAAGCATTTGATCAGAAAACACCTTTAAGTGTTACTCTAGAGCGCATGCAAGCATATGGTAAAATATCACTGTGTTCAGTTTTACTTTCTTATTAGATTAACTGATCACTAAATATTCATGATCCACTTACATCATGCTTGACTACAGGATAGATAATGAGGATGCAGTGCCGTCGCTCAGTAGAACTTTTCTCGTCTTTTTTTATCCAGATGTTTATATTTCGCAATGTGACCATCACGGTGCCAGAGAAGTTCACCCAGTGCACCACCCATGGCAGTTTTGTCCAGCGCTGGCAGGAGACCCTTTACAACATGTTCACCTTTGTGTGCCTCTTCCTTCTACCTTTGGCCATCATGATCTTCTGCTACACACGAATCCTCATTGAGATATCCAGCCGCATGGCCCGGAATAACTGTGAGTGTTCATTTTTATTTTTTCAAAGGCTTCAAAAAACAGTTGTGAAAAAGAAAGTAGACCTGAATTATTCAGTCATTTTTCAGCAGCAGTAGCCTGAAGTAATAAGTTTTCTGTACGATTTTTTCTCACATTATTGTGGAGGAAATTTGGCCCACTCTTCTTTACGTATGAAATGTTGCTTCAGGTCATTCAGGTTTTGTAAGCATTTGTTTCTACAAAGTTCTCTTAAGGTCCCACCACAGCATTTCACGCAGGTTGAGGAACACGAATGTTTCACACACAAATCCAAAATGTATTTTTATACCTGAATTTGTTCATATTTTAGGAACAAATTCAGAAGTCCCTTCGACCATGCATAAGAACAAATGACAGCATGGATAAATAGGCCTACTAATAATAACAATAATAATTATGCTTTTTTTGTCATTGTTTACAGTTGTAAAAACCACCTTGAGCCACAAAATGCTCAGAATTACAAAAAAAAGGTATATAAAAAAAATAACATACTGCTGCTAAGGGAAAGCACAGCCACCCTTTGAAAAAAGCTTATTTCCGCCGCTTGTATCAGTCAGTACCCAAAGCGCATGACCATAGGTGATGTTGGAGATCTGTCATCACCACAACAGACCTGTGCAGCATCATCACTGCAGTCGGGCCCTAATCCGTCTGTGAGTTTAAACTTGTTCCATTATCTCTTATATCACCTTATGTTAAATGTTCTCATTAGTCATTTAAAATAGCTTCTATTATCATCATATGTCATCACTTACAGTATAATTTCTTGGTACCGAAAATGGATTCTTGAGAATGAGGATTTATTTTATTCATTGCAGTGAGTTTCTCATGTGGAGCTGACAGATTAGGCTTACTGGTCCTTGTCCTCCACCTTGTCCTTTTCTACTGTTTCTTGTACTCTGTTAGTATTTTTCATACCAACTTTAATTCCAAACATTTTTTTGCTTGAGGCACAGTAAATGTCTCAGAGGAAATTATATTGAGCACTCCTGTTATTTTAGTTTCAGTCTTGCTTTTTTATTTATATTTTCGTCACTCCATGGAAACACAAAACTACGCTTCTTCTGGCTTCTTCCTTGCACCTCAGACTCTATTATTCAATTTTCTACATTCAGACTTTCTACTCATTTCATGCCTTAGAGGTTGTTACGTTCCCCTAAAAGGGTCCAGGCGATGAGGGAAAGTAACAAAAGGTGCCCAGGTCAGAAAAAGGAGACAGAGGCAAAATGGTGTTATTAATAACTCAACTAAAAGAGACGGACAAGCCGCTATCACCATTTAAAGAAACAAAACAAAACTCAAGCGTCGGTCAGTAAACTGAAAAGCAAGTCAAAAAAGGGTTAGTAACCAAACACACTCCTCTCCACCAAGCAGGAGCAAACAATCACAAAATAAAACAATCTCACTAGCTGCTAGCTGCAACCTCCAAACACTCACACAGCTCACTAACTGCAACCACTCACATGGCACTCTGCCACCAGAGCTCACCTTTTTCTGCCCTTAAATACCTTTAATTGCTGATGTGAGTCAGCTGTACAAAAGAAAAAGGTGGCACTAAGGCAGGAGAGATGGTTGGACATGCCCACACAGGCAACTTCAGGAGGAGGCCCTAATAGGGCCGTAACACCCCCTCCCATAAATACAAACCCGTGGTTTGTCAAATTGTTCTACCTGTTGCAATAACCAAAACAACAACCAATCAAGTCCGTAATTCTTGCATCACCAAATTGTAGGCTTTCCACCTACCAAACCCCATAGCAACGGTTAGGCATTGCCTGCAGAAGCTGCCAACCCCATCTCAATGGGTTCAAAACACTGACTGAGGCTTCTCTCTTACAACATCTTGACCGATTTTTCTGCTTCACCTCAAGGTTAAAATATTTAATTATATAGAGAAACAGGTACTGAGCAGTATGCAGATAGATGTAAGTTGTATGGCGATTGCGCAAATCTGCTGGTTCTGAATGATTCTGATCTTCTAACATACGCATTGTGGTGGGAACAAAATATGCCCGTTTCATAAATTCAACAGTAATTTTGCGTGCCAACAGATTTTTTATGCAGATTTTCATGAGAATATTAGTAATTGAGTCCCAAAGTCCTGTTGCATGTTTGACTCAGTGTTTTCAAGGTTCCACAGGTGCTGTGCTGGCAAAACCAGCCCAAATCCTCCCCTGTCCACCACCACTCACAGCTGGTATGAGGTGTTTGTGCTGATTGTGTTTTGTTTTCTCCAAATGTGGCACTGTGAATCATGGCCAAACATTTCCATTTTTGCTCCAAGTCTTGTGGTTTGTTCACATTGCAAACTTAAGCTGTGCTGCCATGTTGTTCTCAGTGAGCAGAGGCTTTCTCTTGGCAGTCCTTCCAAAAGGGATCATATTCATCATAACGTAACACGCTAACTAAGACCTGTAGAGTCTTTAGATGTAGCTCTTGAGCTGCTGTACAGTCGACCTTGCGGTGACTTTGATGTATGTCCACCGCTGGGAAGATTTTGCATCGTGTGAATAGAAATCTAAATGCTCCAGACCAAAACTTCTACCAATTTTTTTGCTTTAACAGAGGTGCCGACACTTGCTGATGATGACTTAATCAAGTGAATTATTCCTATGGATTGCAGTAAGGGTGCATAGAGTGCTGTGAGCAGGCTTTTCTTCACATGACTGTATATTTTCAGGGAGACATGGAGTAACGGACATGGTGCTTTCTTTTCTTCCAGTCCTGTCAAGAGACGTTCATCTACGCCGATCCCACAATAACATCCCTAAAGCTCGGATGAGAACTCTTAAAATGAGTATTGTCATTGTGACTTCATTCATCATCTGCTGGACCCCGTACTATCTGCTTGGATTGTGGTACTGGTTGTTCCCTGAAAAAATGGAAAAGACAGTTTCGCATTCACTGACTCATATGCTGTTTATTTTTGGCCTTTTCAATGCCTGTCTAGATCCCATCACCTACGGTCTGTTTACCATTCATTTTCACAAGGGTATGAGGAGATGCCGTCAAAGTTCAAACGCACGGACTGAATTAGAAAACAACACTCGCCTTGTACAAATGACTCGGCTGTCCTCTCGCAGGCAGATTGCCTCAGATGTTCACAGTGCAAGCACAGAGGTGGTATGCGAAAGTAACAGCATGAAGCATGTCTCAAACCCAGACATGTCAATCAGCAAGATATAATGGCTTAAAGAATTCCATAAATGAAAGTTTTTCTCAATGAAATCTTTTTGTGTTATAAATCTGTTCATGTTCCACCGATATAATTGATGTTGTATTATAGCTTACCTTGAGTTCAATAATCCTGTAGTTTCTCACACTTAATACATCGAATGCCTCTTACATGATCTGAAAGAGCACTGCCACATTTGATGAGGGTGACTCAGTACAAACAGATTGCAAGACAATCTGTTTGTACTCTGATTCACAGAGAACTCACTCAAGTCAAACCGATGATACATCACCTTAAACTTGCCATAATCTCAACATTTCAGGACCACTCTTAATAAGAGTGGGGTTAAAGATAAGCATTTATTGACACTGAATTCATTTGATAAACTCGACACTCAAAATGACCAGATTTTAATTCTGCTAATTTTTGGATGCTGCTTGTTAATAAAATCACCCTAGCATTGTTGGGGACTAAGCACACTTGGTCACACTCAGCAGGATAATTGCACAAAACTTTTGCAATCCTCGTCCACAAACTGCTGGGATTGAAAAGAGTCTCTCTAGAAATAAGATGGTTGGGCAAGAAAGTGGAGCAGATATGAGAGCAGGAAATGGGAAATGACTTGGTGGTCTGTAATGATCCTGATCTAGATGAAACCAGCTTGATTCATGTAGACCTTATTCCATAGACCAAAGGAAGTAAATGATCCAACCATGCATTCATCTGTCCTTCCAACCATTGGTTCAATTAATTCAGCATTTCTGACAGGCCTGGATCCTACCCCAGCTGTCATTGGGCAAAAGACAGAATATACTGTGAATAGACTGGAGCCCCATGATAGACCGTCAAACGATTTAACCAGTAAGAAATCCTCTGAAGGTTCTGTGTCCATGGCCCAGCAGTTCAGATCTGTTTTGGCAGCACACGGGAGTAGTAGATGTTTGTTTCTTTTAACACTTCTGCTAGTCATCGCTTATTGGACATCTAATTGCCCTTAATCACAAACTGTTTTGGGTGCAATTACAAAAGACAGGGGAGCTTTTTAACTAAATGTTACGCCATGCTCTATGTATTAAATGTGAGCCTATGCAGCATGTTGTTGATACTGACTGCATGTCCAAAATCAGTTCTGTGTTTAATGTGCTGCACCAAAATCTGACTTGAGTAAAGGCTGTATAAAACATCTTTGAGGAGAGCCATTTGGATATTTCACATTAGTATTAGTGTAATCTGTGTTGCTTTCTGTGACTGAGGCTAAAGAAAATATCTGGATTTTGAAGCTTTTTATTAAAAAGTTATCAGTAAATCAGACATCATATAAACTTTTGCTCCCTAAAAAAAAGTGGTCATTAGTAAATGTTTGCATGGTGCTGCTTCTGTTCTGCAAGATGTTGTAATGTGAATGTATTTATGTGTTTATTTATTGAATAAACATTTCTGCTTTTTTTCTTTGTTAATTCAGAAACAGTAAGAGATTTCCCACCAAATTAATGTACATCTGTCATCAAAATAGAGCAATGCAGTGCATCTGATTAAAAAATAACAATAGTAATAATACAAATCCAGTTGTTGTAATCTTACATTTTGTACTGATTAACTTCTGTTTAGATTTAAGAATGAATTTAAACAGTCAGTTAAACTTTATGATATAAATCTGTGTAGTTAGGAATTTCAACAGCTTTGGTCCAAATGAAAGACAAAAAAGGTGCAACAGAGACGAAACAACAGGTTAACTATAAACAACAACAAAAAGATTTTGCATGTGGTCACAGATCATTGCTCTTTTCTTATCCCCCACTCGTAAAGGATATTTCTCATCAATGCCTGACTGCCAGGCTGGTCATGCTGTATGATGTTGCAGGCAGCGAGCTTGGTTATGGTGTCTCCAGGAAGTCACGTGTCTCTCAGTGATGAACTTGCTCTCATCTGTGCAGAGAACCAGTGGTGAACTTGCAGCTGGGTTGTGAGAACATGTCAGGGTTTCTGGCCAGCGTTAAAATTTAAAAATATTGCACGTACACAGGTACATTCAAATTTGAGAAACACTGGGAAACATCAACTGTCTGATGATGACAGATTGAATCAGGCTGTTTTACAATAATTGGAGTCCTTGTCAGGGTAAGCCAGTTTTCTTTGAAAATCCAAGAATTTCTTTAATGAGATAATACGCACGTAAAATAACATTTAATGGCAGCAGTGAATGAGACTTGGCTCCAGCCACGGTCTCTCTTTGTTTAATTGGGTATTTAGTCAGATTTAACATTCCCGTAACTATAAGCTGATCTCTTCTTCTGTGTTCACTGCCAAAATAGCAAAAATTGCTCATAAGCCATTTAAAGATTAAAACAAGTTGCGCTAGTTCACATTTTCATTATTCATCATCAGCTAATCTCTTGTGTGACTTTATTGTGGTCATAATTAAAGCGCTTAACCTGGAAAAGTTGCTTGACAGTCCCTGCAGATACATGGATAAGCAGTGCTTTTTAACATTTTTTTTAAATCAGATTATACCCAACATTTTGCACTACCCAAAGCTCTGCCTTTTATTGGGATACGCAGAGCTGTACTTCATAATGTTTCATCAGTGATCTTTTTTTTTTTTCATTGTTAATGCTGATAAATTAAGTCTTATGCTGTTTTATTATCAGAAAGCAAGGCAAGCTTTCTGAACCTGTATAAACTGCCAATATGACAAGTGGCATTCAGAGTGAAATACTCATTAGTGACCTGCAGGAAAAATGGTATTCTAGAGCGGATGATAAGGTCATTAATTCTGGCAGATCAGCCTCAATGGCATTTTTACTGCTAAGTGATATGAAACCTAGCAGGAGATGGTTGGCTTGACTTTTGACTTTTTCATTAAGTATATTTTATTTAAAGCCTGTTTTTGCTTCCTTTATACCCCAGCTCTCTCCCACCTAAACAACATCATGTCTGGTTCTTAAAAAAAGATGCTTTTAAATTCCAAACCTCAGGCTGGAAAATGATATTTTCACAGTCCAACAGTTAATCTTACTCTAGCTACATCCATTTCTTATTTACAGCCCATGGTAAAATAAAGTATAGTCTTTATTAATTGTTTTTTTTATTCATATTTATTAGTTTTTTTTAAGTGCACTAATAATAATAATAAAAAATACAAACAATATTGAGTCTTACAAAATGTCTCAGTCCAGTAAAACAAACAAAAGTAGTGCATAGCTGGAAGCTTACGTGTCTGCTGCAGTTGCTTGATGTACTCAATTTAGTACACCCATTCAAGTGTGTTGTTTATGCAAATCATGTAGCAGCAGCTCAGTGCATTTAGGCATGAAGACATGGTCAAGATGAACTGCAAAGCTCTAATAACCAGTTGTTACAACAGAAGTATGCAGAAGAGCATATGTCAAACCTTGTAAAGGTGGACTACACCTGCAGAACACCATGCCAGGTGCAACTCCTGTAAGCTAACAACAGGAAACTGAGGCTACAGTTCGCATGGGCGCTTCAAAACTATATAGAAGACTGAAAAAATGTTCCCTGGTCTGGCAAGTCTAATTTCTGTCAAACAGTAGGTTCAGAATTTGGAGTAAATAACATGAAAGCATGTCTCGTACTAATGCTTCAGGCTGCTACTGCTGTTGACCATGTTCATCCCTCTATGACCACAGTGTACAGATCTTTTGATGTCTGCTTCCAGCAGGATAATGCATCACATCACTAAGTTCAGATAATCTCAAACTGGTTTCTTGAACGTTATACTAATAAAGATAATAATAAGCTGCTATAACTCTTTGTGATTTTATTTTAAAGGTCACCAGGTGACACTAACTGGCAATATCTGAACCACCTATCTATTAAAGAGAACCCCACCAGTGAAAAATGTTATTATTGTAAGGGGTGTGGGAGAAAAGTGAGACTGACGAGCACCAATGTGGTGAGACTGCTTCTTATTAAGTCATTGGGGTGTTATGAAACCAGGCTAGTCTTTTTGCTTTCTTCCTCATCTTTGCTCTCATGTGGAGTTGGAAAAGTAGCTCTTCCAGCTACTCATCCACATCCAGTCCAGGTCCATTCCTGCAAAAGAGAAATTGTGTTTTTACCTACTTGAAAACTTGCCTGCCCATCTACTCCCCTCCATCTCTTTATGTCCTAGGAAAATATGACTGGTTGCTCCTTCCACTGTCAGCCTCACCTGCATTTCCAAGTAATAATTCAATTTTTTTACAAATTTCTCCTGCACTATATTGCACTAGCATGAAAGTTTAACCCACTTCTCCTGTCTGACAGAAGTCTTGTCCTGTTCTGTGAACTGAAGCTCTCCTGTGGTTGTTTAATCCTGAGCTCTTGCTAAATAAACCTTTTAAAACTGTGTCAGGTCGTCGAGTCCACCACTCTAATAACCTTAATTGGTTATGACACAGTGTCATGATTAAACTTTGCACAAATCAACACAAAATATGTATACAATATATATGAAATACATCTATAAACAAACACAACTGTTTCCATATTGCACTAGCCCCCAATGGTAAAATGTGGTTGTAAACATGTAAACATGAGACTGTGTTGTAACATTGTAACATTTTACATGAAAGTTATATCGGATCTGACTGTTTCTGAGATGACTTGATCTGTGCAGTTCATCAATTGAGGGGAGAGGACAGCCAACTATCCACTGGGCGTTATATAACCCTATATCGCCCAGTGGAGCTCTTTCTTCTGTGCTGTTGTGCAGCTGGAGAACCATACACAGAAACAGTAGGCCAGGATGCTCTCTACCGTGCAGCGATTAAAGGACACTATCAGCTTCACAGGGATGTTATTCTCTCTGAGAACCTTTAGAAAGCAGAGTCTCTTTTGGGTTTTTCTCACTACATCAGCAGTTTGCTTGGCCAGGTCCTCCCTGCTGATGACTTCCAGTAAGCATTAGTCTGAGATCCTCTCTACACAGAGCCTGTTGATGGTGAGTGGCAGGATGTCATTTGCCTTCTTCCTAAAATCCACGATAAGCTCCCTATAAGCTCCTTGCTCTTTGCATTGTTCAGGAGAAATTTGTTGTTATTACACCAGCAGATCCATCTCATTGCTGTAGGTGGATTCATCCCTCCAGAAATGAGCGCCACCACCAAGGTATCATCCACACACTCATCAAGGGTGTTATTATAGTGGGCAGGAATAAAGTTGTGTGTGGAGTGGGTGTAGAGCAGGCAACTCAGGGGTTAAAGCTTTGCAACACATACATTAAGCAGTAACACCTTACAATAACTACACGCGATTAAGCGTTAGTACACTATAAATCATCCTAAGTGAGGACCATGTATACCATAGAAAGCATTCATAAAATGAATTGAAAGGTCCTTGAGACTCAAACTCAAGTCTTTGCTACGTTCAAATCAGAAAACAGACAAAGCACAAAGTGATACAGAACATACAAATTTTTATTGCATGATGCAACAAAATCCACTACAGGTTTGGAGAATAATGAAATATTAAGTTGGACCAGAATCTGAGTTTTCTTGGGGGTTTAAGAGAGAAAGAGATGCACAGGAGTGGAGCTTGAGTACTTTACCTTAAATAAACTGAAGCATCTCTATTTAAAATAAAACATGAATGAGGTATAGTGACGCAATGGGGAATATTTCACAGAGCTTCACATACAAGTGTAAGCACCACAAAGTGTCCAACCTGAACTGAGAGATGCTGCTTTAGACTGCTCCCAGTGTGATAAGCAGGGCTGGACTGGCCATCGGGCATACCGGGCATTTGTCCGGTGGGCCGCTCGTGATTTTTCTTTTTTATGGGCCGATGGGGTTTTATTTCTTTTCTTTTTTTTAACGGTATAAATGAATAGTGGTGGATTGGCCAGTTGGTCATGATTGACTCTGGGCTGTAATTGGTCCAGCTCAGAGTCGATCATGACCAACTGGCCTTTAAAGTTGAGGTGAAAAGGAACGCGATTTGTCACGTACGACTTCAGCTAGAAAGTTGCTAATTCAGTCATGAAACTGATCAATGATCAGCTGATCGGCTTTTCTCTCTGCGCCAGGAAGAGGAAACCAGCGGAGGTCGTGCTAAACAACAGCAGCACGTTTAAGCCTGATCAGCTGTTGTTAGAATTTATCTAATATTAATTTCTAGTATCAGCTGATGTTTGCTGGAGCCACAGCTGTAAAAGCTGCTGGTCATGATATCGGTTTGGTTATCTGGTGAGAGGGAAACATGCAGATGAAACCAGGAGATGTCCTTACTGAATCATCAGAGCTGAACAGGTGATGGAGAAACAGGTTTACCTTTTAGGTGACATGAATGAGTTGAAGGGAAGTTATGAACTGTTTCTGAGAGACAAATAACACCAGGATCCTTTTCTATGTAGCTGACAGCTGGTAACTGTGCAGGGGCGGGTCTAGCAAAGTTTTGCCAGGGTGGGCAGGTAGGGCATTAACAGTGAAATGGGGGCACAAATAAATACTTTTCTTTCTTATTCTTATTTAAAATGTCTAGCTTTTAATAAATAATTATCTGAATCAAAGTTTTCATCTGATGTCAAATGTATAGAAATCCATTATTGTATTCAGTAAATATTAAGTCCAGTATATACCCTAGTAAGCTGTAGTATTCTTTCCTTTGGGAAGGTACCATCTATGAAGTCTGCAATTCTGTTGAAGAAAGATGTTGAATCTATTTAATTACTGGAGAAAAAAAATAGATTTCTGTGCATTTGTTTTATACGTGCACTAAATTAAAATCGGTTTTGTCAATTAAGCATCTTGAGGCAGAGGGTGGGGGAGTGGTTCCCTATTTTTTTTCTTTTCTTTTTTTGCTGGGAGTTGGCAACCCTATTAGTTAGGTATATGTAATTATAAATTAGGTTGTTTTATATTTTTGCTAAGTACTGTTTAGAATACCAGAATAGGGAGGATGGTGTAGATTTAAGTTTATTATAAAGGCTATATGGCTTTTCCTATAATACCATGGTGTGCCGGTCAATAGTCAAAATGCCCGGGCTGATTTTTTGTCCCAGTCCAGCCCTGGTGATAAGGGTCACCTGAAAAATGCTGGAAAATGTCACTGGGATGTTTCAGACTTTTTTTCCCCATCTGGATAAGTTAGTTAGGTTCAGTTTCAAAGTGTTCCCTTTTTAAACAAAAATGTTAAGTTGCTTGGTCTTGTGCTTTCATATATGTGAGCTCAGCTGACATGAAGCAGTGGGTGTCTCTGTCTCCAGCAACAGCAGCACCTCGAGGTAAAGGGGTGATCAGGTTCAGGAATGGGTTGCCATGTCCTTTATCAAGGAAAATCTCAAAGCAAATGACATTTCCATGTAGTCTCAAAAACTTTTTAAGGCCAAGAATGTGAATTCAAAATTCTAAAAATATTTTTCTAGGACAGCAGGAAATAAATAATTGAATATATATTCACACTAGTGTTTTACATCAACTGTGACTTCTTTTTAGATTTTATTTAATCATCAGTTATGGTCATAAACACATATTTTAACATAGATCTTACAAGTGTGTTTACTTTAAATCCTGGATTGAATAACAGCTTATCATCATACATCAATTCACTTGGTACAGCTAGGGTTGTAATTTTAAAAGCACATGAGCATAGTCAGCTTTATCGTATTGCAAGTTATTATTAGCACTGATGGTGCACTGCATGGCTACCTCTGCAGCGGTACATGCTGCACCAACACAGGATAAGTGTAACTTAGCATCAAAACCAAACAAAGCTGGACCAGGAGTTTTTTTCCTTTGCACCTTACTACATGTAACTCAAGGGATGGAGCGGTGTTTTGTCTACGCATAAAAGACAACTCAACAAATAACTGTAATTGTAATAATTGCATCTTCATCAGTCTCTCACAAAAACACATAATTTGCTCCAGTTTCTTTAGTTGAATTTGTGAAAAATGTTTTCATGAAGCTTTGAAACTCTGATCAAAATATCCCAACAGTGACATCTGCGGTCTGGATGGTGTAGGGAAGTGTGAGGGCAGAGAGGAGGAAAGCAGTCCTGAGGAACTGTTAAACCAGGAGAAAAGTGGATTTTCTCATGGTTAAAGATGCAATGAGTGATGTGGCAATGGCTCCGATGTCTCTTATTGCATCTTTCAAGATTGCAAAACATGTGCAACTCTCCCCCAAAGAGGAAAAACTCATAACACACTCGATGTTTGAATTATCTCTGGTAAAGCACTCGGGGTTGCAAACATGGTTAAACTTAATTATTCATAAGTATACCGACTATCTATCAATTTATCCAAATGACCAAAGTTACATATATACCACAAGCTATTAAATGCATGCATCATTCCCCTTCACAGCCTATGGCCCAGCATGTTAAAGAAATCTTATAAGCCATTGTTTTACTGGTCAAGTTACATCTTTAATAAGAAATCTTTGCTAAGCAGCCAAATAATAAAAAATGTCATGATGCCAAAGTTGGTTTCTTCCTTCTTTTCTGAATCATCAGCTGCCGTTTGTATGCATCTGTGACCGAAGGACGGCTATGAGATGGTAATATAAATATAGCGTTTTTGATTTAACATTGTGAAACTTGCATGTGTTTCCATGGTAATCTGCTGGGATGTGTGCCATAAAGACAGATCTCTTCAGACAATTCAAGAATTTTCAGTTCGTTGTCCTCAAGAGTTATAATCCTTATTCAGACATTTAAAAAAGTTCATTTTTACCTTTCACCTTATGCTCGAGGAGAACAAAGAGACAATGAGCATTGTGTTACTGAGAAACATGCAGATCATCCACCGTACACCTGAAAGTCTAATAAAGCTTAAATGCTCAGAAAAAACTTTTTTTTTGTTCCTCTTTGAAGGCTTTGGGAGTAAGACTAGAAAACTGACAAAACTTATACTGATTTGTTGATTTGTTTATATAACCTAAAGCTACTGTAGGGTACTTTATACTTCTTTTTGTTTCAAAAAGTGTAGACACAGTGAACATGAAAAGTAAAATGAGGAACATAGAGTTCCAAGCCAAGATGCTCCTTGTATTTCCAGAAATATATAAAAATATATGACAAACAAGATGTAAAAAAATATAAATTGAAGATTATAAATCTTCTTGCACTGGGCTGGACTCCCCTTTTTAGTTGTATTTAAAGTATAATTCATATAAATAATATTTAATAAATATCACTGAGACTCTTAGAGGACGATGTTTCTCTTGGAACCTAAGAACAAATCCAGTCACATCCATCACTGGTGTGCTGTCAGACACAGGTGTATGTGTGGCCGACTGAGATTTCTTTTTTTATTTATTTTATCCCACTTCAGACAACAACTGTTATTTTTAAACACAGAAAATAAGAACCTGTCTTACTTGAAAGCTGAGTCCTCTGTTTGGTGTCAGTCAAATCAAAAAAACACTGAACCTACCCACACTTTTCTTCCGCAAGGTGTAATCTGATTGACTGCAGGGCTGCTTATTTCCACAGCTGGTTTCTATTACGTTCTCCTGAAGTCGGTGAAGCAGCAGACATGACATATCACAAACCAGTTCTATCTGGTTAATTAAAAACCTTGTGGGAAGATACACATATCTAATGATAAGGTCAGAAAAAAAATGTTTATATTGGTGGCAGCAGTAGTAGACAGGCTCATTTTGTCATTAAGCAAAGCAATTAGAGAAAACCTCTAACGCACTGGGATTTATGGCTAGTTGGACACTTCTCACTGATCTGACCTAAAATGATTAATTTTCAGTGGCTTTAAGATTAACAAAGACAGAATTTCTTTGAATTTAGCATTTTTTAACACTGCCCTTTTAACAAGTTAGAGTCAGGACCTGTGGTTCAATCTGATTTGAACTGTAATATAAAGGTAAGTAATTAATTTTGTATTAATAAACATACTATACAAGTACAAGTTCTGTTATTAAGTTAAGCAAAGAGACATCACTGAAAGGTGTTGATATAAAAAAAAAGTGCAAGGTCTAATGTGCGACTTATCCAAGGTGATCTAATGGAAGCGGATGAGCTTCCTGTTTTCTTTAGCCTTTTAAAAATAACCAAAATTTTAAATTTGATTTGTTTTATACTGTTAATTGCTAATTACATGCTGTAATTTTTACATCAGTTAATTTTTATATCAGTTAACTGCTTTTTATATAGCCTCTGAAATTATTTGAATTAAAGCTGAGAGACATTGTATTTGTTTAAGCTCCTATGTATTATGTGCAAAGTATGATACCATAACCGCTGCTGTTTCATCTCATTGTTCAACTTTTTTTGGAAAAATGATACTGGTTTAAGGTTAGTGCAATCATCCTGGGCATTTCTTGACTGTGTTGGAGAGTGTCTCACAGACCACTGACCTGATTTTCACTTGGGGCTCAAATGTTGGGGAATAAAGTATGTCACCATTAAGTGCAGTCACACTGGGCTCACCCTATTCTGGTCATCTTAATGTGTGCTGCAGGGTTTTTGAGCCTCGTGATTATAAAATTATATAAAGTAAATGTCATAAAAGTAAAAAAAAGAAAAAAGAAAGAAAACTCAGAAAAGTGTCACTGTGCTACAGTCAGTATGTGATCTCACAGTGGTCCCTTATTCATTTAGCAATATAATACTTATAATTTCACACATTTGAGGAGGGAATTGGAATTGAAACCCTCAATAACAATCAACATTTTTACTTTGTTCTTTGCTTTTTTAAGGTCAGTAAACACAGATGAGTGGGAATGCAATCAACCATGAAGAGGTTAGCATGATTATTTGATTATAGTATTGCTAAAAACTGATTCAAATATAGAAAAAAATCACAAATCACAAAAAAGTCATGCTTCTTCATCAAATTACTGCTCAGAAATAATGGCATTTTCCATTTTGAAGACTAGACAATCAAAAAGTAAGTGAGGATCAAGTAGGTGAGGGAAGGACTGGATGCAAAGTCAAGCTTTGGGAAGCACATGTAATCAAAAACATCTCCATCATTGCTACTTTCAGTAAATCAAAGGTGGTGTGGTATTATTGGTAGCGTTCACTGTGTTTGTAGATTGGCTGCTTCAAATCAGTGTTAATCTTGACAGCAAACTTTCTTAAAACTTTTTTAGTTTTAGTCATAGTTTAGGCACCAAATTCTAATTGACTAAATACCATCTTTTTTACTGAGAGAACTTCAAGAGACAATCCAGCAGTTTGCACTGTTTTATAATTAGGCAGTTAAAAGTTCAGGTTGCATGTCATGGTTCTGGGTGTTTGACCCAACTTTTGAGTTTAAAGTGTTTTTTCTGAGTGTTTTTGTGTTATTATGATGATTTAAGTTTCACTAGTCAGTCCTGAGTTTTTCTTGCTGTTTTCAGAGTTTTCTTGTGTTCCGTGTTTCCCCTCCTTGTGTCTCCTCCCGTTGTCCCCTCAGCCTGTCTAGTCCCCATGTGCGTCAAGCCGCATGGATTAGTCTGTGTCTTAGTATTTCCTGTTTTATTTTGACAGTCTCCTGTCCTGTATTCAGTTTTGCTTCCTCTTGTGTCATTAGGTCTGTTCATCACAGCTATGTTCCCCATGTGTTTCCACTTCCCTCGTCACCCCATGTGCATTTATTGTGTGAGTTTTCCTTCGTTCATTGTCAGGTTGTTTGTTAGTCTTCCCCATGTTCCCGGTCTCTTGTTTTTTCCTTGTTACCTGTGTGTTGCTCTGAGTTTAGTTTCTCCCAGTTTAGATCAGTTATTAGCTTTTGGTTTTTCTTATTTTTGTACCTTTGTGTTTTTCACCTAAAAAAACAGCTGCTTTCTGTTATTAAGTTCCTGTCTCCATGTGTCGTCTACGCCTGAGTCCTCACCTCACACACGACCTGCAGATTGTTGACATTGCACAGCTGTGGACTTATCTATGTCAGGCAGTCTGCACATGGAGAAGTGAAGAGCAATTCATAATTCAAAGCATATTATTAGACACATGAAAACAGGAAATCTTTGTGATTGGCTGTTGATGGGGAGATGGAATAAAAGAAAAGACCGAGCCGTTTTTGGTGTGGTGCCGCTCTATCTGTAGTTTGCATTTTCTCTCTGTGCCTGTATGGGTACAGTGGCTTCCTGCCCTGCTTGCTAGGTTAATTAGTGATTCTAAATTGGTTGTAGGTACGAATGTAAAGGGTTGTCTGTCCTGTGTGTTGGCCCTGGGATAGACTGGGGAACTGTCCAGTATGTACCCTGCCTTTAACCATATCACAGTTTGGATAGGTTCCAGCTCCCACCATGATCTTTAACTGGATTAGTGGAAGACAATTTACAATGAACGGCTCTCTTTTTTGGGGTTTGTTTTCAGTGTTCGACACAACTGTATTTTGGGTTTGTTTATCATTTTATTCATGTATGGTCCCAAGGCTGCAGGGCTGCAGAACAAATATAAAAGATAACATTTCCACTGAGCTGGTGGTGAATCTACAGCTGGAGCATGGTGACACAATCATGAATTACATACTTTGCATAGATGGATCCACAAATCACAGAAATCAAACACATATCTGCTTTCTGGTGTCTTATAACTCCTACATGAGACTACACTTAAATAAACTTACAGTTATGTAACATCTGCTTTCTCTCCAGTAGCTTTTTTTTTTATTGGTTGCGTTTGGAGACGGGACCAAGTTCGTCAACCCATCATGCTTTAACTTGTCAGAGGAATGCAAGTGTTACTTTTTTAGTAACACACTGTTGAGATAAGATGAAAAACTTTTTAGTGTGCTTGTAACAAAACAAGTGTTTCACAAACCCTTCAAAACACAGTTGCACTTCCTGGTTTGGTCAACACAGTTTCTGAAGGATGCAGGGTGTACATTTAAAATGAGAAGCACACAACTGTTAGTGTTTTTCGAATCACGGCACAAAATCGTACATTCATTATTTCGTGTTCCTTTAAGAGTCTCCCTGTTCATAAAAATCCTTTATTTTTCCCTCTTCTCTTGTTCCTCCACAAAAGACAGTCCTCTCAGTGAAGCAGCCGTAATAAAAAAAAAAAAACAAAAATACACACTTCCCTCCCTCTAACAGGAAGACATTGGAGACAAGCTGAGACACAGAAGATCATCTCTCACACGATAAACTGGAAATGTGGCTGAAACAGTTGGCTCTGGTGTTGCTCACAGGTAAGATCACCTAATGTAATGGTAAAGTGTAAAGGTCCCTGAGTTTGGTCCCAGGGTTTTAGTGTTTCTGAGAGTATGATTTCTTAGTGAATACTTTTGGGGTTTAGGTCTGTTAATCTAAATTTTAATTTTTGACATTTTGGATTGAGATTTTAACTTTTTATTATTCTGAAAGTGAATTTGATTTGCTGTGATATTTGTGAGTCTTTGATTTAGATGTTTTACTTCATGTGTTTCCTAGTAATGAGTTGCTCTTTTGAGGTCGCATATTTTGGTTTGTGATTTTTTTGTTTCTGTAGTTTAATAAGCTTTAGTTGTTTTGTAGTTTTCACTTTTTATAGAGTTTTGGATGCCTGTTCAGACGGGTTTCTGCTGTAGTGTTAGTTCTGAATTCTTGAATTGGATTTAGTTTTAGTTCCTTCATTGAGGTTGTTATCTGTGTCATGTTCCTCTTGGTTCCTTCTTCTGTCTCAACTGCTTGTGCTTACAAATGCTCCCTTGTCTGTCTTTATGTTCAGTGAATTTGTTTTTTGATTATTTCCTGTTTTACTCGGTTTAACCTGGGTCCTCTGATTCCCATGCACTATTGTTCTGCTAAAAACTCCACTCTATGACTCAAAATTGATATCTAACACAAATAAAATAAAAAAATTTAAACAGAAAAAACAAAAGGTATAACATTTCTTCTTTTTTCTGTGCAGCAGCTGTGGGGATATCGGGCCAGACTCACGTATTTCTGGATAAAACCCAGACAAGAGTGATTGCTCCATCTGGGTCATCTCTGACTTTGCACTGCTGCTTGAGCACAAAGAAATATGAGAGATATCGAGTGTCTTGGTATTTTAGCTCACATGGACCTTCATTCAGCAACTCAGGGAAACTGTGCAGTAAAATAATTAACAAGCCTGTCAACAGTTCCAATGAAATCAGTGAAAATACACACATTTTATCTGTTGTTAATGAAACATACAGTGGATGGTACTTTTGCAAAATCATGATAGAGGTTCCCAATTTAACTGAAATTTGGAGCAATGGAAAAGAAGTACTGGTTTGTAAGTATTCTTGTAGTGACATTTTACTTTAACTAGCATGTGTGAGCAATGCGCAGAAATTTAATAACTGGTTTAGTTATACATTTTGATATTGATTTATATGCTTTACCCACTGATTCTTCAAATAAACTGGCTTACAAAGATTAAATGAATTCTCATCAGAAAATATTATCTTGCCCACAGCAAACATTTTCCACAGAAGAAGAAGAAGAAAAGGAGCTAAGCCCTGTTCAGGCCGTTCATGCAGCTTGCCCAAAAAGAAGCGTAAATTTCTTTTGTCGAGCCGTTACAACAGACAACAATCTTGTGGATCAACAGAAGAGCAATGTAAGACAATAAGTATCTGTTGTATGTGTATATTTATGTATTTAACTTGTATTTATATTAAACTTATACAATCAGCAGATGCACACTTGGGTTTGTAAGATGCATCTCCTTTCAGCAAGTAACGACAGGAGTGCCAAAGCAGCCAAACATTTGTATCGGTACTTTATTGTTACATGGTTATGTCATAGGTTATGGTATATTATAATAATTTGAGTTCTGCTATACAGATAAATTTAACTTGCAGTTAGACATAGTAATGAGCAGAATAGCAAATTACCTTTTACAGGGAGTGGATTAGTAAAGTAAAGAGTTAGTAAAATTTCACTCTTTTTGTGTAACAAGCCTAATAGTGAAGTGCCTCTTTTGTGGTGTGTATTTGACTTTTCAGCTGTGTGGACAATGGCCAAAAGAAGAGCCTAAACACGTCGATTCAGCTGCAACAGGCCCCAGGTAGCCTATCTAAATACTAATTTACATTACCTTTGTTTCTTTCATTTATAGTGTTCACTACATGTTTGCATTACCCACACCAGTAAGCACATCATGCATAAATATTGTTTAAATCTATTGCCTCTCATTTCATTTTATTCCCCACAGTGGTCACACATACGTCCTTCAAACGAACTTATATAACTTAATGCCTTCATAATACTGTTTGTTGAGCCATGTCTACCTTTCACTATTCACTGCACAGAAGATGTTCACATACACTACCTCATCAAATTTTAACCTTGATGTTCTCAGTGATTATCAAGGATCGCAGTTCAGCATGCCAGTGAATACTAACTGCCTCCAACCAACACTTCGCTCCTGATAATGTGTACATCTAATTATTAAAAAACATTCTGATTAGGTCAATAGCTCATCAGGAAAGGACAGAAAAACAATTCACAAATCCAATTTACTTCATATACCCAAAGACTGTCAATGACAAAAAGGAGTAAAACAGAAGCTAAGGACATAAAGGATGCTGTGCCATTGAGTTTTATCATTTCTATTTTTTTGAATTTTTACCTTCAAATCTTAATTTTAATTCAGTCTTTTTTATTATATATATATTTTTGTTGTATAGTTTCTAATCATTGCAAATTAGAGAATTTTTAAATCATTAAAGTTTTTTTTTCTACAAGAATAAACAGGAATTATTGAATGTGTCTCTCTTCATCTTTGTGTTTTAAACAATGCAAAATGTCCTGTAATCTTATCATCATGTGCTTCTGATTTTTCTAACAAATGACTGAATTTTATGCATTACCAACGTGAAATCACAACCTAATCTTAATGCAGATGTTTGCACACATACAGTATGCAAAAGATGCTTGAAGTGGGGAAACAGCACGCACACATACCTTTCTAACATGAAGACATTTTCTCTGTGGGTGGATTGTTCACCTATTTCCAATACTGATTATGACCGCCACCTCTCAGGCCACCCATACGTCTGTAAAGTCAGTTATGATTTGGGTGTTTGGTTTATGATTATATGAGGTTGCAGTGACTTGACAAAACCTTTTTCTTTTATGAGTCAGACGTGAATAATAAATTAGACCCAATATAAAATGTAATAAATTATGTGATATAAAAAATGGATTTTCTTTCAGTAACATCAAAGAAATTTGTTCATCGTGCATTTTTTAACCATCATGCCTTCTTTTTTGTTTTTTGTTTTCTTACACTCAATCTCAACATCTTCAGTGCTGAATTCAATTAAAACAAATGAAATTGAGACCATAACGCTGCATGGGTCTGAGATTCTGCTCTGTATTAAACTGTCTGCAAACAGCATCTCTGAGTGCTGTCGTTATTGGTGATAGATTCAAATAAAAATTGAAGCAGAACCCTGTGGTGTTCACATCTTTTCTGCAGTACAAAAGAATAAATAAAGACAAATATTATAGTATACAATAGTAATTATTTTTGTCTTCTGTTTTATACAATCTGTTGGAAATAATTATTCAACAACTAGAAAAACACCAAAGATATAATAGAAATATTCAAAATGTGTCATCTGAGAATTGTTTAGAGGAAAAATGTGTTTGACATAACTGTGACTTCATGCTGTGGAGGTTAATGGTCATATTTAAATTCAAAAACTCATCAGTGCAGTCAGATGAATTATTTTATTAATGCCCCATTAGTTGTTGTGTGCAAAGTCCCCTTCATATAGTTTTAAATGTATGCCTGTAGATTAATGAGCATTTCCTGGTTCTAATTATAGCATCACACCCCGAATAACCTCTCAGAATATTTTTTTTTCTATAAAAGAGACAAACGTCTTTACTTCTGAGAACATCGTGAATTTGCAACAACTGTTATTGGAAATCAGAACCTTGGTTATTTTCCACAATTTTAAGCAATGATTACTTTGTCCCAAGTGTCAAAAGCAGCAGTGGTTTGGTCTCTACTGTTTTTTGCATCACTTTTACATCATTGAGCCCTCCTCTCACTTTAGGCATGCAGTCCAAAGAATAAACCACAATTTTATTCTTTAAATAAAATCTATTCTTATCTTAACACATGAAATAAACAACATAACATAAATACTCCATACAAAGGCTGTCCTTTTAGATACTAGGTTACTTCAAACCCATAGATTCTTACTTCTCTTTCAATACTGACCTGAAGAAAATCATCTAGAGCAGGATTACTTTTTTATTTATTTATTTATTTATTTATTTATTTATTTATATTTAACATGAGATAAGATTAATTCCACTACTAGGCCTAGGTGTGCTTGGCTGAAACACATCAGGATAAGACCTGCATATAACTGGTCTGCACTTATAAAGTGTCTTTTCGACCTTTGCAGTCCTACGAATCATTTTAGATTGTGTTTCACATCCAACCACATCCACACACTTACACAATAGTGCCACGCATGGTGCTTGGTTTCTGTCAGGAGTACCTCGGAGTTCTCCTGATAGCACAAGAAAGGCAACAGCAGCCCTGTGATTCGTGGACAACCTGCTCGAATGCTTGAGCTGTGGCTGCGTTGTGAATGTTTCTTGTAGTCAGCTGATCCTTTAAAACCAGTTCCTAAACTTATTCTACGTGTTTAGATTTTTCTTTAAAAAAAGATCTTTTGTCAATTGCTTGACTACCTAAAAGGGATAAGCAACAGTCTGTTTTCCCAAGTCATAGATTAACCTTTAATCAATTTTCAGTTAATATACTGACTATTGTTTGTGATGATTTGTGTGCACAATATTTCATCTCTTATATTTTTCTTTTGAAAGAGTTTAAATGCATTTTTGTATTTCAGCTCCTCCTGCTGTTGCTTCTAATTCATCTCATGTGCCAGACTGTCTTTATCCTCAAAGCAGTGGAGCATTTCCACACTCCTTGTGTCATTCCTCTATGTTTCATGTGTCTGATCTCTGCCCCTGTTTTTTTATGCGTAGTTAGTCTTTACGCATTGTTTGGTTTTTTGGATCTCTGGATGGTTCATGGACTCTGCCCTTTTTCCTGCTCCTTATCTGCATTTTTGTGCATGACCTACCTCTGCTTTGTTTATAAACACTTGGATTTTGGACCTCGCGTCATGTCTGATCCCTGCATGTGAGACTGCTCTCGCTCTTAGTCTTTAACTTTGCTCCTCCTGCCTGTGCCTGTGGTGATTTATCGGTATTCATGAGCTGAATGACAGTGAATCTTGTTGAGCCTTTTTGTGAAAGAAAATCATTTAGTCCTGATTTGTGACATTAGGTTTATTAAATAAAAATAAATAACTACAGTGAGTTGTTATATGGTGTGAATGACATATTAGTATAAAGTGCAATTAACTGCAGTATTTTTATAAAATCAGTTACTGCAGCCATTTTTGAAACCTGGCAAATATAGACATGGTGCATTCATGGCTGTGTCATAAATTACTACTTCATACACAGCAAGTAATAAAAGTGGTTTTCAAATGAATTATTCAGAAAGAAGGGGCCCACAGACAAATCTCTATCTCAGAAACTCCATAAGTAAAACTTTGCACAGCTCAGAAAGAAAGTCGGTTGGCTTGTGGCTGGCTACAGAGTGTATATGAGCCCAGACATCATCTTTATGTTTCTGCTGCTTTGAATGGGCTGCCTCCTACTTGGATCTCTAAACTCCTACGCTCATGCTCAACCCCATATCCCCTCAGCTCCTCTAAAATAAAACCTTTAGCTGTTCCAGGGAGATGTTGCATGTTTGAGGTCGTAGCCCTTTGATCTCAGAAGACTCTCCCACACTGTATCCGACCTGCTCTCATCACTGACACTTTAAAAATTGTTTTCATATCCCTTTATACCTTTATGCCTCTGTGTGCATGGCAGGGCTATAAATGCACCACACTTACAAAATGTGTTGTGCTTTTGTTGTTGGTCTGGTCTATTGATTGTTTCCTGTTTTTCTACTTACACATAAAAAAAACTTGGATTCACAGAAAAAGTTTATTTGGTACACCTAGTTAAAATCGCCTCAATGTAGATATTCTCATGTGTTGTTACTTCTTTGTTTTGCGTCCCTTCGAATGAAACTAAGTATATTTTAATCAAAAAGCAATTAATTGAACAGGGATTGGCTGTATGGTTGTTAAAAATATTTTAAAGTACACTGAGGAGAACTGAGAGTACTTTTATGGCACATAAACGAGTCGGGGCGAAATTAAATTGTTTGAAGCACTCACTGAATAGAAACACAGCATGATTCCTGTATTAGTTAAATTAAAAATAATGGTAGTCAAGAAGGAGAATAAGATGATACATACTTGTAAACAGACCACTCGCTGTCTAATTAATGGCATCAAAGCAACCAACGTTTTAAATAACTTCCACAGAGAAAGCTACACAGGATGTGATCAACGCACATACAGTCAGAAGTCTTGGTTTTTTAGAGTATTTGTGCTTCAGCATTTTCTGTCTATAATAGAGGTGCAGTAATTACTGATGTGTGTGGTAGGAGCATGACATCAGTTATATTTCCAATCATTTGTTTTGTTTAATTACCAGAATACCATATAATTTACTGCATCTGATACAAGCAGAAACTGTTTAGAAAAAGAGACTAAGCTGAAACGAACTATAAAAATTGCTTAAACAGCATTAACCATCCTTGTGTTTATTGATTAGAATAATTCTTGTCTGATATTCTTCATCAATAACATTATTTTTCTTCTCTCTGCTTCTGCTGTAAAATCTGCTGTTACTATTTCTTCCTTTTTTTTCTTTATTTGAAGTACTGCGAGCTCATACAAAGGCTTTAAGTCCCATCATCATCTACACACTGACCTCCAGCAGACCAGTGGTGTTAATTGACCAAACAATCAGAAAAAAAACCTCATGAAGGTGACTTGAGAGCTCCTAGTAGACCCTGTGCTCAGTGCCTGGCACCGTCGAGCCCAACTGGAATTTCCCATAGAATACTAGTGGCAGGTCCACCAGTGGTACCCTGTGTTTTTCAAAGATGAGTACAGGTTCACACTGAGCACCTGTGACAGACGTGAAACATTTGGAGAAGCCGCGGAGAATGTTACTCTACCTGTAACATCATTCAGCATGACCAGTTTGGTGGTGATGGTCTTTGGAGGGATATCCACAGACCTCTGCAGGCTAGGCAACGGCACCCTGATATCCATTAGGTATCAAGATTAAATCCTTGGACCCATAGTCAGATGCTACGCCAGTGCAGTGGGTCCTTGATTCCTGGTGCATGACAATGCCCGGCCTCATGTGGTTAGAGTACACAGGCAGTTCCTGGAGGATGGAGGAACTGATACCATTGACTGGCCCCAACACTTGACCTAAATTCTATATGACATCCCTGGGACATCATGTCTTGGTCCATCAGACGCCACCAGGTTGCACCTCAAACTCTTAAAAATGTGGTTCAGTGATGCCCAGCTCCAAATCGGGGAGGCAATTACCCAGGACACCATCCGTCATCTCATTGTGAGCGGCCCCTGATGTTGTCAGACATGGTGGAATCATACAAACTACTGAGTTGCTGCAATAAAATCAGCAAAATGTACTAGCCTGCAACATTCGTTTACTTTGATTTTCAGGGTTTCTTTGAATTCAAACCTCTGTAGGTTTATAATTTCCATTTCCATCAAACGATGTGGCATCCTCTCATTCCTAACACGTTACTCAATCAGTATAGATTTTTTCCCACTGAGAGTTGCATATATATATATTAATTCAATAAAAATATTATTTTAGGACATACAGGATGGGGGGAGGGGGGTGAAAAGTGTCACACATTAAAAAGATTTCGTTGTTAATTTTGCAGCCTCAGACCGTCGTGCAGCTTCATGTCCATGCAAATAAGTCCAGTTGATATTTGGAGTACAAAGTGACCTTCTCTACAAAGAGCTGAGGAGATCTGAAATCCTACATCCGACTCTGATTTTCATACACTTTCACAGCAGTGGAATTCAAAGGTGGGCTTTCAGAAAGCTTATACTGTAATTTACATACTGGCTGTGGACAACGCCTTGACACTGGTGGTAATAGTTCAGCACCTTACAATATTACTTCAATATTCTGTTAAGATGTCGCAAGCATCCCATCTTTGACTTTTATGCACCTTCAAATTTAATAATATCTTAATAAATCTGTCAGTTGTTTGCCCATCCAGACACTTTCAGGTGTTGGGGATTCGAGTTAGTGGCGTGCTGAAGCTCTAAAGCTGCTTTCTTTTACCTATATTTCCTTTACAGTGTGTGCTGCCTGCTTCACTCAGTCTGTAAGGATCAAGTTGATTACTAACTGTACTTCCTCCAGTGGCCACTTGAAGTTGGCTATATGAATCAGCAGACTCCAAAATAAAAATCTCAACTTTACAGCATTTAAAAGAATATTTACAGGCGATAAATAAAAAACTATTTTGAGCTCCGTGGACACTCCCTTTTTCCATAGCAACTGTGGAGGGTAACGTTTTTAAAACTTATCCATGTGGATACTGTGTATACTGTGGCTTGCATTCACTAATTGGAGTCACTGAACTGAACCTCTCCACCAAGTTTGTGCTGTTGTTGCATTTTTCACCCTTTTTTTAATAGCCTGTCTTAGACGTGTGTGCTTAAGTATTGGTGTGTGAAATTCTAGTATTTTTATTAGGCTGTTATTTAGCACTAATTACCAGATTTGTGTATCTCTGTCTAACACTCTTATGGGTGCAGCTTACAATAGCTAGCTTTTAACATAGCGGCCTATCCTGTCATCCAAACATGGTCGCTTCTGGGTTCACAAAATTAACACAGTGATAGTCAAGAAAGCAAACTTTAAGGCGTCACAAACCAGTGGGTGACTTTATTTATTTTTACATCCATCATTTGTATACAGTCTATGGTTCATTTTCGGTATTCAGTTTTTGGTGGATATAGTTCTCTTCATGTTCACCCAGAAAGCTGAGCTCACCGTCTGGGACAAGGCAATGTGAACTGCTTTTGAATTAATATATTGTAGCTGTGCAATTTTGGAATCTGACTATCATAGTTGACAGTTTGGCTGTCCACACTGATTTCCATGCATTTAAAAAAAACGTTAATATATATCTATTGTGTATGGAACTAACTCATTTTATAATCTAAAACATGCAAGTTTAACATATATGCCAAAAAAACAACACAACAACAACAACAACAATAACAACAACAACAACAACAACAACAACAACACACTTTTCCACAGCACGTTTCTAGTCAATTTGAGCATGCAAAGCACTTTCTTACTACAAGCTTCATTAACACAAGTGCTTTATTCTGTGTCTAACCACTTTTTATAACATAGTTTTTTTTTTTGTTTTTTTTTAAGTATTTATTTCTGTGAATGTTGCATCGATCAGAGACATCTCTCAATTTCATTGTACTTGTAACAATGACAATAAAGAATATTCTATTCTAACATTCACACTCACTCCAATGGATGCATCAGGGACAACTCAGGGTTCAGTATCTTCCCCAAGGGCACTTTGACATACACACCAGGGAGCCAGGAGAAGTCTGGTACAAAATAAAGGCTACTTTTAAGTATAAATATATTAATTATTTCCCAAAAATTACAAAATGAAAAACGGAAATAACAGATCACAGAGCTGCTTCTTTGCCAATAAACAGAGATTTACTTTTTAGTTCTCTGGGACTTCACTGAAATACTTTTACAGAAATATATGTTCATATTTTCTTGATCTCATCTGATGGGTATCCCTCTGCTGAACAAAGAGGAGGACATATGCCGCAAGCAATCAAAACCACTAATACCATCAGAGCTTACATTACTGAATACATAACAGAGCCAAGCAGACAGACACACACATACACACACGCCAGAGAGGCAGAGTGTAATTATTCAGCACCTCACTGACAGTCAACATGCTGTCAAACTATATAAAAGGAGAGAGATTTTTTTTAAATGCTGTAAACAGTTGCACAGCAGAGGCAAAAAAAAAATTTCCACTCTCCATTAGTATGATGGCAAGTATTTAAGAGCAGTTTCAAGGTTATATCGTTACCTGAAGGTAAGGGCTCTCTCAAAGTCACGATGTGTCTTTTCAAAGTATGAGACACTGCTCTCCAGCATTTCTTAGGTTGATCAAAGAATATTAATCTAATAAAAAAAAGGCTGCAGTGTCATAGAATCACTTACATGCTCTATCTTGACCAGCTGTAACATTAAAATGTTTGTGAACACTGATACATTGTCTGTCTGTATTTATTCTGTTTGCACTCAGGATTGTTGTAACTTCACTTAATTTTGCTTTTTTAAATTCCCTGGTTATGCACTTGGAAGCTAGAATTTTGCAATATCACTTTTACCTTTGGCTGACCTTTTGTCAGTGCTACAGCAGTGATGTGGATACTCATGCATATTTCTGCATAAGAAACATTTGCTGCACACCAATAAGAGGAAAAAAATCTCTTAGAGATAATATATAGTTTTTTATATTTTAACTGCTTTGTTTTAACTCAGTTGTTCAAATGACTAGTTGATCTGTGTTTTAAAAAAAAGTAATGAAATGTATCCAACCATGCAAACTGAAAGATTATTTCTTTAATTAATTAATTAGTTTGTTTGATACTTTTAATTGTGTGTAATGTAGGTTTTTATTCCCCGCTTTATTTATGCATTTATTTATTACATTTGTATTATTTTTTTTTACATTTATTACATTGTTTATTGCGTATTTATTAAATTTAAGTAAAACTAAATCGTAAAGCACCGTTTTAGTTTTAAATTGTTGGTATTTCTATTCACATACGGTAACAAAACCCTTCAATTTATTAAAATTTCTTTTAGTCTTTATTTTTCATTCTTTGGGTTTCACTGTTACCATAGTAACTGGTAGTAACGCATTGGTCCGTCCAGAAAATCAGTTCGGCTCTTGGTCCGTTTCTAAAACCGTCCGTAGTGAAACAAATAGGTGTTCTTCGGTTGCAATAGTTTGACTGCAGGGAAAGGAGATTGGCTAATTGTAAACGTGGGGTATGGATAAAGTTTGAAAATCAAGATTACCTGATAAATACCTGATAACGAGTTTTACTCCTCGGCGTTATATCAGCCTGGCATTGTGTAAGCAGAATAAAAGTGACTGATGCCGTGCCGACTGTAGCGACAAATTAATGTTAACAGGTTCGACGAGGTGGAAACTTGGCTCTAGCTAACTAGAACAACCTGTACTGGTGTGGTTTAACAGCATGGACCCATTTGTAAAATTCACGAGTCAGAGTCAGGGAAGGGACCGCATATTCAGGTGAGCTTTTCATCGCTTTTGTAACCAGCTCGTACAAACGTTACTTTATTTTCTTGATAAAAAACGGGAAAGTTACCGCATGACTGTATCCTTCTAACTTTCCCCCTTCATCTGCTTCTTTTTTATTTTAGGGCAGCTCAGTATGCTTGTTCACTCGCTGTTTATTTACTTCGAAACAACTCGGACAGAAAGGACCTTGTGGCACAACTTAGAAGTCTGGAAACCAGCTTGAGTGCTGGACGAAAATGTGAGTAACTGTGGAGGGAGTTAGGAGGCGTTCAGTGGCTGCGGTTAAATTGGATTTCAGTTTCAAACCCACTGTGTGGTTGCCCGAATTTATTGCATTAATTTCCGTGAACATGGGTGGTTCTAAAAACTGTGATGAATTCAAAGAGCTTGTTTTATTTTTGACCAGCAGACAGAATTACAGTTATTCAAACTAAACAAACGCATCATTCATTTGGTTAACAAATGACTTGAATCTTGTCTCTCTGTTAAGTTTGTCTATGAGCACTGTATTTCTTCATCATCAAGGCCAGAAATTCTGCCAAGGAGTGCACAAATGGACAATTTTTTCTTTTCTTGGCAAACTGTCTACTTACAGCTTAGACAATGTTGTTCTGTAGCTTTCTCTTTATCTCACTGTAAGCTGGGATAAACGCTGCACCGACTGTTGCTGCAAATGACTGTAATTCTGATAAACGTAAGACCACTCATAGATGTGCTTACTTTAGAATTCATGTGGAATTTGACACATTTTGTACCTTGACATTTGGTCGCTTTAGTATGAATTAGGTAAACTCTGAAATGAAACAGAAATGAAAGATATGGCCGTGCCTTAGAGCAGCTTCTTTTGTTATGCCGCAGCTGAGCTGTGCCAAGGCCAAGATCTGTTTGTGCAGCAACTAATGATCTCTTTGAGGAACTCTACTGCCTCTAGGGCTGGCCTGCCTGTTTTTGTGTTTCTGGGTGAAGGGTCATTTATGACTCCCAATTTAAAATGTGATAACGTGTTGTGAAAGGTTCAAAAGTTTAAAATAAAGAGACTGGGGTGAATTGATGTTGTTCCAGTATGTAAACACAAATAGGCAAATAGTGAAAAGATGCTGTAGTTAATTCTCTGTGTACCTTAACTGTATTTCCATCTGTTGTGGGCTGCTATAATGAAGTGTTGACCTGCCATTTCATATTAAATTGATTACTGCTCTAATACCCTTTCATGTCCTCCTCCTTTGTCAGTGCTCAGGCTGGGAAATGCAGCAAATTCCATTGAGGCTGCTAAGCGAACCGTGCAGCTCTCGGACCGAGTGCTGCGCCTGTGCCTTACTGTGGCCAACGTGAGCCGCGCCCTCTACTTTATCTGTGACAATGTACTTTGGGCCAAAAGTGTCGGTCTTATCCGCAATATCGACAAGGAACGCTGGAGTTTAAACTCCTCCCGCTTCTACTTCTTCTCATTAGTTATGCATCTCAGCAGAGATGTTTATGCGGTTCTCCAGGTGATGACAAAGAGGTCAAGAGATAAAAACTTCAAACAGAGAATGGATCAGCATCTCGCTGAGAATCCTGAAGTAGCTGAAGTTGTCGTCCCTCACCTGGATGGCTTTCTCTTTCTGCTTTTGGAAACCCTGAAATCACACCCGGACCTTGCCTTGGACTCTGTGAAAAACATCTGTGATCTCTTCATGCCCTTAGATAAGCTTGGTTTATACCAGTCAAATGGGGGAGTGATGGGATTCTGTGGTCTGATATCATCGCTGATTGGGATTGTCACCCTCACACAGCCCAGGCTAAGGATTGCACCGTGATGACACGGGTGAAGTTAAATATTACAAAGCGATTGCAGATCAAAGAGTTAATCACGTCAGGTGCGTTCAAGAGGTCGCTGGAACTGTAATGGTGGACAGAGGTTAAAAACAAAACCAGCACATTTTACAGTCCCTGAGTCAGTAATAACTAATGGACTTGCACTTTTTTAGAATTACTGGATTTCTCTGTTTTGCACAATATCTGGAATTAATTTTGAAAGGGAGCAAATCGAGTCGATATAGAAACTTTGTCTATTTGTCGTACTTTAGAACATCCAATGATAGGTACTTTTGTATTCCAGTCTTGCACAACACCAGCTGTTTTACACTGTAGTAGAAAATAAGGGCTACTTATTGGTTATGCAAAAGAAAAAAACTTACTCTGTCACTTCTAAGTTCACTGTTTTCTTTTTTTTTTCTAAACTCTGCTTTGTACTTAAAATGAGGTAAAACTTGCAGCACCAGTTTCAGAGATTTTCTTCAGTTTTTTTCTTTTGGCGTTGGCTGAACATGTGAGTAATTTATAGGATGTATGTTATGAATAGAAGGTGTGTTTGAAAAATGAATAAAACGATGCAACAATGTTTGTATTATAGAGAGAGTCACTTTTTAAGCATTCTAATAAGAACATATCTGTGAATTGAATATTCGAGACACATAAACTCAGCAGTCACTTTGTTAGCTACACATGTTAAACTTCTCTTTAACGCAAATGTCTAACTCAATGCGTTTAGTTGTGTAGACGTGGTCAAGACGAACTGTACAAGTTGAAACTGAACATTAGAATGGAGAAGAAAGGTGATCTAAGAGTGGCACTCTTTGATTCTGTCATAGCCTTGTGCTTCTATATCTGTAGTTCACAGAGTCAAATACAGGAGTGATTAGCTCCAACAAAATGATATGAAGTAAATATCCAATGATGCAGTTCTCTGGGAAAAATGCCTTTTGGTGCCAGAGACGAGGGGGGATGTCCAGACTGCATTGTGCTGATAGGATGGCAATGTTAACTCAAATAACCACTTGTTAAAACCAAAAATCGTCTCTCCGAATGCACAACACATAGACCCTGTAAGCATTTAAGATGGACTACAGCAGCAGAAAAACACTGGGTCAGCCGTCAGCTAAGAACAAGAAACTGAGGCTACAGTTCACACAGACGCAATACAATTGGGCAAAATTATTCTGGAAAACGCTGTGTTTGAGTCCAGATTTGTCAATTCAATTCAGTTCAAGGCCTTGAGAGACACTTTATACTGTAGGGTAAAGACCCTCAATAACACAGAAAAAACACCAACAATCTGAACCATGAGCAAGCACTTTGGTGACAGTGGGACATAAAAACCCCCTTTAACAGGAAGAAACCTCACCTACCAGAAACCTGGGCACAAAGACGCCATGTGGAAGAGAACCAAGGATTAATAATATAACTAATGATTAAATGTAGAGTGGTGTATAAATATATATATCAAACATTCAGATGCAGGGTCAGAGTTTGCAAAAATAATATGAACACATGGATTCATCCTGTATTAATGAGGCTGGTGGTGTAACCTACAACCACAGTGTATCCATCCTCTGATGACTACTTGCAAAATAACATGCCATGCCAGGCAGGTCCTAAGGCAAAAGTACGTCTAACCCAGTATTCTAAGGAGCTTGGAAAGAAAAGCGTCTGGACTTCTTTAAGTTTCTTGAAGACGTTTAACCTGTAATCCGAGAAGCTTATTTCATTCTAAGAGCAACTGGTGTACGCATGGCACAGCAAAGAAGAGCCATCTCAACGGGACAAGACTCGGCTGTTCATCTGCATCTAAAGGACAAAGGTCACTCTTTCCTGGATGCCAATGTTCACATTTTGGACAGAAAAGACAGATGGTTTGAAAGAGGAGTGAAAGAAGCCATCTATGTCCACTGTGAACGGCCATCTTTGGACAGAGGTGGTGATTTACACACCAACTGTCTGCCATCTATAATCCTGTTTTGAGATCCCTTCCCAGACGCCTTAACGCCCTACTCACATCAGTAAATCACATGATAGGGTGGGGCTAGGTTTCACTATGGGTTCACCTGAAACCTTGGCTGATTGTGACCTACACCCGTTTTCACACCTTGGATCCTGTGATTAGGTAGGGGATCAATAGGGCTTAAAATCTGGGACTCTGCAACAGTTGCTCTTAGAACTGAAGAAGCTTCTTGGATGAGAGGTGGAACGTCTTCAAGAAACTTAAAGAAGTCCAGACGCTTTTCTTTCCAAGCTCCTTAGACTACAATGACGTGGATGACTGAGAACCTTCACAGACATACGTCTAACCCAGTACTAGCAAGGTGTATCTAATAAAATGTCCAGTGCATATTGATTGACATGTCTGAATACCGTCAATGTGACAGTTTACTGACAAATAAAAACACCGTAATGATGAGAAATTAATTAAAACTGGTCGGTTTAAAAGTGTTATGTGTTTTTGATAACAAAGTTGACAAACGAGTGGATCTGTTCAAAAATGGAGCAATACTGCCCTCTTGAGGAAACATGACGCACTGTTGAATTGAAAAGACCTTTATTTTTCAATTTCACCGAGACAATACACATTTTTCTTGAAAGCTTTTCTCAAGAGGATGACATGATAACGCATCCACAATCAAAAATTGCAAAAATATATCCTGTTTCCCTTTCACCGTACTTGGGTTTTGCTGTGTAAAGAATGAACAAACTATGCAAAGATGAACTCAATAAAAGAACAAACACAGAACATAATAAATACATTTGCTCTCCTAGCTAGATCAAATGCAGTGATTTCTAAAAGAAGAAGAAGAAAAAAGGGTCATTTCACATTTTATGATTGCTTTTTTTGCCAGTACCAAATAATATGTGGAAGTGGGTTGCCAGGTTGGAATCAAAACCAAAACATAAAGTCCAGGCTGTTCTTTCAAATGCACATGTGAGCAAATATCAAGCAGCTTCTATAATTTTGAAAAATCCAGCTTGTCATAACTGGAATAGTTATGCATTTCAAAAGGCATCTGAGATTAACTTTATCAAAAAAAAAAAGGAAAAAAAGATGAAAAAAGCACTTTGAAAAGTGGCACAGTGTTAAACTACAAATTTATAAATACTGCAGCCCCAAGTTTCCTTTTTCCAGAATACCAATGATGGTTATATGTAGAATCACTCTGCTCTTTCAATAAAAGGCACCTTTAGTAGTTAGCTACTGTGACAGTACAAAAAAACAGACAGCACTTGAAAAGCACCTTAAAAACTCAAAGGTGTGGTTTGCCAAAAACACATTTAAACAAATGGAACATTTATCTTCATGATACTGTGATTTTGCCCAGGAAGTTTCACCTCTTCTACGGTTTATTTGATCATTGTAAAATGTTCTTATTTGTAAGTGTGAAGCCCTTCATTTAATAGATATAGTTAAATTGCGACTTTAAACTCTTGCGATCTAGCTGGTGCTCCATCCTGCCATCAGTAGAAACATTTTAGTACCTTTCTTGTGCCAAATACAAATAAACTGTTTTGTATTTTTAAGAGCCCCTTGTGCTTTATTACCACTGAAGCATCTGCTGCTTTTTTCTAGTACCAGCACAAATGCGACAGGTGTTTTTTGCGTATTTGCTTGGTTGCTCAAACCAGTAAATCTTAAAGAGATCTGGTCCTGAGAAGATAACCAACCAGGCACATTAACTAAAAGATCCCTTTGGGTTTACTGGGGCTTAAGGAATCTAGTTCTGGTAATACTGAATGTTCAAAGCTGGTGCTTCCTGGGCTTACAATTTTCCCCTTCCCCAATCATCAGTGCAGATAAATGTATCTTTCTTGGAAACTTTCATATGTGCCGAGACAGAGGAAATGTTACTAGTCTAAAATCCTTCAAATATACCAGAGTACTGAAAAGAAACAAAAAAGTTCATTTGATTGCAAAACAGCAAAAGACCCCACTGTCTATTTGCACTGACAGAATCAAGAGGACCTTGGTTTTGTAATGATTTCTGCAAATATTCCTCTTGATAGTGGTGCTTGCTAGGATTGGACGTGATTATCTGACAGATAACGAAATGACAAATGAAGCTAAAAATAGAAAAACAACACAGATAAGACAACTGCTGCACAACACCTATCCAGTAACTGAGCTATCCTTCAAACTAAAAAGACATTTACAGAAACAGCCTGAGCTGGTTAAGCCGAGACAGTTTCAGAACTGGGGTACCAGGATTGTGGAAATGTCAGACATAATGTACATGTCAAGGCAAATATTGGCTTCATTCTATCATTTTTAGCCACCTTTAAGACAACAGTTGTTAGCATAGCTACACTGATGCAAATGTCCAGAGAATACTGAAATCTGATCTGCTTATTTCCACTTTAGGCTAATTCAGGTGAAATAAAATGGCAGGTGGTGGTTAAATGAAAACATCTAAAAGTCTCGCCAGCAGCCACTAGAGGTCAGTCTGCTCTTTACACGCAGCCGTACCAGAGTGGTTTGAACTTAGTGAGCGACCTACAGTGCCATACTCCCTGTGGGGCTAACAATTAAACAGTAAAATTTTTAAAGGCTTTGCTGTCGCATTCAGCAGAATAATATCAAAATGTAACACCCACTCAAGTGAATTATGCTCTCACCCCATTTTTTTTTTTAAATAACCAAGGTGTAAACACAGCATGATCATGTATGTCAGTAAACCTGTCACAAAATAAATTGGGAGAGATTTCTGAATCAATAGTTGTTTTTTTCCTCACTAGACACTAAAAGGCAGTTCTTGGTACTGTAGGCTACATGTGGGTGAAAGTGACACAAACTGTGCACAAGCACTTTCTCAAAAAACCAGCGTTATAGCACTGCGAGGAGTCGTTTTGTGGCATTTCAACATTTCTCAGAAATGAAACAGGACGCTAGCAGAAAGCTACAGGACAAAATCCATCATTGAAAAAGCCCAAAGAAGCAGATTTTAAAGAGAAATCGACTTTTCAGGGTCTCAATCCTGCAGAAAAGGTGTCTTGTGTTGTTGTTGTCTCGCCGTAATGAAATATAAATTAATTAGTAAATTATGATCTAGTCTAAAGAGAGAAACTGTTCATGGCACGGTCCTAACGCTGTCAATATGGGATCTGATCACTGACTGATCAATCATCATTTGACTTTCTATCAGCAAAAAGCACATAAATTTCTCTATTTTTAAATATAAAGACTTTAGTAGCATTTGTTTCCCCTCTAGGACTGATTGTACCATCACTTTTAATACTTAAAAATCAACACTTTTTTTAAGGTTTTTTTAGTTCAGATGGGATAAAGGAGAATTTTTAGGCAGGAATGATCACACCCATTGGCTTTCACCGTGTCACGTTTTACAGCAGAAAGAATCCAGCGGCAATCACAGCTGTAAACCAGATGGTGTCAAAGGGTAACATCGGATCATGAGTCCGTGGTCTCGGCCCGCTTTTTGGGAAAAAAAAGAAAAAGAAAAAAAAGAACCTCGCTCCTTGATTACATCAAGACCAAGGAGTAAAGTGAATAGTGTCTCAGCGGCTTCAGGACCCATCCGGGCAGTCTTTGGGTCCGTTACGAGTCTTTTGGTCCAGTCGTATTACACCCTGCCGAAGGGCCGAGGCCGATCACTACGAGAGTCCCTGCGCTCTGTCATATTCTGTGATCAGGCCTTTGATATGCGACAGTTTCTTATGGAGGTACTCGCATCGCTTTTTCTCTTCCCGATAGCCAGGAAACTTCTGAAAGAAAGAGGAAGAGAGTCCAGTTAGATGTTGTTGGCTTCAACCTGATTTTATGAGAAGATGCTTATCTTTGCTTATCTCTGATTATCAGTAGATAAAGAATTTTTAAAAAGAGCCATCGATGCATATCAGCAATAAAAGAAAAGAATGGTTTGATATGAAGATAACGTGGCTAACATATCTTAGATGATATCTTGAGATAACTCTTTTAAAACCAGAATGTGTTTTTGTGGTTCTTGCACACCACTGAATAAAAGTGTTTAGATAAAAAAAAAGCAATAAGTCTTACTTTTTTGTACTTGCGATACTTCTGTAGTATTTGTTCCTCCATAAGCTGAGAAAGCAAATATAAGAAAAGGTGTTAGTGTGCCATATGATGTGATCTGTTGTGGTGATTTACAAGAAACAGAGCAGCTAGAGTAGCCTCCGAGACCAGACAGTACCTTGTACTCTTGTGTTCCTGGAGAGAGAGTGTTGATCTTTGAGCCCAACTGAACAAACATCTCTGTTATAGCCCCAATCCGGTCATGAAGAGCTCTGTATTCATCGTACTCGGCGCAGAAGTCCTCATTATACTTCTGACGTTGCTCCAGCGCAGTTATGGTGCTGTATTTTCTAAAGAAAAGGAAAGAAAGAGAGGAAAACATTGACATTTTTTTAAAAGCCAAGAAGCAGAGCCATCGTTTCCTGTGTTTCCAGTAGGTGGCACTGCACATTGCCAGATTTCAAGGCCTGAAATGTAACTGATTACAGCCTGATATGTTGACCAGATGTACAAATAAAAGGCTTTTTTTTTAAAGTAACTGTCAGGGAAGCTTTGTGACATGTTATTTAGATGTGCATTTTTTCACTATATATAAATATTTTGAAGCTGAACTTCAACAGTCAGCCAGACTCTGAAACCTAAACACCTCAGTGAGAGATGAATCCCTTCTAAATCCGGTAATATGACATAAATAACAAAGCCGTACACTGAACATATTTAATCTTACGTTAAATAATCAGGCAGATCCTCTGCTGTGCCACAGCTAACAGGTGTTTTCTCTCCCTCATGGCCTGTAGATAGGAAAAACACACACATCGAAAAAAGGTTAAAGCGCACTGCCAATGCAAATGTGATAATGTGGCCATCATATCAAGGCTGACGGACTCATTTATCTCTGTGTCTGATAAGAGGTCCGAGCCGAGGCAAGCGGTGACGCCAGCAGCCCCGAGTAGGAGGCAACCGCTGCCTGCTGACTCGCTCGACCGTAGGTCACACAGCTGTTCCACAGTCAATCATCAACAGGCTAAAGACAGGGTGACAGTGTGTGAGTTTTAACCACTCATCTAAAATCATTAAAATTGAGAAAAATATATCGATTTCTCTTTGTGGTCTTCCAGAAACAACATATATAAAATACACAAATTCTAACAGCTGAAGGGTTTCGTGGCCTGCACAAATAAGACTATGATGATTGTTGGCTGAACAATAGGAAACACGGAGGGTGACAATAACATGACATTTTATAGCTTTATTGCTCTTTACCTTGGAGATTTTCTTGATTCTGCTTCAGGTCTGGGCTAGTTTCTATCCAGTCTGCTTTCAGGCGTTCTCTTTCTTTGTCTTTGTGTTTTTTGGATCTTTTCTTTTTATGTTGGCTATTGGTGAACTGCTGGTCATTGCACATGGAGGTTTCAGTATGCGGAGGCTTGGCGGTGGGTGCAGTCAGAGCTGCTTCAGTCCTCTCCGCTTTGGGAACCGTGGATGACCCGCTGAGTTTGTGTGGCGAGTACAGACCGTTTGGGCTCCCCTGAAGATGATTGTTGGTTTTGTCAAACTCCGTTTTAATGTGTCCGCTAGAGTTTCCATGACTAGAGGAGCTACGAGCCCCACTGGTGCCAAAGTCAGCATGGGAGGGCGACTGCAGAGGCTGGCACTTGTCTAATAGCCTTTGTCTTTTGGGGGTTTGAATGTTGGATGGGTCCAAAGCTGATGGGCGTTTCTAGGGGAAAAGAGAACACAAGTTTGCAAGTATGATCAGAAATATTCTTCTTACTTCATGGTTGTTGTTTTGTTTTTTTTTTTATTCATTTTCATTCAAAGATTGGCAGATTTCAAATACTTGTACATCAATAAAAAGCTACAGCAAGCAGCACTTTTGCAAAAATTCCACAATATGAGACGATTACAGTCAGGCTCTGGCTCAAAGGGAACAAAATCATCTTAATAGCATAAATTCACACATTAAATTTGTTTAATCTTCGATTCACTGTGGATGGGTTGAAGGCTGCTTATGTGAGAAACGTGTTGTTTGATGTTTTCTCTGCTGAGACTAGTTACTTGGTGGAGTCTGGTTGTTAACAATTGCTCCTTGCCAGGAAACAGTCTGGCACATAAACATGTTAATCTACCCAGATCCAGCTACATGTGCTAGAGGGAGAAGTTCACTGTCAAGGTCTTGAAGGAGGAAGGAGCTTTCAGCTGCAGTTTGGTTAAGTTTAAGTAAACAAAACTGCAAAGTTTAAGAAGAAACAACAGCATTAACAACTTTTTAAAGAACATAAAAGAAGAGCATAAAACCTTGAAGGCTAACTTTTTCCTTATTTAACATAGAGGATACAAGACTGGTGTCAATTTTTCCATATCGCTCTGGGCGAGAATGCCCAGAGCGATATGGAAATATGCATTTCCCTAAATGTCAAACAATATCCATGTTTACACAGTGTACTGTGAATCTGCATAAGAGGAAATTCCCTGTCTATTCTTAGTCTAATAAGACAGAAGCAACGGGGGGAAAAAAATTACGTTGAATTACCACAGAGAGAGTTTTGGCAGGACTGAGCTGTGAAGGAGAATCCCCGGGAGTTTTGTGGAATGAATGGTTGGACTGGGGACTCTTCAGCTGGCTGCTGTGGAGTGGCTGAAGCTTCCTGAGGAAAGATTGAGAACACAGCACCTTCAGTTGGACAGTAACTTCAAGGTAAATTGCCTGTGAAGCTAAACAGGAAGAGCCAGTATATAAGTCACAACGTTTTCTTTGGCAGATTCCTGAGCAAGCACATGAGAAATTATCATTTACTTTGATGTGGAGATGACAGCCTTTTCAGAGAAGCTCTAATCATCAACCTTACAAAACTGCATTTTTCTCCCTCCTCGTTTTGCTTTTTGCACATTTCTGTGGCACAGTTCGTGTCTTCGGTGATGAAATCCACAAGGGGGCAACCACAAAGACAAAACACAGGCCGGCGTAAGAACAATAGCAGCTGATTTAACCTCTGTAAGGGTAAACACTATTTTCTGGTAATCTGCTTCCTACAGCTCCTTCCTCAAACAGATGCCACTGCATAAAGTCACTTCCCCCAGTGGTTTCAAACCTCTTCATTAATGCGCAGTGCAGTTCAGAACAGATTAACATCAAGAGGTACATGAGAGTAGTAAGAAAGCCTTCACAACAAGGACCTTCCCCAATGCACGGATAAACTACAGGGAAGAAGTGTACAGGTTGTACAGTTTACAGTATGTGCACAGCGTCACAGCTTTATCACACTTGGCAAATGATTCGATGACTACAATTGTAAGACTTTTACACTCAGTGGGGGTGGTGAAAAAAAACAAGGGAGATTGTGCAATCAGACAACAGCACTTCTTCCAAAATTCTCATGAAGCACATGGCCTGCATGTTTGCTGGCAGGCTGAGGAAATGCACGAGGGGTGGAAGCTCACCCTCAACAGCTCAGCCTTGCAACTCTGAGTGCTCCATACTAATGCCATTTGGCAACACGGCGCAGGGAATATTTTTCGGCGCTTTGATGTGTCCATTAAGCGATTCATCAGTGCGGAGAAGTAGCTCATTTAGTAGCTCCCCTTTCAAAATGATCACAGCAGACTTCTACATCAATTCATTGGCCTTTCGGTGTTAACGCCAGCACTGTCACAAAGCATCTATCGCTTTCTTCTAGCCTTATCTGCCTACGAGAAGTCACTGAAAATCTAAAAAAGAACTTAGGGGTAATGGACATATGCTTAATTTTATGCTGCCAGTCAGACACTTATACACGTGTGATAATGGACTAAACCCAGCAGGCGATTAGTTTAGGATAATCTCCTTCCAGCACCCCAGTTTTTGTATAAAAAAAGGAATAATATATTAATTTGTGAGATGCCAGTGGGTGGATATTTTATCTTTACGCTGAGCTGAGCTGTTTTTTTACCCTGTTTCAAGTCCTTTTGATAAGTTAAGCTAACCAGTTGTTGGTTTTCTAAAATATTTTGCTTTTTAAAGTCTCTCAATGGAAAAATACCTGAAAACTTAATTCTCACCTGATCAAGAGTCGGTGGATGAGCTGCTTCTCCTCTTCTAGATATCCAGGCCAGTCTCTCTGGACGTGTCTGTAGAGCTCATCCTTCAGAGAGTAGCTGTGGTCTTTAGGGCTCAGTTTAGCAACCTGAAAACCCCCAAAGATTTCAGTCAATCCACAGGAAAAAAGAGATTGAGTATAAAAATAAAATAGATCCAGCTGCGTTCGGCTTTATGTGTAAGTAAAAACAAAAACTACCTGTGTCTGATAAACAGTTTAACCGTAATCCCGCTGATACAAATCTACCCAAACCAACCACTTTCAATTTTGAAAGTAGTCAGATCCCAGCTGGAGACAACACCCCCCCCCCCCTGTCAAAACACAATCTTCTCGTCCAGAGATAATTAAAGCAGAGCCCTAATTACAGCTACCAGCGGCGGCACAGTCTCCACTCGATGATTGCAGTGGGACACTCAAACATTGTGAGCACAGGAAATATGCCTGAAAGAAACTAAACTGACGTCACTTTCTTTCTTTTTTTCAAGCACAGTTTTTAGCTGCATAACACTAAACTAGTTATAGCGGGTGTATAAATAGTAGTTTACTAGTAAATTGCATGCTGGGCTTTTATTTATGTTTGCATGGTCAGTCTTTAACCTGGTAGGAAAAAAAGCAGCCTGGTTTGTATTCACCTGAATTTTTTTTTACTTGTTGCATTTGAGGAAATTCCTCATTAGTGGGCAATGTGTTTACATAGCATTTTACCAGATATCTCACCTCTTCCAGTACTGAGGTCAGGTCAGCCTTGTCCTTTGGAGTTGCCCGCTCCCTATCCAGCCACAGCAGCAGCTCAGGTTTCCTGTAGGGCTTTAAGGCCAACAGATGAATGATGCGATCCCTCAAAGGCCGGTGTGCCACAGGGCTGGGAACCAGGCTCCTCTTGTTGTTGGGGGAGTGCTTGTTGTTGCTATCTGAGCTTGACACCAGACCTTGCTTCCGCTGGACCTTCACACACTTGCCTAAAGTCAAAACAAAGCAGCTTTCTTTGATTAGAGATAGGAAATTAAAAGGTTATCAGTGTAATAATCTCAGGCTGATGAAAGGCAATACAGTCGCTACCCTGTACAAAACGTACAGATTATAAATGATCTGATAACAGGATTCACAGTATCCTGTAATAGCGCAGCCAACATGTTGGGGCTAATCCAGTCCTCAGGCCAGATATTCAAATACAACCTGGTTTTGAAAGACCGACCTGTGAGGTAGTAATTGTAGCCAGTCCCCTTAAATGTAACGCAAACGAAGCACACGCACGACTTGCAACGCTCTCATCCTAATCGGAAAACTCAGTTTTAACGTGTAAATAATTTAAACACTGCACTCTCTGCACATATGCAGAGGCAGTGTTCTTTAGAGTGGAAAACAGTGAGTGGGTTAGATAGCACGCTTAGCTGCTGTGTAAACAGGAGAGCGTTTAAAATAAAGCAACTAACAGAGAGAACCTTTCTCAGTTGGACCGAGGCAGGCAGTGCTTATGGATATCTAAAGACTGTAATCTCGTTATAGCTGTAAGACATGCTTTGAGGTTGCTGTAGGTCAAATGCTAACAGTGCTTTCACGGGGACAGTGTGGCAGACTGTGCTGTATGTACAGAGGATGCTTTACAGCACAGTGATAGTGTGAAAACTGCTGATATTTAGACTCTAACAATAATTTGCAGTTTTGGCAGTATACAGTATTTCATGCTTCTTGCACAAGCTTGTTCCAACAATTTACCCATGTCGTGTCAATTTGAGGCAAATATCCACCCTGCTCTGAAACAACCTGTAGTGCAACTTTCCAGCAAGCAGCGACTAGAGCCATTGTTTCACAGCAATAAATTAAAGCAGCGCTTCGGGGAAGTTTTAAGATTCTCAAGGAAGCTTTGCTGGCTTTCCATTGTGACCTACTAGAGTTTACACGCTTTACAGTAGTGCGGGTATATTTCCGCACAATTACCAAACAGCCTGAGAAGAAATTGTATGCAGGAAATGGCTCACTTTATTTTTCTTTTAAGACTTTTTCAAGCTTGCGAGCACCAAAATGTGTGTACATTTCTACTGAACGTAACCAAAGATTAAATCATACATTACAATCCAAATTATGTACATTTTTCTATTGTAGCCTGCATTTAGGAGTTGATGTATAGACTCTTTTTTTTCCTGTACAGTGTAACATTACTCTACCATAAAAAGACAGCAAGTTACCGCAAAACAATTGTGCAGTCTCAACTGCATGCAGTGCATACTGCGATCCATTTCTTTCCCTCTCCGCAGTAGTGTCCAGGAGACGGCAATGTACATGAAAAGACATGTTTAACTGAAACTGGATATTCTATAACTGCACCAGGATGTCTCCAGTGGTTTTTGACATTTATTATCTGAATACACACGTAAAAGCCTCAGAGGAATATTTCTGTTTTCTTGTACAAATCATAACCTAAGCTAACGCTGGGCTTGAATGCCACTAGGTCTCAGTCAGGAGTCAGGCACAGATCACTACAGGTTGTGTGTGTAAATATCTAATTAGATGTTTTTAGGAAACATATAAAATAACTAATGTTTCAGTTTGTGTAATTACATTTTAGACAACTTCACCAGCATGAGACCTGTTAGCGCATACTTTGTGCAAACTCAATCACATTAATGATGCTGGCAGGGAAACTGGCAAAGTGCCTGAGCAATTTTGTCAGAATGAAAGCAAGAAGAAAAAAAAGGTTCTGCTTTCACATGAGTAACTGCAACACGGCACTTTGATCAATTATGTGATAACTTTATTATGTGATAGCACCATATGGTAATTATCAGAAGGATTAAATGTTAAAAGGCGGTGGTTTCAAGGCTTTCCGGGAACATAAAAAATTCCAGTTATCTGTCCTTGATTCCTAAATGCCTGAAGGCTGCTGTGTAAAATGAAGTTGGAAGATACAAGAAAATATCGATGCACGTATTGTAAGAAACGTACTTGGGCCCGGCTTGATCTCAATTGCTGAACGGCTCCAGATGTCCTTCTCCACCTGAGACATGCGCTCTCGGGTCGTCTGATAAGAGTCGTCTGTGGCGCAGACTGTGATCTTGTCCTGAATGCTCCCCTGGCCCTCCAGGTGGTCCCTGCCCTCCCTGTGTAAAGAGGGAGGGAGAATTAGGAATTCTCACTGTCACCCAGCATTTTTTTCAGACACCTTTGGGTGCTGGAAAATACCAAAATAAGACCAATATTTTCATTTTTTACTTTTTTATGTTTCCTAAAATGTGATAAATTCTAGACTACTGTGCAAAAAACCTGATTTCATTTACCTACCTTTGTTTACTTTCTACAGTTTTAACTTGAACACATGTCTGTTATTTGAATTACAGTGTTTTAGTAACGATGAAAATACCTAAACACTTACTTGTAGCACATTTGTAAATGATCAACTCCTCTAGGATTACAAGAAATCATCCACTGCAATCCACAGAGTAATATCACCACTGGCTAAAGACGGAAAAGTTGCCAGCATCAATGAATGAGGCATCAATGAGGGAGGCACACACAGCCAAGATGTTTGTTTATTTGTGGTTTATCCTTCACAAGCTGTTCGATAAACTACATTTTTTGGAGATATGTTTCTTGGAGATATTTGAGAGAGTGCACACGGTGAAGCCGAGTCAACAAACAGCAGTCATTGTGCGGCTGTTTTTGTGCACGGCCTGTGCTGTGGCCGGGTTTTCCCGCGCTGCGTCACATATAAACAATATTCCTTAGTCAGATAAAGAGACAGTGAATCATTGCTTTTGTACATATGTATATTTAGTGATTTAAATCTTTCTCTTGTGTCTGTTTCACCGTGCACATCCTGCTTTACCCGCACGGAGCGTGGCAGACAAATAAAGATAACATTAAACCTGCTATGTCACCTTGAGTGCAATTAAAGCTTCCCAGCAAGTAGTCAAAATAACACAACAAAAGGACAAAGAGACAGATAACCCCATCGCTGGCTCACCAACTTGTTTGACTACAATAAAGTCGCAAATACTATTGCAAACAAACAAATCTTGTTGGCACCGCGAGCGTGACATACTGTCAACCCTTTGTTCCCTTATGCTCTCTCTGTTGAAACTGTATGGATCTATCCATGCACCAATGCTCACATTTGACATTTGGTAAGACATAAAAACATAGAGCTGATATCTTTGGTTAAATTCTATGTGTCATTCATTTGTCACTTATATCCCATCCATTCATTTTAGCAAAACATCAAATGAACAACTGAAAGGAAAAAAATTCCTGTCATTGTTCCTCCATGACTCTGTGCCAACTCTGGTCCGGTTACCAAGTTAAATTCTTTATAACAAATGTCATGAAAGCTTAATGACTTTATTTCTAACAAGCTGCTCTTATGTAACCTTTTAACAAATCCTTTAACCCTGCAAAGCATAAACACTACTTCTCTGTTTTCAGTTACGTGTGGTCACACCTTTGAGGTCATGGTGGCACGACAGCCTCTGGGTATTTATGTAGTTGAATAGAGCCTGACGGTGATTCTCTGCCTGTTGTGGTACTATTACCAAAGAGAGAGGCCACTGTTTGGCCTGGTCCTGCGGTCTCACTCTGGTACCAAATTTACTACAAATTCCATTTGTGGTCGACTCTGGAAAGAGTTATGTGTGTGTTCCTTACCCTGAGACATACTGATGAATGCAGTCAAAGCTGGACTGAGGCTTGTCTTTGCTGTCACTGGATAGGTAAAATGAGAAGACTCTGAATCCATCTGGAGACTCGGGGGTCGGTGCGGGGATCTTTATGTACTATCCGAGACAAAAGAAACAAAAACCATGAGTTTTAAAAAACACTGATTTACAGAGTAAAGAAATGCTTATGATCAAATGTTTAAAAGCCGGTCCTTGGTAATCATTAACAGTTTGACAATGTTCTCTGACATGCTTGAGTGTGTGTGTGTGTGTGTGTGTGTGTCTGCGTGTGCTAGCATAGCTAATTTAAGAGCCGTGTTATGCAACAATCATGTTTTATCTCCCCCAGATATAGCCTCAACTCATTCAGTGTTATCTCAAAAACACTACCCAAAGTAAACCAGCCAAACTTACAAACTTTGTTTTTTTTTCCTGATCTCAGTGACACCTAAATAATCTTTTGTTTGCGGCCCATAACAGGAGGCCTCACACACCTCCCGGGTCACGTATGATGACCTTTAAGTAGTCACAAGAAGAGCCTGTTCTCGAGGCACAACATAACAAAAGCACAGTGGACAACCTTTTCACTCCGGCGATAACCTCTTCTGTCACAGACTGTCCACGGCTCCGTTCCAACAAACAAGCCAGCAGGTTGAAGTCTATTACTGTTAGAAGCCTGTTACATAAAATGACCTGAAAACCCACTTCCACTGAAAGGATAGTTCAACTTAGAAAGTCATTAACCAACAGGTAATATGTCCTTTAAAGCACACTGGGTAGTGGCTCTCTGCTACACTGCCTGCAGCTGTGTTTCAGCCTGAAAATGGGCAGTTTGGCACTTTTGTTGATAGACTGTCCTAGATTCAGATGAAGCCCGTGATTATTGCCCATGCTTTGCAAACACGAGTACGTGTTCACTGATGAGTAGGACTAAATGTTGTTGTTTTTTTGCCTCTTCAATGGCAGATCCAGTAAAACTCCTCAGGCCAAAGCATGCAGTAGTTTCTTTAAGCACAAGTCTCAAGAAAAAACAAATGTCAGTCAGTTGGACTTAAAGCTGCTTCTTTAGTTACCGTTCATGATTGATTGATGATGAGCTGACTGAGCTGAGAGCGCTGTCCCCCTGGCAGATGTGGCTGGCAGGACTATAGCTGTCACAAATGCCCAGTCATGCAGCAAAGCCATAAGCACATTTTTTTGCAGCAGGGAGCCAATGAACAGCTCTTCTCCTCCACACCCCTCCTCCTTTTCTAAAAACCCAAGGCATGCCATTCACCCCACCCCCCATCTGCCCCCAGCTTTCCCTCATGCGCACCCATGTCAACACAAAACGCAAAGCAACACACAAGGCCGGGGACACTTGAGACTCACAGCTGACCATTAATTTTGACCTATTTATGTCTGACCGTTGACATGAAGAGGTAAAGCAGAGCCCTGCATATGTCGGCTTTGCTTTTTCCCCCCCTTTAACAGTAATTAGAAATGATCAGCCAGAAAAGCATCAAAGTGAGCAGGGATAAGAGGCGAGGCACGTCCTCGGGACCTTTTACTTTGAAAGAGTAAAGTAGTGGCTGCCACGACCAAAATTATAAGTCACCAAAAGTCGCAAATTTGTTTTTAAAATCAGGGTACGGCTAAACAAAGGCTTTGGGATAAAGTGAGGTTGCACTTGCACATTTAGCATTGCAATACTGCCACCACGTCCCCTTTTTCAGTCACTATGAGCCCCTCCAGCCATGCATTAGATCTGCCTGTCACCCCCATCGGTGCCACCTTGCACACTTCACATTCTAATTCTAATCAATGTCACTTAGGTCAGACTGTTTAGAGGTGGCCCCCCATTTCATTCACAGCTTCCTTTTCAAGCTTCATAACCATATGTCTTTTAACCCATTAGTTCCCACTTCCTGACTTCTCGAGGAGAGCCTTTCTACGTAGCCGCAGGATAACAAACTTTAAAGCGCCAGACGACTATAAAGCCTGAACAATAACCATAGCTCAGTTTATTTAAATATCACAAATTTACAACAAACATCAACTTAATTGTAAGTTTTCTATTGTAAGGTAAAGCTCATACAACATTAGAGACAGAAACAGCAACCCAATAATCCCCTATGACCAAGCACATAGTGACACAAATGTTTTATACTGCGCTTACTTGCTGACACTCATACCTTGGAATATATATGAAGCTACAGCTACAACAAGTAGCTGGCCTACGTTAGCAATAAAGCTCAGAAAAGGAGGCAAAAAAAAAGAGAGATAATGTATCTATAGCTAATCAGCAGTAATTGTGGAACTATCACATGACCCGCTGTCTCATAATTCCAAGAAAAGCTATCAAACTATATCAGACAGGAAACAGTTAATCATGAGAAAAGGTTAGCTGGTATCAGTTAACTTGTAGAGGCTTGATGACACTTCCTCTTTGCTTTGAGAAAGCGGGAGATCTGAAGAATATCACTGAGTATGCAAGATTAATGCAAGCTTGAATATCAGTTTATTTATTTATTTATTTATTTGTTTATTCAAGCAGAGCATTTGGAAAAATATTACAATTTTTCATTTAACATTTTAAGTCCAACAGCTTGTTGTGGCAAGTGAGTGATATCATGGATATTTTCAATGTGGAATATGTCCAACTAAATAATTGTCTTGCACTTCTGTGAATAAAAAACAGAAACCAGGAACTACAATTTTAGTGCAGAAATTCAACCACCCTTTTATTTTAACCCTTTTTTTTTAAACATTTTGGAAAATAAGGTTTGCAAAGGCCACGACAGATCATGATGAAGCGCTCAGAAAGGGTAAGTCGCACTGAACCTAAAAATGCGAGTCATTTACTTGAAGAATTTAGGAGTCACTGTCTGTTATTTTGTAGACACATCTGCACTCACTTGTCCTTTACGACTAATCTGCGTCTTTGGTGCCTCCTGAGTTTGAACAAGTCTCAGAAGGAAAGTGCACAAACATATGCCTAATATTATTTCTTTAACTGCTCAAAAATGACTAAATTTGGGAACACTGCTGCTACTTTCTTACCAAAATTGATTGTTTGAACAATAAGATTTTTGTATATTATCTCATAAAAGTTTAGAGCACTAAATAACGTTTTTCTCGGACTTGTTACCTGGTTTAATTGCTACTTTTTTGCTTTATACCAAGAGCAACTAGTAGTGCTGAAGTATCAGCAAATACAGGTTTATCTGTTTATGATTTTAAACGCTGCAGAATACACTAATTATCACAGTCAAGTGGACTTTTGATGTGCTAACTCAAGGATGGAACTTGCACCAACAGGTCTGTTATCCCGAGGCTGCTGTCAGTCACGTAGTAGGTGTAGATTTACATAGAGACGCTGAGTCATACACATCTCCATATGGAGCTTTGGCCTGATCCCCTGAGGCCGCCAGTGTGTGTGTGTGTGTGTGTGTGTGTGTTGTCTTTTTGTCTTTTTTTAGGCAGAGGAACCTTCACACGCTGACGGGTCACACGGAGGGAGAGAGGTCAAATATTTGACTGTTTTGGTGGAATGTCAACAGAGAGGCTATTATCAGTCAGAGCTCAACGCTCAACACTGAACAAACAAAAATACAAATAAAAAGAAAACAAACTATCCAATCAAAAAAAAGAGTGTAATTGGAAATTGGTTATAGAAGATCCACACACAGCTTTTATATGCAGCTACTAACTCAGAGATAAATGAGTAGCTAACATCAAAGAAAAACGCAGCTCCATTACCCAGAGGTCACTGAAACAATATTTACTTCTTCGTGTGCTTGCTGCTAATGACTTTTCATTTCAGTTCAGTACTAGTGACAAACTATCTCTAAACATTTTTATTCTAGGGGGTTTAGTTGTATTAGGAAAATATGTCAATTGAATTATTAAAAATGCGCTGTTGACGCCATTTGAATAATTTCTGACTTCTGTCTTGATTCCTGCTGTAAAAAGTTCATAATTATGGAGATAACTATTAATTCAGGGTTACTTGTCCGGTTCAGAACGTGGCAAAGAATTCATTAAATTGCTTATGTGCTACAGTATTCCAATTATGATTGTCGAGTCCTTTAATCTGACGATTAATTAATCAGAGAAAAGCTTAATCGGGTATTACTATGATCAGAGCGTGCTATTAACACGTGTCAGTTTAATATATTTGAGCAGCTTAATATTAAGAAGCACACAGCAGTGAGAGCTGTGTGCAGCACTGCTTCTCATTATTAGTAAAAGTTTAGCTGGCGGACAGTTACAGTTCGAGCAACAAAAAGGCAATCCGGAGCACCTTGTCAGTGCGGCCCCCCCATCGAGCACACGGGCTAGTACAATAACTGCCTCTGTGGCTGTAGCCCAGACACATCTGCTACTCCAGGCCCTGTGTGCGGAGATGTCAAATACTTTCAAGCTGTTTTAAGGTGTGAACTGGACTGGAACAGAAAACCTTGGCAGGGGGCTCAGCAGTTGAACAAGGACAAAGGGCACCGATGGTGATGTCCTTGTAAAACTTCATCTGTAACTCCTCGAGCATGTTTAAACTGCTCATCTTTGATGAGGTTAAACAGAGTTCTTAACCCTGTCTTTGTGTGACAAGAGCAGGGGGGGGGAAAGGGATCGTTAATGAGATCTACGTTTGCCCACGTCTGTGCTACGCGCAAGCCAAACATCTGCAGAAAAAGATGAGAGGATAGTTTTTCCTCTCTTTCTTTCTTTTCTTTGCTCTGCAGACGAATGTGAGGAGGCCAAGGTTCCCAGCTCTGGTATTTGGCATGGTGGCACTGAGCAGGCGCCTGGATATGTGATTTACTCTGAAGCCTCTGCCTCCTGCCCCTGTCTGTACTGACACTAGTAACCATTGTCTTCTCATCTGAGCCTACTCAGCCATAGCTGCTCTGTGAGCTGCCCATCTTTTGTTCTAGCTTCTTCCCCCACAAAGCTGAGTGCAATGGCCTGTCGGGCCGCCTGGATTATTCATGAACAGCAGGGACGTGTGGCTGTGTGTGTTGTTGGGTGGTAAAGGGAGGGATTGGGGGTTTGGGTGTGTGCGTGGAAGGGATGGGGGTGGCGTTGACTCCCAGTAGAGCCAGTGCATGAAGGATGGCCCTAAATAGTCTTCCTTTAGGAATGTGTATCTCAGTAGAAGAGGGGGATGGATCCTGACTGGAACTAGTGTACTGGTTACGTTTCTTTTTTTTTTAAATACAGTTTAATATGTGAATGTAACTTAAGATTGACAGTAATAATAAAACAAAGGAGAGGAATTTGTTATTAACATTCATTTGTTACAGTGTGAGCAACATATCCACTGTGACAGTTATTAAAATCAAAATTACATACCCTCAAAGATTCATTTAGACCTCTTACAGTGTGAACTGAGCTTTCAGTGAGGGTGGATGGATGTGGCGGTGATGCTTGAGGATCTATTCATCGAGGGGGGTTGGTAGATACAGGAAAAGCAAAAGAAGCGGGGGTGGGGACTGACGGGAGTTGTTGTGGGGATATGGGGATGGGCAACTGTCGAGCAACCCCCAAGGTACTGCCTGTTATGCCAAGCAGAATCAGTCTTTTTCCAAGAAGCTGAAGCTAATCTGTCATCCTCAACAAACGCTCCCTATCTCAGCACCCCTGACACCCCCACCCCTTCTTTTAGGTGCCTTCCTCTTCACACACAGAGGGATGGAGACAACACTTAATAGCCTTCAAATGTAGAAGAGTTAGGCTGCTGTTTTCTCTCAATACAATATGTAAACTTCCCAAATAAATAAATAAAATCTATTACACACATGCAGATTGTGTTATTCTGCAAATGTGTTCCCCTTATAATCCAACAATCCACTGCAATCACTCTGCTTACACTCCCATTACTGGACTCGTAATCCTGTAACAATTCCCTGCCTTGAAAATGAGGTAAAACGAGCAAATAAACATTAAATATCTCCAAAACTTTCAAAAGAGATGAGCTGCAGGGCTGTCATTTTGCAAGAACTAGAATTATCACCATACAGGTTCATACTTCTGACTTAAGCCACTTTAAGAACCTTGATTCTGGTGGCATGCAGCATGACCTACAGCACAAATCATCCCGGAAAACTGTCACATAATCTGTTGAATGTATTTGTGGACCACGTCTCAGTTTCTGGTGCCTTGCAGATATTTTAGTTAATAATTTATGGTTGAAGGCTTTGCTTGTTCACTTTGGGGATATGGAGCATAATTTAACAACAAATAAAATCTAAATCTGCAAATCTGTTTCAGTGGAGTCATGTGTTATTTCTGAGTTTCCTTGTGTGTTTGGAATGTAAATAAACCGCATAAAGACGCAACACGAATGCAAAACTATTTGTGTTTCTAATCCTGAAAATTCTGTTTGACTCACTTGCACGTTGCCACCTTACTGCCTGCCCAGCTTGGGCCACTGATTTGTCTTTTCATCATTCTTGTAAGCTTAAAACACCGGTGTTCTTCAAAAGAATACAGTAATGACAGAGGAGCTAACTAAAGAAAAGTCCTCTTTAACCCTAGGATCTCATGGGGCTTGTTCTAAAATATACTGTATGATCTAAAAATCCCAACTGCCTCTGCACAAACACAGTGGGCCTCAAACGGGCAGAGAACAGAGGGACTTTTGCTTCGCTTAACACATCTGGATGAATAGAGCGGCGTGTGCCCTTTCAGAAACACGTGGGACAACTCTCCCTCTCACCGCTTTGCCACTGGGAGAGGACAGCTCTCAACCACATTCCTGTTATTGTTATTCTAATTAGGTCCCAGAAAAAAAGGGGGGAGCGAAAAAAAAAAAAAAAAGGATGTGTGGTGTGCATGCACACATACACTCTCCCACAGTGGAAGAGCTTATTTGCAGTATGAACGCGAGGCGAGGCAAAGTGGTGCGGTGACAGGGGAATAGAGTCAGAGCAGCCATGTGTGAGATAGAGGCCCTGATGTCTTGCAAGGATTCAGCCAAGGCATGGGGTGAAATGGCACAATAATCAAGAGGACAGGCGGTAGGGAGGAAGCTAGTTCTGCCTTCACACGCAGTCGTCGTGAGGATATCTTAAGAGCACCTCTGCATTCCCCCTCATCCAGCGCCACTGTCTGTACGTGACAGCTGTGCACATGAAAACAGAGCCATAAACAAAAACAATTACTCTGGCAACTCCAGTTTATGCACTGAAAAGGTAATAAAACCGACGTCACAGCTGACACGGCACATTGCACACGTGTTTAAACGAAATGGCAAAAACAGACGTATTAGACTCATGAAGCCTTTTTTCAGTGCTGCGGTATAACATCGAACAACTCTACATTACAGCTTTGCAGGATAATAACTGAGATTTCTTATAAATGTAAAAAAAAACATGAAGGTGCGCGCATTTAATTAACAAGCAGCTAACCTTTACCTATCAGCAGACTTTAGCATGTATTAAATAAAACCAAGGCCAGGTTCTTTTCTTACTAAATGGATATACATCATGCCAACAAGCAGGCAGCATTGCCAGTAGCACAGGAAAATAAGCACTGGGATGTGAAATTCCAGACCATGGGAACCCAGACCAGCTCCGAATATATTCCTTAATCCTAGTGATGACTTTTAAGGGATCCAGAATGTTTCTTTTCAAACTCTCTTCTACAATGTTCTTATTGATTCATCAAAATATGCTGTTTTTCCTTTTTTTTTTTTTTTTTTTTACCGTTTTCCACTCACTGCTCCCAAAGTATTGTCATTGATCAAACTCACTCACTTCCCTTTCCTCCAACAACATCCAGTTTTAAATCTGTTTGTCCAAATTAAACAAGTAAATGCAGGGGTTAGCTAGATTCTCCTGTTTTTGTTTTTTTTATAGTAATTTGTGTTTCATAGTTGCCTTGAACACCAGATTCAGAGTCCTGTTGTGTCTTTCATTGCATGATTACAAGCTTGGCAGACAATTTACAATAGTAGGGCAGAATGCCGCAGGGACAGAGGGAAAAGCAGCCGAAAACCTCAGCATGCTATTTCTTGATAGGAACCCTGGCCCCTGATACCACGCAGCCCTGGACTGACGCCAGGACCGTGATTTGGAGGATTCTTCTGGTTTCTGCGGCCCTGGAAGTGCCCTTTTTACAGGAAATGTGGCATGAGCCAGCAAGGACAAACATCAGAAAGAAGGCAGTCGTGGCTTTTGTGATCAAGCTCTACAGTTGGCAGCTGTCAGCAGACGCATGACCTCTTGGACCTCATGTTGCTTTTGGGGAAAAGGATGTGATCCAGCTAACAGTTATCTAGCAAGTGACAGGATAAGGGGGACGTCTACATCTGTGATGGTGAAACCCTCCAACCGACACAGATACTGGATGTCCTCTTGGTCTGTTATGTGCCAGACTGCCATGTTAACCAGCATCCTCCCCCCACTAACGGCTTAATATGGCCTCCCCCACCACCAATGGCTGCCGCTACCTCATTAATGCCCAATCGTCCAGCTCTGGGACTATTGTCGGAGGGGGAGGGAGCCCATGCTTGAATTCCGCAAAGCAATTTGAATATGTAATGTGCCAGCCAAGATATAATCACCAAATCCTATTCAGTGATTAAAGCACACTTAAATTGCACTCACTTAACATTACTACACAGAAAGATGCAATAAGCTGGTTAATCTGCTGCTGGCTTTACAGATGTTCCTTTACATGTTTACATTCATCATTTGCACTTTGAACATATTTTGCACATTTTCTTGGATAAAAATTCCTCCACTTGTTTACCACCCCTGCTCGTCAGATCTTTCATGTCTGCGCAGAGACAACAGGCGTAGAGACATGGGGGCTCCCTGGGGTTTGCCAACTCCCCTTCCTCCTCCCCCCTCCAAAAACAAAGCCTCCCCAGTTGCAAGCCTGACCCAGTAACCTGGCTAGCAGCCTCGGGGTGTAGCACACCCTGTCTTAGGGCCCGTGTGAGCACACAGGGCTAGCATTTGTGTACAGAGCAAAGTCACTTTCGTCAATGCAATCGGCTCTTATGGGGATTAGAACAGCTTCTTTTAGACAGGGCTGATTGTGTGGTAAATGTGTAGAGGCCTAGCAGGCAGAGCTCGGGAGGTAATACTGGCTGGGCTAATCTGGCCGGACACAGGCATCTTTCTTTACAGTCGCTTCACAGGAATGGCCTCTTACTTTCAGCACCAAGCCATGATATGTATCTGATTTCTGTACATACACGTTTAGAGAAAGAAACATTTGACACAACTTATTGTGGCTTGGAAAATGACTGACACCTTTCCCTCAAACTGGGGCTCTGGTGCACTGACAGCTGCGATTTTCTCCATAAAACAATTCAAGGCAGCAAAACCCATTGATTTATGACAATAAAGTCATCCAAACATTTGGAAAATCACCACCTCTTCAACGATGTGTTCTTAAGAATCATATAAGACATCTTCCAGAGGACCTGTCATAAGCGTGCTCCACAACAAATCAGAAGTAATTAGAGCGTTCAGGTTCTCAGACATTAGCGGGAGAGTATGCAAAACATCTTACCCCTTGGCTCCCCTTGAAGCAAATTGCTGGCTGATTTGATAGTGATGCCTGAGGAGAGAGAGAGAAAAGGAGACACTGGTCAGTGATTGAATCAACAGCTCATGCATTATGAGTAAAGAAATACCGCCATTGTTTCTAGATAACTGCCGTTTGGATTAGGGAACTTAAAACGCTAAAATGTTGCCATCACTCCCAGCTGGTCCGCTGCTCAGATACTTCTTGCTTTAATCAGAGGAGAGTAATGTGAGCGTTAATCGTTCCATATCCTGCAAAAAACTTTGCTCATGTCAGTCGGCTGGCCGAGCGCGTTTGTGCGCTTCGGCTGATTTCCCCTCTAAATGAATAAAAGGCTAAAAAGCAGATCCCAGAGGAAAGACAAAGCAGGCTCTGAAACCAATTATATGTCTTTGAAAAAAAAAGCACTTTTACAAGCCTGCACTGTGCTGGAAATACTGTACTGCTCTCCAAGACCACAGTGAAACCTGGCTTAAGCTCCTGAACACAATATTGTTTCTCTCCCAGCTAAATGATAAAGAAATATTTGAAAAATCCCTTTAAAACTAAAGCCTGCTTTTGAGTCGACACGACTCTCAGTAAATAGCTGGAGACTGTTATCCATGAAACACAGCTTTGCCTGTGATTGACAGGGCTCGTAATTTATTATTAACAGCTTTGAGAAATGTCTTCCCTATTGAGTATTGTTGTGATTTTCTTCATAATCCATGAGCTTTTAATATTGAATGGAATAATAAATATTAAAGCACATAACACAGCCGTAAGGCTAAATCTAACTTGTTAAAGGTCCAGATTTGATCATTTACTCACTAAAAGTGTCGCTGTTTGACAGAATTGAAATAATTGGTTAATTGAAGTGCTTTTATAACCCGTAACTAGTGGTTTTACAAATGTCAACAGACTGTTTATTTATTAACAATTAGCAAGATTTCTTTGAGGGGGTTGCCAGGTTGAGGAAAAGGCCTCTGACTGATGTTTATTGTTCTACCGCAGTGGCATTTAAACCACATTTATTAACAACTGCATACATGATGGCTTATTGGAAAACGAAGACTAATGGTTGTTTAGTGACGGCTCGTCACATTTAAATAAAACTAAAGGAATTTATTACAACTTGGGAAAACATAAAGTTGTTACTGCCTTTTAACTTGAAGTATTAGTAAAAATGTTATTGACCTTTAGTAAAACCAGTGCTGTTTGCTAAAATGGCACCCATTACAAAGAGCTGCAGATTAATTCATCAACATAAAATAAGCAATTATTCTTATTCTTATTTTTTAGCAGAAAGCAGCAGTGGTTTCCTTGTTTCCTTGAATACCTGCTTGTTTTCTAAGTTCTCTGTGGGACATTTTGGGTAATTATGATTTTACAATAATGTTATAACAGTTTATCACTTACTTATAAAATGGTTTAGTGCATTAGATCTACAGCTACAGACCTTATGTGATAAGCTTTTATAGTTTCCTTAATAAAATCATTCTCTAGCTTGTGCTTTACAAAAACACATGTATGAAAAGCATAAATAAATCATAACTAGTAACAGAAACTCTCAGGTTGCAGCTCCTTGGGACAACATCTTTCACAGCTCGGTGGGAGACCAGCGGTCTAAAACTGTATTTACTATGGGTGGTCTTTGACTTGGAAAACTTTTGCAGTAACCTCTCCTGCCTGCCTGCCTGCCTGCTGTGGCCTGGGAGAAGCTGTCAGGTCTATGAGCTCTGGAGTTTACTCTGCTTCACAGACCAATGAGCTCCGGAGATGGGCGGGCGTCCAAGCGTGTAAAGGCCAAAAAACAATACACAAGAGCACAGCAACAACTTGCAAAACCGTGCCACGCCAACCCAATGCGTACTACACAGCTGATCCACCGAGTCCCAAATCCAGAGTTAGTTTTGGGCTGTTGTCTTTTATGGCCCGTGACCGGAAATAGACTTGTTTTGATGGTTAAGCAGGAAACAAACAAAAAATATATTTAAGCAAATATGACTTCAGTCATAACTGGGACTAACTGTCTTATCGAGCATTGCTGTGGGAAAGACAATTTAGACAGACTAAATTATCCCGGTCTAATCTAATGAACCATAAAAACAATAAAGCAGTCTCCAGATTCGGAGCAGTCGAATAATTTGCTTGATAGCTTGTTCATTAATTTATTCCCCAGAGCGGAATAGACAGGGGGAGAAAAAAGCCTTTTAAAGAACATTTAATGATCGGCAGGGACAGTAAGTAGTGCGCATTTGGAAACGCAAAGCAGAACTTATGATACCAACAGAGGACGGTAGTAGTCCCCAACCACATTTTGTTTATAGGAAATCGCCTGCGTTTTCCCATAATCTAAATGTACATATATTTTTAGATCTAGTGTACTGACACACAAAAACAAAACAGCGAAAACAAGCCCAGGGGATAACCACAAACCTTTGTCATAAAAGAACTCTAATACCTTTTGGTTTTCAAGCAGATTACGATTTGATAAAGGAGCAGTAACTTCTCATTTTCTGTTCAAAACAAAACAAATTTCTCGGATTACAGGAAAATTCAGTCACCAGAGTGAAATGATTTCCTTGTTATAATCACAATAAATCATGCTCAGCCTGCCTTTTACTGTAACACAGCCAGAAGAAAGTAACGCAGTATACAATTATCAACCAAAAACGCTTTTGTCGACGACATTTGAACCATCTGTAATCGGGATAAGTGAGCAAACTTCACAGTTTTCTCCCTAAAATAAGGAACAATCTGTCTTATTTTCATGCAGGTCCCGGAGTTGGGAGGCGATTCAAAAACAAGAAAATATAGAGAGGAAAAAAGACACACAAGCTCCAAAGTTGGTGAACCTGATAAATTGTCTTACCTTCAAGTTCTGGTAGGCTTCGAGGGTCCGGATGGCGGTGTCAGTGAGCTTGACGTGGTACAGAGTTTGATTCGGGGTGTTTTTGTTGATTTTAGCACAGGAGAGCCCATACCGATGCTCCTGTCTCAGCGCTGCCATTTCTACAACTGAGAGCTGCTGCTGGCGACATTCTGCCTGAAACGTCACCGAGGAGACGACCGTCTGTGGGCGGAGCTAACACACACGCTTACAGGAGCACGCACGCACGCACGTACACACACGCGTACTTTCGCTTTCGAGAAGTTCCAGTCGTCGGACACCCCGGTCTCTTTTATCTGCTCTTTGATCCGTTCGCGGTTTGGAGTTTGGTCGAAGTTAATCTCATCCACCGGGGTTTTGGTAAATGCATGTCGTGACTGTTTGCAACGTTAGAATAAGGTAGACTATAAAAAGGTACACCTAATGGGATGTTAGCTATAATTTATGTTTAATTTCTGTATCATATTTTCGAGCTTAACTGCAGACAGCAGACAAGTATAAAAAAAAAAAAAAAAAAAAAATATATATATATATATATATATATATATATATATATATATATATATATATATATATATATCATTAATTATATATATATCATTTATTATAGATAGATAGATAGATAGATAGATAGATAGATAGAGAATTAATTAATTAATTATAGCTATTTCTTGTCTAACAGTGGCTACAAGGAAACTTGAAAATTTGAATTATTTTATTCAGAAAACCTTCATTTAAAATTTAAGAAAATAATACAATATTTATTGACGTGTGAGGATCTGAAACCAAACAATTTTTTAAATTATTATTATTATTATTTCCTTTAAATCTGGCTAAAAACTAAAGCAAGTATTAAAGAAAAAAACAAACTCCTTACATAAAAACCTGTGTAGCCTATCTTATCTCCATATGGCAGAAATTAAATAAGCACTTTCATTCATTTCTTAACAGATAACTTGCTTTAGCTGCTGATTAAAAAGCACAGCCAGCTATTATTTACATATACATATTAGCCAGTTCTCTGCTTCAGGGTTTACAAACTATTTTTGAAATAAAAGTGTGATCATAAGCCACTTAATACCTAGGGTGTATTTTGCAATGCTTCAGATTTTGTTATTGTTCTGTTGATATGGTAAAATGATAAGTGGAAAATAATTTTACAGTGATCTGTTATTGAAACAACATCAGTGGGTTATTATTTTCTGTTTGTTTGTTTTTTCTGTTACATTAGCACAAACCTGATAGTGTTACATCACTACCTGTGAATGATAGTGCTGTTGCCCCACAGCCAGAGGTTCCTGGATTCAGGGCAGGGCGTTTTTCCCAGTGATTGAGCTCCCACACTCATGGGCATTCTCATGAACGGGATTTTAAATCCAAAAGGTTTCACTTCCTGGTTAAAATAAAAAATAAAAAATTAACGCACTTCTTTATTATGAGATAAATCTAATTGGAAGTGTAGAACAAAAAAAAAATCTCAATTTTCCAAATATCTTCCTCCCATACATGTTTGGACAAATGCTTTTGGGCCACACCTCATAATCTTCAAAGTCAGAGTTTTTCAGTCTTGTTGCCACAGTTGTGTCAAATCAAGCACCTAGCCATGCAATGGGCATGATACTGTAACACAATGCAACCAGTATAAGTCAGTTTCTGAAATGTCTTTTCTCTTGGATATTCCATGGTCAACTGTAAGTGGTATTATTACAAAGTGGAAGCATTTAAGAACCACAGCAACTAAAAGGCATAAAGGCACAGACCACGTAAAGTCGTAGAGTATGGTCACTGATGTTGTAAAAGCTGCCAATGCTCTAGTGACTCAATAACTTCCTCTGGCATTAACATCAACAGGAAACTGTGCACCAGAAGCTGTAATATGTAGACAGCCCAGTGCTTTTACTCATGTAGTGTATATATGTTGTGTTGCTTTAGTGTAAATTTGCTGTTGGCCTGGGGTGTAACGTTAAATAGCTGCTTAAAAAAAATCTGTCTTGTGTGTTTTAAAGCTGAAACATTTGCATATATTTTCTTTGCAACCATGACAAAAGCAAACATCGCATGGAAAGCGTGATGGATAAAACACTGCATTCATTTCCATTTCTAATGAATAACTGTGACTAAAGCCAAATGGATTGTGCATAAACTGTAATCCACGGTCATCTTTGCAGCCTGGGTGTTATCACGGGTCATCTGTGAATCCTGTGACACTTCAGCGTATATACAAATCTCCAGTGCAACTTGGGGTAAATTAAGTGGGAGCTTGTGTCTGCTGAGAGCTCATTGGTAGATACTGCATTCATGGAAACTGCGTTATGGAGCACAACGGTGAAGTCATTAAGAAGCTTACAGACGTTCTGGCAGATTAGGTTTTTCTCTTCTAATCCTGTAGATTACCACTGCACAAGCCCTGCTGGCTGAGAGTGCGTCGATGCGTTGCAGTTTCTTTACATTGATCATTTTTGTGTGTGTGTACTAAAGTGTCATCACTGAACTACGTAGACTAAGACTGATACGAGCGGAAAAAAGGACAGGTCAAAGTGCGACAGAAGTGCCGAAAGTAGGCAGGGGACCAACGCTTTGAAAAAACTACTGATGAAGCTAGGATTTAAGGATCTGACCTGGATTTACTGAAGCGCAACATGGATTTTTGTAAATATTATTTGAAGGAGATATTTTGTTGCACTGACACACCATAGTTGGTGAACAGAACTCCTAACCTACACCTAAGGAACCACTGGGTGAACAACGAGGATCATCTCTTTTGGAGGCCCATGCTCTCTGTAGTGAAATGGAGACAGAGCCATGTTGTGAAGCGCATAATGACCCTGGAGTAACGGCTACAGAGTCTGAGGTGAAGGAGGCAATTTTCAGACTTGATGGAGACAGTCTCAATGAGCTGCCCCGTGCGCCTGCAGAGGAAGGCGAGGAGCTGTTTGGGAGTGAGCAGGCTGAAACAGAGAGAAGTGCAGCAGAGAATAAAGACTCTGAGTTAAAAAGTCCCTCTGATCCTGAGCAAGAGAGTGGAGAGACAGGATGCAAGGCAGTGAAGAAATTCAAAAAATCAAACAGTTGGAAGATGGTAAGATTTCAAGACCCATCAACAGAAGATGATGTGTTGGAGAGGGACAGCTCCACGGAGAGTCTCTTTCCTGAATATGCCACACAGGAGTGGACTTCCACAAGCTTTGAAGAGCTGTTCATGGCAGAAGATTGGACAGAGATTACAGGTAAGATACACTATGTGTTGGTAGGAAATCCTTTTAAAAAATTAATAAATTAGATTTTATAACCTTTATCTATCTCATATAGTTTTGACGACAAACTAAAACAAGTGACCAAAACGTGACCAAGCTCAGGCCTGGCCTGTTTGTGGCTGTTTCTGAGCACGTGTTTACCCACAGCAGATTAACCCCATTTCCCTCTGCACAATCTTTTCTTCTTTCCTCACGCAGAGGACCGGCTGTTGAGGAAGAAAGTGCTGGAGCCTGGGACTCCACAGGGCCCGCACCCTGCCTGGGACCAGGAGGTTACTGTGAAGATGCAGTGTGTCCTGGAGGACCGCACTGTGGTGGAAAAGGACTGCAAGCTTGTCTTTGTTATTGGAGAGGGAGATGTGAACCAGGTGAAAGCTTTTAACCCATAAGCCTCTGCCACAACGTGTGTTTCTGCATTATTGAGAGTGTGTATTACATCACACTTGTTTGTCTCTGTATTACATCACACAGTGACGGATAGAGACACAAAAAGTAGGTCAGGAAATCTCTCTAGCCAAGCTGCTGAGTCCGTGAGCTAACATCAGCATGCTAACATGAGAGTGACTCAGAACATGGCCCTGTTTGTGATTAAAACAAAAGAAAAAAGAAAAACACAAAGTGTAGTCGAGGTCAGAAGCAAGGCTGAAACCAAAAATCTGGAAATGGTTAATTACTACTTAATTACTGCTCATAAGATAATTACAGATGAAATAATTAGTTGCTGTGCTGCTAAAATGAGGCAGAATCCTCTTGATGAGGTTCAATTGAATTCAAATCAGTTTTTTCTCATATAGCAGCAGTTCTCAACAATAGTCAATCAAGACACTTTATATTGTAAAGTAAAGACCCAATAATATTAGAAAGAAACCTCAACAATCACACGATCTCCCATGAGCTAACACTTGGTGACTGCGGGAAGGAAAAACTCAATTTTAACAGGAAGAAACTTCATGAGATAGCTATTAGTTATATAATCATAAAAAACAGAATTGCTCACCATCGTTTTTCTGTCTTATTTATTCAGAAGATATTCTGAGCTATATATGAATGTCTAAACCAAATGTAAAGGTAAGCCATCCAATAAATATTAGACTTAACCATCAACCTCTTGTGGTGGCACAAGAGGAAACCTCGGTGGCACACGAGTAAAATTATTGCTTGTCGTCTAATATCAAAACAACCAAGTCCAAACGAGACTTATGTAGCAGACCAACCAGACAGACTGACACTGACAGTCATCAAGCTAGCATATCGGAAAACCAGGTTCAGATACTTGGAGTTCATCATCTAACGTTGCAGTCAGTTAGAAGAAGCAGACACTGAAGAGTTATGTCTTTTGTGTAATTCAAATAATACGTACTCAATCCTCTAAATGACTTGTACTTTGAGACCTGCAGGCCTTGGAGGAGTGTGTCATGTCCATGCAGAAAGGAGAGATCACATTACTGCTAACAGATTCGCAGTATGCCTATGGACTTCTGGGAAGGTAAGGACTTTCCAGTTATTGTTGTTTGATGATAATGTTATGAACTAATGAAATGCAATGAAACGGAAACAAGAAGTGGGCTGTTACTTTTTTCTTTTTTTTTTTCAACATGAATGACAATTAGATATCATCCCAGTTAGCCGCCCAGACCTCTTGAACCTGTTGCTGTGGGGGCGGCCTGGTTATCCAGGGGTAGCAGGGTTAATGGACCATAAACAGGAGCAGATGGCTTCCTCCTAACAGCCTGCAAAGGCTGCCTATCACCGGTGCGTTCGCAACATCCCGACCTATGGTAGCGCAGCGCTCACGTTATGGCCACTGGTTTGGGTTTATAACCTTTACACGATTAAAGAGTCAGGATAAACACAGAGGAGATTGGTGTGTCACTGCAGAAAACCCGATTGTTTATAGTTTAAATGTTTGTTCTAGATAACCTGAACACGTGAGAATGAGACAGTAATGCACCACAGTGATTAGATGAGATTGTGTATAACACCAGTGAAAAGACTTAACGAAAACATATTAGCAGATGTTTTTAATGCGATTTGTTTCCCCCTGCATGATGTTGCTGTAACATTTTTTCCGCACAGTATTTTATTCCATATTAAGCAATTTCATAAAAAGTAAAATCGTGTCCATTAATTTAATTCTAAAAGCTATAATGTGAGCTCTGTACTAATGTTTGAATAGGCCTACACCCATTAGAGCAAATTAAAGATTATTAGACAGTGGCTCTCTGACTGGACAGTAGTAACAAATATCCCATTTGTCTGCATTTTTTTTCTAGGTGTAAATCATACTGTACCATTAACTGAGAAGCTGTAATTCAGAGTAATTCATAAGAAAAACATCTATACACCCCAAAATACTATGTATCAGTGAAAGACTGAAAAAGGTTCAGTGAACTTTGTTCAGATTTACTGAACACAGTATTTTCCCCCCAGTGTGCGTGTAGGTTATAATGAGTGCTGTACATAAGGTTCTGTCTGTGTTACGGAGATATGTGCACGACGTGATGTGTGAGAGGTGAGGACGAGGAGTGTCTGAGGTGTTGTCTGGAATCTGGCCCAGCGTTGTGCGTGCAGTAAGAGACAGCAGGAGGTTAGTTAATGATTGTTTTGATGGAGCTGATTAGGGCTGTGTGCTGTGGAGTCAAACTTATTTGTGCCTAAAGGTAGACAATCAGAGCTTCGTGCTGGTTCAGATTATATTCGCCTGTCACTAAACTAAATATTTAGTGTGACGTTTGAGAATTTTAGTAGTGTGGCATGTTTCAATGGATAAGCTTGTACCTGCCTGCGTAAATTTAAGCAGCAACAGATGTCGTGTTTCACCGTAGACGTGACAGGCTCGGCTGTAAAATATAAGACAATGAGGCTAAATCTCAGCAGCCTCTTTCTGTTTGAAGGCACATTGCTGAGTGGATTGAACTGTGTTAGTCACCTGTTGCGCACAATGCCACTTCACAGTTGTCTGCAAGAAGGGTGTGCAAAGCAGGTCAGCCAGTGTGATTCAGCACAGCGCGGTGGAGTGGTCTTTAGTTCGGCGTGTGGGTGATGGGCTGGCTGCTGCGTCTAATGTGATCATGAAATGCAAATGTGAATATTGAAAAGAGGTGAACACGAGGGTGATGAAACGCCGACAAAAGTCGGCAGTGTTTAGCCACTTGGTTACAGAATAAAAGATTAGATGGGCAGCACTGCAGCGACTGTAAGGAACGTTGACGTTTGTCCTGTGAGAAAGAAAAGCTCAGAGCCCTTTAAAGACTACAAGTGACAAAAGACTTCATCATGTTCGCCTTTTTGTGGAACAGAAGTGTGCGTCAGTTCTGTTCCCGCTGAGAGATGCTACTTAGTCAGAGACACAGACTGCATCCCCTCAATCAGCAGGTCATTATCAGAGAGGAGTGGAAGCTGACATCTGTTGATCTCTGGACGGGCACTTTAGCACTCATAAAACCTTCAGGAGCCGGAGCGAGCCTGCCTCATCTGTCCTGCACAACCCCAAAGTCAACAACTTTATCTATCACCAGTAGCTGCTTTCTTTTTTTGTCGCTGTACGGCTAAACCCGCAAAGGGAGGAACTGTAATTTGAAAAGTTTACATTATGCGCAGCACATGTATTTTTAGCTCTGTCTCACTGTGAAGAGAGTGCACCCTACGGTTATTTTGGCCAGCTGTCAACAAACATAAACAGAAGGTTTAACACTCGTGTTGGCACCAAAGGTGTTGGCGTACGTTTACTCCTGGCATTACTGAGAACTAACTCAGCGGCATACATGTTAAAGTGGAGTTAATTAGACCACTGGGAAGTGTCAGAGTTAAATTAATAGTTTTATCCAAGTCCAGATGGACAGTGCCAGCCAGCTAATTATTCTAGTTTTGCAACAATGTGTTATGAGGGTATTATGTGCTATTTATCATCAATCCATGTATTGTTTATTTAGCACTGCTGTTCAGCTTATTATTATTATTACAAGTACTTATTAAAATAAAAAAAACAACAACTTTAAATTCTTGGTTTACAAAACAAAACATTTAAAAAAAAACTTTAAATAAAAATATTAAGAGCATGGACGTGGTGCAAAAGCCAAGCTTGGATATGATATGTCTACATGATATATACACTCACCAGCCACATTATTAGGTACGCCATTGTAATATTGAGTTGGAGCTTTTGTTGCATTCAGAACTGTCTGAAGTCTTCATGGCATATATTCAACAATGTGCTGGAAACATCCTACAGAGATTGACATGAGAGCATCACACATTTTGTTGGCTGCCATGATGTGAATCTACAGTTGAACCACATCCCAAAGGTGCTCTGTTAGATTGAGATCTGGTGACTGTGGAGGCCATTTAAACACATTGAATTGTAATGTTCAAGAAACCAGTTTGAGATGATCTGAGCTTTGTTACATGGTCTGTTATACTGCTAGAAGCAGCCATCGGAAGATGGGTAAGCTGTCATCATGAAGGGATGACATGGTCAGGAACAATAGTCAGGTAGTCTGTGTTTTTAAACAGTACTCAGTTGGTACTACAAATAGTGCCAAGAAAATATCCCACACTCCATTACATCACCAGCAGCCTGAACTGTTGATACAAGGCAGGATTAATGCTTTCAGGTTGTTTATGCTAAATTTGACCCTACCATCCGAAAGTCCCAGCAGAAGCTGAGACTCATCAGACCAGACAACGTTACTGTAATTCTTTACTATCCAGTTCTTCCATAGTTCTAGTGCGTCTGTGCAAACTGGAGTCTCGGATTCCTGTTCTTAGCTGATCAGAGTTGGTCTGCTGCTGTAGCCCATCTGCTTCAAGCTTTGATGTGTTGTGCATTCAGAGATGCTCTTCTGCATACCTTGATTGTAACAAATTGGGTTACTATTGATAAGATAAGACAAGATAAGATAAGATAAGATAAGATAAGATAAGATAAGATAAGATAAGATAAGATAAGAGTCTTTATTGTCATTGCACAGTCACACATAGTACAATAGTACAATGAAATTGGAAAACTGTCCCATGTTGGCACTACGTACAACACAACACGTCACGACACATCACAACACAACACAGCAACTTATGTAATAAAAGTAATAAAAAGAAAAATAAGTGTATGTGTATCGCACATTGTTATTATTGAGCCTTGTTATGAATATAAATATTATTATTTTTATTGTTGTTACCCCCCAAAAAGACCAGGTAGGTAGCCAATCAGGTCAACTGTTTGCATTGATTAGGGCTATTGCCCTGTTGTAAAAGCTGTCCTTGAATCTGTTTGTCCGCGACCTCAGCAGCCTGAACCTCCTGCCAGACGGCAACAGCTCAAATACCCGGTGTCCTGGGTGTGTACAGTCCTGTAGGATGCTGCGTGCGCTCTTGAGACAGCGAGTGCTGTACAGGTCCTTCAGGGAGGGAAGAGGATGTCCAATGACTTTTGGGGCCATATTAATGACCCTCTGAAGTGCTTCCCTATCAGATTGGCAGAGTCAGACCATTCTCATCTGAGTTCTGACACCAATGAGGTATTTTCTCTCAGACAGAATTGGCATTTACTGGATATTTTCTCTTTTTTGGACCATTTTCTATTAACCCTAGAGGTGGTTGTGTGGAAAAACCCACTATATTACAAGTTTCTGAAATGCTCCAACTGCCCCGTCTCACACCAACAACCATGCCACTTCACTTTTCTTCCCCTTTTCTGATATTGAGTTTGAATTTCAGCAGATCATAGTAACCACCTGTGTAGATACTAAACTCAGTTGTTTGCATGTGGTCGGCTGATTAGATATTTGTCAGTATTTAGAGCACTCATCAAACATCCCTTTTCTGCTTTCAGGTTAATGAATGTTAAGATACATTCATATAAACTTGGCAAAGTGGCACTTAGAGTTTAGTTTGAAAATAATCCAAAATTAAAACCTTCATTTGATTTCCAGAATATATTATTATAAGTGTGGTCAGATCGACTCAGTTAGCATTGGGGTTTTGTGGGACCAAGTATAAGAGTGTGGTTTGTATTATCCGTAATTTTGTCTAGCATCTCCTGACAGGACAGTAAAGCATCAAAGTACACACATAACTAGAAGATTGTAGTGTTCTCAGCTAAGGGGCCAAAATCCTATTTTACAATTTTAAACACAGTTATCTGGATCAAAAAAAAAAAATAATAAAATAATTAGTTCCTTCTTTCTCTGCTCCTCTTCATCAAGTTTCATAAGAGAGAATGTGAAGTGCAAAACGCAATTGCAATACACATATGAATAGCCACTAAAGGAAGGGCAGAAGCACTGTGGAAGAACAGGAGACGGCTATTGTCAGTTTCTGAGGAGAGAAAAACAAACAAGTGGAGGGGAGGAATCTCCTTCTCTTTGGCCCCAGGGGATGTGGGCTTGGTAGCTTCTGGAGCTTTGCTTACACCACCTTTACTCTTCTGACTTTATTGTTGGAAAGGTGAAAGACACTTTATAAAGCTTCCGTTCATGGGAAAGTACTGTAAGACTCACCTTAATAATCATTGTAATTTTGTAATATATGGATCTCAGTGTGGGTGCAAAACATTTTTCCTTCTAATATCACACTGGATCCGACTGAAGAATAGATAAATAGATAAAATCCTGGACTGGTTTCCTCCAATATTCTAAAGACTGATAAAGGCATTCCTGTCTGACAGTAAAGGGAAACGTTGTTACTTTTGAACAACAAATTTGGTTTAAAAGTCTTTGTGAGTACTGGAGCATGTGTGAAGAAATTTTCTAAAGCCATTTGGACTCTTTTAAGTGTAAAGACTGTCTCAGGATATGTTGCTTGAAGCAGTGTTGCTTAGGTCTGAAGACTACACGCTTCCAAACAAATAAATCAAATTGCTTTGTGGGTAATTGGTGTGCAAGTTTCGACACAGAAGAAGAATCTCTGCTTGATTTTTTATCGGTTTCCTTGAGATTGTCTGTGTGACAGTGTTGTTGGAGCGCAATGCTGGCTTGGAAGAGATGGGAAATATAATAAAATACGAACAAACACATAGTGTTGTGAAAAAGTATTTCGCCTCTTTCTGATTTCCTTTTTTTCATAATTATACATTTCAGATAATCAAACAATTTTAATATTAGTCAGAGATAGCTAGAGTAAATAAATAGAGTAAATGCAAAAATGCAGTTTTTAAATGATTGTTTCATTTACAAAGGGGGAAAAAAGCCCAGCATATCAAATTACTCAGTTATGGTCAGATTTCACGATTCAACAATAACTGGGAGAGCTCCAAGGAGAAAACCACAGCCAACCAAAAAGAACACAGAGCCTCATCTCACATTTGCCAGAAAAACATCTTGGTGATCTTCAAGACTTTTGGGAAAATATTCTGCAGACTGATGAAACATAAGTCAAATTTTTTGGAATATTTTACTCCCGTAACATCTGGGGTAAAACTAACACAGCATTTAATTAAAAGATCATTACACAAGCTGTCAAACATGGTGGTGATAGTGTTTGTTTGAGTTATCTTTGTATTAAAATTTGTTTGATGATCTAAAAGATGTAATTGTGGGGGGAAAAAATCAGCTGTTTACAGCACTTTATTTCTTAGTCTATTCCTATCTAAGCAGTGCTGTGAGGCTAAACATCTGTTATAAGGCTTTATTATCCTAACATGCTCACATGCTGATATTAACAACTTTGACACGTAAGCGTTCCCTACTGTTCTACTTAGCTGTAAACACACAGTACAGTTTATGCTTATAGGGATATCATTCATTTTCCAGGTTTTTCATCACAATATTAATTCAATTAAAATACCGTGATCCAATGATACTGTGAAGTGGTGAACTGTCTTATGCTTAATTTATGCTACTAAATTTGCTGAGGTTATCTGCCTACAGAGAGCCTACGGAGAGGAGTTTTCAACTGCCGCAAACATATTTTCAAGCTGTTTTCCAAAATCTCACCTGTGACATTCACCAAGAATAGGAAAAATGTTTTAAAAAAGAAAGAAAAAAGAAAGAAAAAAGAAAGCGTACAGCATGAAAAGTCAAGATAGTGGCTGCAGTGGACACTAGGCATTGTTTTTAACACTCAATGCCTAGTGTCCACTGCAGCCACTATCAGCTCTTTGTGTTTTATAACGTTGCTCTTCTTGGCAGCTGTTTTAAGGACCTACAGTAGCCAATAGACCGGTTGTACCACATATTCTTTACACTACCGCCATCTGACAACAGACACTCTCTGCTGGTAGACGGGCTGTCCGTCTTCCTGTGCACAGACTGCCCACACACTACCCCTGCTGACCCATAATTTCCCCATTAACCAACACTGCAATACTGTGAACGAGTACTGACAAGATGACGCTAGCAGTGATGCCACCAGAGATCAAGGAATGTCAAGGATATACAGACACTTGATGAATTAACCTTTAATGACCCCAAAAGAGTGGGACCCAAGATAAACTTTGAGGTGACTAATTGAAGTGACACCTGGGAATGAAGGACACGGCTTAAATATAACCAGTTATGTAATATATAAGTGGGTTAGCTATTCAATTAAAGCTTGAAATGTTCACCAGTGACGATCTAAAAAACAATGGACAGTGAGCAAAGTCTATAAATAGCATAAGAGACGCAGTTACATGGCTATTAAAGTCTACCAAAGTATTTCCTGCGCACTCATTTAATTCATTTCCTGTTTTTAATCTAACTGTTACTTCATGTTAAGCCTCAGGCTACTGACTCAGACATACGGGACATCCAGCCTTTGTAAAACAGATAAAACAACTTGTCAGTTTTCAAGTGTACGCATGTGCGTGTGTGACATAAAATAACAAATATTTAGTTGGAACAAACAGACAGTATACAACGACCTTTGAAATAGCACTCTGTTTGTTTACATTTTTGAAGATGTTAAGCTAAGTGTGGAAATCTTTTCCCAAGGCCTCTGAGGCACACCCATATCCGACAGGGAGGGAAGCAGACAGGTGACAGCGACACTTCTTTGAGCAGGAAAGCACACAGATAGATTCACAATGATCAAGCCTGATCAAGTCTGACTGTGAGTAAGGATAGACGACTGGCATAGTGGCTTGTTCGTGTCCAAAACACAGACAGAAAAGCAGTTTGACGTGTTCTGTGTTGCAGGAATAATTAAAAGGGTGTTGTGTGGGATTTATGGCCATGCACTGGTGCCAGTTTTAATGGGTCTTTGGCTAGCTAGAGACAGGGATTACAGGAATTCAGAGTAATCAAACTTGCACACTGGAGTCCTCTAAAAAGCTCACAGTGGGCAGCTATGATGACACTAAACATAATTTGAATGCTGGTTGGTTGAAATGTTGACTTGAGCAGGAAAGTCAACTGTCCCTGTACCCAAATCGTCCCTGTACCCAAATCCTCCACCATCTCCTCATTGAACGACTGGCGACCCGTAGCCCTGACCCCCATCGTGAGCAAATGCTTCGAGAAGCTGGTCAGGGACTTCATCTGCTCTGCACTACCCGACTCACTGGACCCTCTACAGTTCGCATACCGCCACAACAGGTCCACTGATGATGCCATAGCCCTGACACTCCATGCTGCCCTGTCACACCTGGAGAAGAGAGACACGTATGTGAGAATGCTGTTTGTAGATTACAGCTCAGCATTCAACACCATCGTTCCCTCGAAGCTGGACAGGAAACTACAGGATCTAGGACTGAGCAGCTCCCTCGGCAGCTGGATCCTTAACTTCCTGTCTGACAGACGCCAAGTGGTCAGACTGGGCAGCACCACCTCATCCCCCATCACACTGAACACTGGTGCTCCACAGGGGTGTGTACTGAGCCCTCTCCTGTACTCACTCTACACCTACGACTGCACGGCCACTAGAAACTCCAACGTCATTGTGAAGTTTGCGGACGACACTACAGTGGTGGGTCTTATTACCAACGGTGATGAGACGGCCTACAGGGAGGAGGTCAGCGCCCTGACCCACTGGTGTCAAGACAACCATCTCACCCTCAACGTCGCAAAGACAAAGGAGTTGATAGTGGACTTCCGGAGGTGCAGAGGAGTACACACCCCCATCACCATCAACGGCGCCGCTGTGGAGAGAGTGAGCAGCTTCCGCTTCCTTGGTGTACATCTGGCTGAGGATCTTACGTGGTCAGTACACATAAACAAAACAGTGAAGAAGGCGCAGCAGCGCCTCTTCTTTCTCAGGAGACTGAAAAGATTCGGCATGAGCCCCCGCATCCTCAGGACCTTCTATCGCTGTGCCATTGAGAGCATCCTCACTGGATGCATCACCACCTGGTACGGCAACAGCACCGCTCACAACCGCAAAGCTCTCCAGAGAGTAGTGCGGTGTGCTGAACGGATAATTGGAGGTGAGCTTCCCTCCCTCCAAGACATCTACAGGAAGCGGTGCCTGAGGAAAGCAGGGAGGATCATCAAGGACTCCAGTCACCCCAGCCATAAACTGTTCAGACTACTTCCATCAGGAAGGAGGTTCTGCAGCATCCGGTCCCGTACCAGCAGACTGAGAGACAGCTTTTTCCATCAGGCCATCAGACTGCTGAACACTTCATAGACACCTCACCCTCACTACTGGAACTTCAACATTATGCACTCCATACTGTATATAAATACCACTGTTTTGCACATACCAACCTCTGTATATTTTATATATCTTATTTTATTGTTTACTTTATTTCATTTGTAAAACATGTATATACATACTATATACACACTCAAACACACACACGTAGAAAAACATATTTAGTATACACATTCAGTAATGTATATACCTTTACATATTGTACATATATTTATTACTTTTTAGATTAGCCATTTTATATTTTGCTTGTTTTACATTATTGTATTTTGCACAACTCTGTTGCTTGTGAAGCTCGCACACAAGAATTTCACTCACATGTACTGTACCAGTGTACCTGCACATGTGATGTGACAATAAAAGTGATTTGATTTGATTTGATTTGAAAGGAAACAACATCAAAGGTCACCACGAAGACGAAGAACCTCAAACCATCAAAGCTCAAAAAGAGAAGTACAGATGATGGCTGGTGTGCCCAGTTTTGGACACTTATGAACTTCTGGTTTCACTTCACTAAAAAATGTTATTTCTCTCTGTGACTTGTGTGTCCTACCTGACAGAGGCTAATCCTTAAGATGAGCCAAACAAGAGACATACTTTTGACACCGCCCCCACGTGACAGTGTACAGCTCCATCATGTAGACTACTTTGTGCAGCACCTATGGACCACCAGCATGCTCATTTAGGATGTGTGTGCATTTGTTCTTTATGCAAGCTAATCTCTCTTCCTATCACCCGCTGTAACAAGACACGGCCAAGAACTGGCAGTTCTGCTTTCCATTACATTAGTTACTTGCCAGCAGACAGGTAGGATGACTCACTTGCCACGCAAGTGCACTGGTGTCTGTCACTTTAGTGCACACAAGCTCACCTCCCCCGTCTCTTTAAATCGAACCATGTTGTCCATTCAGAAAATCTTTGAGGTGGAGTTCCTCTGTGTGACTCACTGTGCAGAACCACCTGGGTCAAATGAATAATGTGACCTTTGAGATACTCCTCTGTGGAAAACCCGTTTACATAAACCATTCATCTCCACGCTGGTGTTTCCACCCTGTGCAAAATTAGTTAGGCAAACAATTGGCTGTTTGGTATAACTCACAGTACTATGAGCAACTTTGTGCCTCGCTTCACTGTTTGTCATCAGTGAGGGATTCCAGAAGCAGATGTGAACAAGATGAACTTTTGGCTTCACTTGTGTCACGTGACCTGAACAAGTTTGACTGTAGCTTTTGGTCTATGCGTGTGTGTCTGTGTGTCCCTTTCCCAGCATAGAGACAGCAGGCTGACTTGAAACCACACCCAGTCCTCAGGCTTCAGGAGCAGACCAGCAAGCACTGACAGCTGTAACACGCTCTAGATAAGATCGGGCTCAGCTTTGAGTCGGCATGCCTACTTCTGCTTGTTACAACTGCCCAGTAGATTGTGGCTTTAACATATCAAACTTAAGCTAAAATTAAATCTGAGCTGAACTGACCTTTTGCTTTCCCGTCTGAAATCTAGATGATGAAGTTGTTTTGGCGCCGCACGCAGTATTTTGCCACTCAGGCCACTGTTTGAACTGTGCATGTCCTTCATCTAATCTCCCTGGATGTTTACCTTTTTCCCCTACTGCTAGCAGGCTTATCTCTCACATCGACAGCCTGGGTTGTAATATAGCACTGCCCTCATTTATATCTACTTCTGCTTTCTGTGGTCAGGCAGGGGGTATTTAGAGGGAGAGTAAATCTCCTAAACTGAAATGTTCTTTTATTGAATTTTAGGTAGACTGTTTATTTTAGAGCAGTAAGGTCTGGTAGAGTAACACTGGTACTGGATAAGGATTTATAATTCTTGTCTAGTTTTAATCTTACAGTGCTTACTTTCAGCTTTTTATTTATCGTTGCTGGTTATTGTGTTCCTCTTTTATCCCACTTTGATAGGCCCGGTTCACTTGGCACTGCATTTTTTCCCCTTAACTCTACTTTTGCTGTGGTGTGGTTTTTCACAGATTTATTATTGTGCAATTATGCAATTTATACCTAAAATATTATCTGAAGGCCACAAGAATGATCCTTGTCATGACGGCTAAAAACAGTGGTGAAAGAAGTAATCAGAGTACACAATTTGGGAGTAAACAAACAAAGCCTATATATACACACTCAGTGTTTCTCATCAAAGTAAACTGTGTGAATTCTTGAGGTTGGATTTCCAGATCCAGTTCCATAAGCCATCATTTGTTTTATTTTATTTTATTTTGTTAGATGCAATGCTAGGTAGCTTTGAGATCAGTCTCATCCATAGTTTATATTTCATAGTGCATCACCAAAACAGAGTGTAGTTTTAATTACTACTTGAAAATGTAATAGCAGAATTTGACTCACTGAAAAAACACAGTAAGAGTTTGTCTTAGTGGATGCACTGTGGGGATAATTAAACACATTAAGTCACGTCATTTGTAAGACGATTTCATTAAAAAAAAAACATCACTAAGAGGTACAGTTCAGTATGATGAATTAAACTACAGCAGTCTTGATGCACGCTCAATCATCCAGGTAAGTAAATCCCCAAAAGTTGACGTTTCCTCACTCATCCAAGTGACTTCTTCAGTCTCAGCTGACAGCAGGTTTCCCCAACCTTATAAACAGTACATTTGCATAATGACTGAAACTAGCACCACTGAACTCTCTGTGAATGGTACTCATGGCCATTGATCAGTGGGCTTTGATCGGTGGTTGTTGATCAATGGTCATTAGAATTTGCATATTAATGACCAAGGAGCTGACCTCCCAGCCCATTGTTCCTTCACTGGTGCTAGTTTCAGTCATTATGCAAATGTTCTGTTAATAAGATTGGGGAAACCTGCTGTCAGCTGAGACTGAAGAAGTCACTTAGATGAGTGACGAAACGTTTCTCCCACTGAAAACACTACGTCCAGATGAACAGAATCAACTTTTGGGGAAACTATAGCTGTATTTTCCCTGTGACTGTCATCAGCCTTAAGCAACCACTCGCAGCCACTCTCCTTTTTACCTCATGTCCCTCATTTTTCGTGGACTAGCCTCTAGGCCTGTGTGGCTGGGGTCTTATAAATTCTTAGTATTCTTAGTAGCCATATTAGTACGTTTTTTTGTTATCACATTGCTCAGGTCCAAAACAAACACAGGAAATAGAAAAAAAAGATTAATTATAACTAAAACTTAAGCTTTCAAAAATTTATAAAAGGACAAAAAAATGATCAGCGGCAACATTTGGCTGTGGCCTCTGAGATGATCAAATAGTGATTATTTTATTCATGTGTTTTTGTTATTATACAGTATTAATCCTCATCATATCCGTAGCTAAAAACTGGTTTTTACCCAAACATTTCCACCTAAGGTAAAACTCTCTATATAAACTATATATCCCATTCCCGCTAAAGAATAAGGTTAACCATGGTACTCTTCTTGAGAGGGACATCAATATCTGTACCTGCTGACCGACCCTCATATCTGAAATGTTACTCTCCTTGGTGTCAAAACATGATGCCTGCACTCAAACACCACACTGTGGTCCACTGTGGCCTTAGGTATTGTATGCTGTGTTGAACAACCACCATGTTACAACAAAAGCCTGTTTTCCAGTGTTTGCTGTGCAGGGACACATGAAGGACCACACGTGAGACAGCTCTTCAACCCCACCAGCACTTTTTTTACCATCCATGCCTGCTGTCTACAAAACACACAGATGGAGAGGCACAGAGATTAGTGGAGCATGATAAGGACTAGATGGCTGAACAAACCTGATTTTAAAAGCAGCTCGTGGTTAACTGTGCTGTATGTAAGCTGTGTGAAATTTAAATTAAGGGCATTAAGCCTTGTGAAGAGGTCAGCATGCTTCAGATGACGAGCATCTAAAAGACACGGTCTAAAATTTATTATAATTAGTAAGGTTATTACTTCTTTCCTCTTTGTATGACAACCAAGTGATGCTGTCCAGAACAGCTATAAACTGTTGCTGTTGATGTGGTCCGATGGCATGTCATATGCCAAACTTTGTTTAGTGGATACGCTGGTCTTTGTTGCTTTGTATTCGTAGCTGCTTTCCATCTTCCTCGTCGTTCTCTCAAACACAGAAGCTGCCTCTGGGATCCTTTGACTTCCAGGACCACCCTGTCCCGCTCGTCATTTGTGGCTCACAAAAGACACTTCCTATTATGATTTTACAACTTGACGTTCACATTTCAAACTCGGAAAATTACAACTCTCCTGTGGAGTGAGCTCAAGCAGGCTGATGAGGGAAAACACACAAGAGTGGCCACTTTATACGTTTTGTTCATTTGGAACTGCAGCAGAATGGAAGCAGATGGGATACTGGAGGGGGCAAGCTGTTTCTGACACTGCACACACATACATACTGCATAGGTGGGTTAATGTTTAAGGTACCATGCTCTCTGAAGGCTGAGGCAGAGAAGGCAGTGTGCCTGTGCAAATCAGCTCAAGCAGTGGTTGTCAGTAGAGAAATGTGCTGCTGCTGCTGCTGCTGCTGCTGCTGCTGCTGCTGCTGTGAAGGGATGTGAGGTGACGAGTGCAGCCGAGGAGCTCAGAGGAGAGATCTGTAGGAGAGTGACAAGTGGCACTGGTGTGTGTGTGTGTGTTGAGGTGATGAAGAGGTACCGTCAGCGGGGACGTGGAGCATGACTCATCGCACTGAGACGTCAGCGCACCGTCATCACGCGTCTGCTGAGGACGAACTCCCGCTGACGTCCTCGCTGCAAAATCAAAATCAGATGTGCAGTCCTCGAGCTTAAGGGATTAACTCAGCCTCATTACGAGATCTCATTATAAATGAAACAGTCTCTGTTGTTTGATAGCACTGATGGGATTAGCCGCACTCTGATAATGTTTCATATTGTCATTCCAGATGGTGAAGGACAAAACAAGTGAGCTCATGTGCCAAAACAATGCATTATCCGCAGAGGAAAACAAGTGTGTTTGCGAATATAATAGGAGCATAAATGGCTTGGAATTCTTTGCAAATGTGCTCGTCTGTGTTTGTTTTCTGAGAACTCTGTGATGAGAGGGACCTGTCCCTTTTCCACAGGCTCAGGTTGAGTAAAGCCAAGCCCTTCCTCTTAAGAAATCTGGATGTTTTAGTCATGATTAACGCTTCAGGTCTCATACGTCGACACAACGAGAGAGAGGGAGAGACAAAGAGCCTGCAGACACGGGCTGCTCCTCCATGACAACCTGACTAATAGGTCAGGAGTTCGGGGTGCTGCTTTTCATTCACAGGCTACACAGGGAGGCACAGCTGGCTGCTGGTAAAAGGAAGCTGTGGCTTTAATTGGTTAGATTATAGAGACACACTTATTGAGGCAGTCATATTTCTCCTGGACACCGAAGTGACACTGAATAATGGCCATGACGTTGTTGTCTGATGTACACACAGCACACCTTCAGGAAAGTCAACATGCGTGCTCGTAAATGACTCTTTAAACATGTCGAACATGAAAAAAAGGCACAGAGGCCAGGTGTAGCTGTGCACAGGTGCACGGGGGAGCAACAACCGCCGATTCAAAGTTACATCTTGTTTAATAATGAGTCGGGGGGGGGGGGGCGCAATAGCTCCTGTCTGTTTGTTGTGCAAAACGATATTGCAGAAATGGTGACATTTTCTCGGCGGGCGTTATCTGGTTTCGGCACATGCACATTTGACAGTTCAGACTTAGAAGGGAAATTAATTTCTGATAGCTATCTCTTTATGACATTTATTCCGCGCCCAGAATGTCACACATAAAGCAACTAGAAGCTTGTGATCAAACATTAATGTTCACAAACACAGAGGGAGGCAAACAGGAGACCTCGTTGAATGGTAATTAACGTCTCACCCATATTTTATGCTCAAATCACATTTTCTGGGGGGTGAAAAAGAAGAAAAAGGAATTTTTCGATTTGAATGGAAGTTAAATCATCCAATCAGGAAGCATAAAACGCTCGGGCTCCGCTGAAGTAGGTAGACATTTATGTGAAGTGTAAGAGTAATGGAGGAGGAGGACTTTCATCTTTCAAAGAGCAGGATATTTTGGCTCCTTCCTCTGAATTTGTTGTGAGCTTTGAAGTTCCAGTGTGAAATCCAAAACTGGGAAATATTTGGTTTATATAATCAGTAGACATAATGTCTGCCCAAAGAAAGAACCTGGCTGCCATCGCTTCACATTAACATCTCAGTGGATCCACTGAAACTAAATCTTAGAGCCTGGGGCTGCCTGAGAAATTGCCTCTTGACCGGAGCGTGCACACCTCCGAGATAGCTGCTTGTTCATATTGATTGATTATGGACTTAAGAGTCAATCCAGGGCTAAGATTTGTTCTGCAGATAACAGTGAGAGTGATTTAATAGATAATGACTTGCAGTGGTAAATTTCACAGGGAAACAGACTGCAGTTATCCTCCCCAACACTCAGCAAGAGCTCTGAGCCTTTTTTTAGGGGGTGGGGGTGGAGGGGAATAATTCATCTAGATGCCGCCACACATCAGAGCCTCAAAGCTGAGAGATTTCAGATTATTGCATAAGGTAGAAACTGAAACTTCCTGCTCACCTGTGAGTCAGAGAAAAGGTGTTGTTTTTGTTGCAAAGCTTTGAACTTTCTTCACTCAGTCATTGACTGCAGAGAGCTGGAGCTCGCCGGTATCCTATTGCGGGGCAAATTCGCTCTTAGATTTTAAGAGCAGATGGATTTTTATCAAAAATACATTTCTTATAATGGGTAAATATTTCATCAAATTTCTAATTCTTCACATTTGCTGCAAGGGTTTTCTTGCTTTAAGCTCCATTAACAGTTTGTTTAGAAAAACACACACACACAAAAACCATTTGTCAACTGAGATTTCAGCTGATGTTATCGTGGTCGATTCTTTCCACCACTGATTGCCGTCTTCTTTGATGATAAAGCCAGATATGTTTTAGGGAGGGCCTGCCGTATGATTGAAGAGTGTCTTTCGGTTTCACAGTCAAATCCGTCCCATGCTTCTGATGCCTGTTTTTAAAAAGCAAAAATGGCAAAGGTGAAAACGCTTAGCTTCAGGCTTTAAAAACTGGATTACATGAAACCTGTTGGTCCATTTCTATGCACATTCTTGACCACATTCCATTTACATTAGGTACTTCCAGGATTCTTGTTATTTGGAGACTGATTCTCCTTACTGGTACACTTAGTGAAAACTATAAGTCACGCATACTGTTGTTACTTCCTGCTATGACAAGAAAATATTTCCTTGTATATGTTCCATGATGTGCAATAAATTGTGGCTTTTGATGAATCTCTAAATCCACTGATCTGCTACACCAGCGGGATTACCTGAGTCCTGTTATTGTCTCACTCTTGTCCTGCACTAACCACTGCAACTCTGTTTATGATGCTTGCTGGTTATCTCTCTCGTCATCTGTTTGCTCACCATGAATACTGAGTCAGTTCAAACAACTCTAAGCAATGAGTACATAAAAACAGTCCTCATCATTAAAGATTCACCATAACCCTGAGTAATTACTTGGCAGAGGAAGCATTCAATATGAACATTTAAGCGGAAACTGAGATTCATGAGACCAGAAAACAATGTTCAAATCTTCTATTGAACAGTTTTGGTGTCCACTTTTGTCCAATTTTGTTTTGAATTGTTACAATTTGTCTCTCCTTAGCTGACTGCAGTGGCACCCAAGATGTTTATGGTCTTGTCCTTTCAGAGATGTCCTTCTACAGTATATGCCTTGGTTATTTGAGTTACCGTTGACCTCTGTTTTGAACTCTGACTTTAATAATGTATTTTTGGGTGAGTTGCAGAAAAAAGAGACGTCTCTTTTACTGTATAAAATGAAAATATTCCAGTATCTAGTAAATTTAAACATAATAGCTGAAGACCTTTTTGTAGGACACACACTTTACTCCCACTTGCACGGGTGGGACCTGATAAAGTCCTAAAAAAGAGAATTGCTGCCAAAAAATCCAAAATGTAGCCAATGTTAATTTGCGTTAGACATCAAGGACACAACCTGGTTATTTTTTCACATGTTACAGTTTAACCAGTGGGATCTTCGCAAGTAAATTGCACTGGGTATACTGATGTTTGCATAGTTCTGTTGCACTCACATCCTCGTGTCATTTTTACAGAAGGTACTAGTACTGACATTGACCCATGCCAGGCAGATAATTACAGGACGTACTGTACTTTCTCTACTTAATAAAGTTGTATAACCAAATGATCCTCTCGAGTCTCTCTGAAACGACTGGACAAGTACCCATCCCTATGATTAAAAATCCACTGTATGCCCTGCAGGTAGCCCAGAGCTGAGATGAGATTCATTTTAACAGGCCTAAGTAGAATGTGCTGTAGCTTATAAGGGGGCTTTCAAGGGGCTCAAGAACCAGTATGCAGACAGGAGATGTCTTTGATCCCTGTGAGCACAGTTTCATTGGTTCATTCTTGGAGGAGGAACTAAAAACAAACAGGAGAGGAGAGTGCATGCGGCGACAGCAGCTGAAAAGTCTTACACTGGTAGTTTGGTTTCTTGATCTCTGACTGTAATATGAGGCTGTTTTGCTGCAAATTAACTAGTGCGGCAGCAGGCGAGGAAAAACAGCTGCGACGTCTCACCACTGCCAGGATTATAGCTAAGCTTCTTTGCGTGGCTTTATTGATGCTGGCTCTCCATCCAAGAGTCAAAACAGGCTCCGCACAGAACGGCAGCAGCAGCAGACATGTTTTCACCACCGTAAAAAATAAACAGCCTCATAAATCCTCGTGGATTTTGCATTATCATACCACCTGCACACTGCATTTATTACGGTATATTGGGCGGTTGTAACCATAGAAACCAGGATGAGGCACATCGCCGTCCTTTCCATCATTTATGGAGCGCGTGACGTCAAAGTGACCACTATTTTTCCTCCGAGGGAGTTTTTCCTTTCATTCGGAGCAGCCAGGGGTCTGCGTGACAGATAACAGCATGAGTCAGCTGCACTATCAAACACCTTAATGAGGAAGTTTGCTAAGCCACATGAATCAAAGTCATCTATAATGAATTCATACTCGCCCCGTGGCACAAGAGGGAAAAGCGCATCCTTATCTCACTCGCATTCACATGAGCACGAGAAGTGTGGAAACATTTCTGCTTTAATCTGATCTGCAGGCCCATTATGACAAAGACAACCGCGTCACGCAAACGCCACACAGTAAAGTCACTTCGTGCTTAGAAGCAGACAATGTCCTCATCAGTGGAGATAACAGAAATGGGATATTCGTGGAATTTCTGCCGAGTATATCGGTGTTGTTGCTGTAACATTTCAGCATTTCATTCAGTCTGTAAATTTTGTAAGAAAGTCTATTTAAGGCGTTAACTGCTTCTGTGACACCTAGAAATTTGATCCCTCACAGCCTCGGGCTCTGTCCTGCTGCTCCGACCCAGAAAACCTTCCTGTATGTCTTCTCGTTGCTCTAGTTTTGGTCAGGCGACAACCTGTAGAGTTATTTTTCTGCAACACGCTTTGAAAATGAGGAACAGATTAAAATCAGGCTTTCGTTTTTAAATAAACGTATAACAGTAAAAATGACAAGAGCCTTTATAATAAAAGTGATCGGCCACAATACAAGGGAGTCACAGCAATAATTTTTAGGTACTGTCTTAAACAGCCAGTCCAAATTACCATCAGCATAACAGATTACAAACACTTCCATCAGCAGGGTTAAGGAACAGAAACAAACAAATATGGAAACACAGGAACTCAGTTGATCAATCAATCAACGGCTTTCATAGCTTAAAAACAAACAAGTTATGTGACTTTTGTTTGCTATAAGAAACCTCTTGCATGATGAGATGGTGTCATTTGCCACTTCAGTCCAAATAAATGTCTTCACAACTTTCGTGAGAGTTTGCACATCTAAACATCTTCTAACTTCATGCCATTATCATCGACTACAAAGGATGGATTTAACTTCTTGTTGACAACATTTTTGAAGTCGTTTTTAATATTGCTTTGTAATCCATCGCCATTTCGATTCTCTTGAATGTAGACATGACCAATTTAGAGGATGGGGTGCTGGCTAGCTAGCTAGCTTGGCAAGGTTAATCTGCAATTAACCCTTTATTGACCATGGGCCCATCGGCGGTCCCATTTTACAGGTAAATATAAAGGGTTGGTCAATAAAGGGTTAACTTTGATACTATGTAAGATTATATCTATTCTTAAAACAAAGTGGACCTATCAGAATCCACTTTGTTGTACACGTTGTTGTGTCTAAAAGAACAACAACGTGTCAGCAAGACAAAATATCACTCACCTTCCACTCAAAATGGCCGTGGCCTGAATAAAATTCCTTCTCCTGATACAAAACAAACAGTTTACTGATCCATACATTCTCCCACCCCATTACCTGCCTATGTTGGCTTTCTCTTCTGTTGTTTGGTAGGAGGAGCTAAAGTGGCTTTTTTGATGTTGAAGGTTGCTGACCCCTGTCCTAAAGGATACCCAAGTTCATCCTGTTTTACTCTTAATAGGACCATAATTCATGAAATTAATATCATGACGGGTTAAATTAAAAGACTTCAAACTAATAAAGTCACAAACTCCTCAGAAAAGAGTTTCTAAAGCGAGAATTAATCTCATTTTTCAAAGAAATTTGACTTCTTTTTGCGACCGGAAAAGTCGCCCCCTGCTGGTCATTATAAAGAAGTGAGCTGTAAGTCTTTAGACTGAAGTGCGATTTAGTTTTAGTCATAATTTAGGTGTTGATGAAGTTGTCCATTTCATCACTTTTTGCACACATGCATTTGTTTTTATTTAGTTATCGTCTTGTTTTCGTCAGAAATGATGAATGCCAAAACTGATTGGTCAACAAAATTAACACTGGGCCGTGTCTACCCTGTAAACACAGTTTATAGTCGCTATTCAGTCATTGTTTCAACTCTAATTACAAGTTGCAAAACGTCTTGATGGATACTCAATCACCCAGGTAAGGAAATGATTCGGATCATCTGGGCATCATCTGAAAACACTACATCCAGATGAAAGGAATCGACTTTCTGGGGAAACAAGCTGTTAAGTTTAAACAATAATTCCATACAACAGCCTCCTGCCAAAATACCAACTGATGATTTCCAACAGCTGCTACATTTGTTAGTTTCTAGTAAGAGTCTTAATTCATAGAACACCAAATACACAGCAAAACTCGCTGGTTCAGACTACGTGGCTACAAATCTTGGGTGAATAGAGTGTAAAACAGCACCAAAGAACCTTTAATAGTTAAATCTAACTTTTAGCTTTGTTTAGTTCTATAGAAAGTACAAAAAATTTGCAATTGTTACACCATTACACATCATTAATTAATTAATTAATATATGACCAAAGTTTCTCCAACAGCAGCAGAGAGAGGCTGCCAGGAGTAAGCGGAGGGGGGTGTCAACTCTGCAGCTCGCTTTTTAGGAAGTTGACCTGGGCTGTAGTTACAGGTTCGTGTTTCACTGGGATCTTGCAGCGAGGCCGCACCCTGTCCAACAGGCTCTGCTTCCTGTTTGCACTAAAAGGACCCTTGGGGCTCATTGGCTAAGCTCGGCGTAGTAGCACACTGGTGCGGCGCTAATCATCAGTGACCCGTATGACACTTTAAACCTTATAGATCTGTCAGCAGGCTGTGTTCTCAGATTACTCTCAACATCTCGAAAGTCATGTTTATTTTGTTAGTTGAGTTAGTCGAGTGTTGATGTGGCACATTCGGTTGCCACAGTTGACGTTGAAGCAGCTGTGTGGCTGCAGCGATTAATAAGAGATGAATCATCACTTCCCAAATATTGTGTCTTATCCTTTGTGAGTCATGAGCAGCAAAGTGTTTCTTCTGTCTGAGAAAATCGATCTCTAATGACACATGAGTGAGAGGTTTTAACTCTGAACAAAATGTTCGATTCATTGTGGATCTCTTTGTAGGCCAAACAAAATAACTTCTTTCTTTCTTAAATGAGATATTTAGGTTTATTTTCTATTCTCGGTAGAAACTAATCCAAATCTCTTGTAAAGTAGAACAAATATGTGAAGCAGCTTGAGCTAATTCTGTGATAGGCTATTTATAGTTTTAAGAACACTTTGCTGTTTACTGTACTATGCACTCCTTTGCAAGTCTGAATGTGTATATTCAGTATAGAGCACTCAAAAGTCCACGTTACATAATGATGGAATAAACTGATTCTCAGTCGCTGCTCACTATAACATTTATGTTTATCATTATCGTCAGCAGCGGTTCTCAAACTCAAAGCTTTATAATCCACTTTATTAGATACACTGTGCTTGTACTGAAGCCTTAATTCTTCGTGGCACAGATTCAACAAGATGCTGAAAACATTCCTCCGAGATTTTGGTTGACATTGAATTAATAGGGTCTGTAAATCCATGGTCAGAATCTCCCATTCCAGTACATACCAAAGGTGTTGGATTGAGATCTGGTGGCATTTTAGTGCTATATTTGGCTAGAAAGCCATACTTATTGTAATAAACTAATGAGACTCAGACTTTAAAAACAGATTATAAATTCTGAGTCTTTATGGTGACTAAAAGAAGTTTAGTTGGATGTACTTTCAGATTGTGGTGTTTAATCAGTGGATTCAGGGGTGAATTCCCACAGATCCCCTTTAATCTGGAACCAGGCACGTTAAGGTCGGAGTTTGCCGGTCTCTGCGTGAGTTATTGTTGTATGTCAGGTGCTATTACATAACACACAGTCTGGAGATTGTGTAATATTTTTAGATAAGAGCAGAGAGAAGCAGCTACAGTAAGCATAGAGACAGTTACAGTATGTGCAGTACAAACTGATGGTGTTACATTCTTCCTATGCCTGCAACACACATGGCGTGAGCGGGATATGATTAGAAAGACTAACATTACAAAATGCAACACAGGCCATGTGTTTTTCAAAAGTTCAACTTCTGTCTCTGCCGCTGCTCTCGGACACCTGTTGCACAATTCAGCTCTCTGATACTCGTAAACACGCAGCGGTATGCAAAAACAGCTCATTGAGGTTAAATAATTAAAAGAGACTTCTAAAAGAGTTTTTCGAGATGTGAGGGCGGGGATCTGGCTCAAGTTTCTGAGGGCTTGGCTCAGATGCTGGTTTTACACTCCTGTGTGTCCTGCGATAGTGGATGAGGTCTCCAGAGAGGGGAGGTGAAAGGGTAATCCGATCCCACCTGCTGACACAGCCTTCCAGGATAAGGCCGAGGATACAACTACAGGTCCGTTAGACAAAAAGAAACTGTGCCACTGACACAACCGGTGTGAATATTTAATAACCTCATTTTAAAGAAACCCTTGTATTATCACTTTGCAGTAAACAGAGGCTGAATGGGGGTCTGCAGGAACACCTTTGTTTTGTGGTCTTAATTAAATACTTTTGCTTTTGGTGTTCGTTTCTATTATTGTTTCATCTCTTGTCGTATTGCAGTCGTTTCAGAGTGAACCTTTAAAAACGTAGCCTTCTGTCTTTGCTCTCTCTCTCTCTCACACACACACACACACGCACACGCACATGCACACACCCCCCATCTGAATCAGAGCTTCCACACAGAAACTGATAATGGGCCATTGTGTGCAATGTGGTCACAGGAGCCAGATGATTGAGAACCAAATTAACTTTCCTTCTGAGTGACTCTTGAGTGAACTGAACACATTGACAGCTCCAGAGTTCATACCAGTGTCAAATTCTGGTCTGTTTAAGTGAACCGGGGTCTCTCAGGCATCTTTAAAGTTGTTGCCTTTAAGGTCTGTGACCTGTTGGATACAGTGAAATTTAACACACGCTGTACTGAGAGCGTACCAGCGCAGAGAGAGGCATAAATATCAAGTCAAATATCAGAAAAGTGATGACGGTTATTTGCTACTTTGTGTTCATTTATTATAAACTCTAGTGTTCAAAAGAGGTTATAATAAATGAACACAAACTGGTAAAACTTGCAACAAAAAAGATACCAGACTGATCATCACTTTAATTCTGTAAAACCTGAATCATTAACTAGTTGCCAGAAAATTCTAATTTTTTGAAACTGAAGTGTTTTTGGAATTAAATTTGTATAATTTTTGCTCAAAAGTTTATTCAAGTTTTTCAGGTGTCAAAAACTCACAAAACGTCATGTATCAAGTACGTCACACTTGGGCCTACAGGGTTAGGAAATTTACCATGTGATTTTTTTTTTGTTCATGTTAAAAGACAAAAGTGCTGTATAAGTACCAGTGTTTTTAACATGCACCAAAGTAAGCCACAACTGAAAATCATGTAAAAAAAAAATCTTTCTAGCTGTGTCTGTGTCTTTAAATTTAAGAGCAGCATTAGGGGATGTGAAGTTATGCTTTTGTTCTTGTTGGAGAGTTTGCTATAAAGATAAAACACAAGCAGTGACGTGACTAAATAATCCTGGAAGCTAACCACCAGCTATCAGTTCAATATCTGGGTCACAGAAACTTTCCTTGAGACTAACGTGTCCACGATCGCGCCACCTTTTCATTCACAGTGAAATTCATCCAGATTAAAGCTCTCTAAGACTAAAAAGTTTTAAAGCCGAGTAGTGCCATACTGTGGTCTGGGAAGTGCGAGTTCAGCCACGTTTTCCTGAAGCACATCACTCTACACTCATGGTATTCCCTCTGGGACTTTATCATCGCTCCAAGCTCATCGATCTTATTGCCCAATACCTCACAGCCCTCATGATGATAGCTGGAATGGACGGTTTATATTTCTTCCTCTTTGTTCTCTGTTTAGATCCAGCTCTGCAGCCCCATTATTTCCTCCTTGGCTCATCAGGGATAACAGTACTCATTCCATTCAGGATTACTGATGTACTCAGTGCCATCAGTTGGTCTCATGTAGAAACAATTCCACTGGGAAGAAGGAGCAAGAAAAAAAGGCATACAAAGTAATACAGTTATAAGGCATTAATAACAGTTAAGACAATAGCTTAAGTTCACACACACACAAGCTGCTGCCATCCTCTGGCATCTAGCCTCCTTCATACTGACTGTGTTTGTTTTTGTGTTTATGTGCAGAGAGCCTGATATTCCAGCCTGGGCTCCTTTACTCTACCAGCTGCAGCTGCTGGACTTCAGAGAGAAACCGGACCCATTAACTCTGCCCATTGCAGACCGCATCCGCATCGGCAACCAGAAACGAGAGACAGGGAATTTTCATTTCCAGAGGGAGGAATACAGCTTGGCTGCCCGGGCCTATTGCGTGGCTCTGGATGTGCTCACCACACGCAGCAAAGGTAATACTCCCTTACTTTTGACTGTGCCAAGGATGCTTTGGCAGAGACAAAGAAACACACACACAGAAAACACAAAACAGGGCACATAAAACACAGACTCTAAGAGACCTGTGACACCTTATTGCCACATCAGCCGGGGATGACATAACAGGTTAGCGCTCTCCTCACTTCTGCCGTCACACTAATCGCTTCAGCACGATGTAGCGCCACGTCCATCTGAGCCTTGGGCCGTGATGGTTTTTTTGGCTTACTTCTTTTGCATAATCAAAGCTAATCAATGGTCTTATTTTTTCTACTCACTTAATCACTTTGATCATTGATGAGGCAGGGTCGGGCCAAGAGGGAAATGTGACTGAACATGTCAGCAAAGAGAAAAACATGCACTGCTTCATAATGCACCAATGACAGTAGACCGGTGAGCCAAGTCACCATGGCACTGAAGAGAGGAGTTTATCAGGGCATTGAGATCATGTAATTAGTGAATGAGAAGATGACCAGCAAAAGGGAAAACACAGACCTTATCTCTTACTTGGGTCATTTGGAGCCTAACAGACAAAAACCAGCTCGGCACACACAAAGATTTAAAATCAATATAATCAATTAACTGGTAATCACGTAAAAATAAATATGCTCTTGCAAAACATTAGAAATGCAAAACTCAATTTTGTGTCATTTTTTTTAAAGTAAGAACTTTTAAGTTTACTGCGTGGATGGATGAAACATGGTAATTTGAGCTGAAGTGTCCTGTTAAATGTTGAAAAAAGGAATATTTTCACTTCTATGTCAAACGCTATTCAGCTTTTAAAAAAGGGGGGGAAAAAGAATAGTGTTTGGTTTGAAGAGGAAATGCTGTTTGAGTTTGAGGTTTTCAAGCTCAATATTTAGGCTTTTTAAAAAACAAATTTAATAAGTAACAAAATATTATTAAATAATTCATTTATGGGAGAAGAGCGTCAAATGACAAGCAGATGGCAGTCTAAATTATTTGTAGATTAGAGCTAAGCGCATTGATACCAACACTGATATTGGTTTCGGATCGACACTAGCTCGATAGAATCAATACTTTGTTTCTATCCTCTAAGTTCAGTATGTAGCCCACATAATAGCCTATAGCAAGTTGGAGTTGACCTAAAGAGTTTTAGAAACAGGCGCGTTTGCATAGCAGGTCTCCAAAAAACACAGTTTCAAAATACACGAGTTAGAATTTGGTAAATGTACGATGATTCAACTCATAATCATGACACACTGCTCTCCCCAACATAAGCTGCTTTTATATGTTAAAATATCATTATCGGTATTGGTATCAGCAATACTGGCCCTGCATTTACTTGATATCGGATCAATGCCAAAATTTGCAGTATTGCACATCATTATTGTACATTCAGTTTACAACAAAACAGAGAACCTAATAACTTTGTATAAAACACTGCAAAACACTATGATCCTCATGTTTTGGCTTAAATATTTGCAGCTAACTGGAGACCAAACAGTTGTTTCATACCTTGTCCGAGCACATTGAAGTGCAGTGCGTGTTGTTAGTGTGGCCGCTGCTTGCTGCGTCCAGGTGCTGTTTAAAAAGGTGAGGCCAAGCGCCTTTCACTTGGACTCGAGCACAGCATCCACGTAGCGTGATGCCTATTTCATATCACACTGCTTTCAATGCTTCCTCAGCTTTCCTGTGTTGAAAATGCTTTGTTAAGTAATTAACATATATGTGGGGACAGTGTGTCACTGCTTCCCCAATTAAGCCACAAAATGCATAAAATTATGAACCCCTTTTTCTCTGTAACAGCGCTTTTCAAGAGCAGGTGTGCACATAAAGAGGGAGAGGAGCGAGTGCGAGTGCTGAGACAAACTGAAGTGTTTTAGGGTCTGGGTCATCAGGGATGGGTGGCCTATAGTCTGTGAAAGTTATTGCTATGATGTGAGTCGCATGAAAATGAAATTGTGGTTGAACAGTCAACACTGAGACACTGACACAGACTCGTATTTTGAATTAGCTTGTGAAAAATGGGTCCATACATGAGAGTCGTCGGTGCTCTTTATTGTCAGATCACATTTAAAATAACTGATTCTGATTTGTTTTCTTTGCAAATTGCCACATCACAATCCTGACATGCAAATATTTGGTTAGCTAATGTCGTGTTGCAAATCGATTTGCCATTTGGGCACAGCATGTATTATGCTTCACTTAGTAAAACTAAGATGCATGTTTTTCACGATTGACAGCCAAAGCACTCTTTGGCAAAAGATCAGCTTAATGGATACAAAAGTTGTTTTGCTTTTTTTCCCTGTTTATGCGTGATGTACATAATTTCCTAAACATAACTGTCTTATTTCTGATAAGTTTTTTTTTTAAAGGCAAAAACAGGCGCAGTAAATCCAAGACGTTTGTTCAACTTGCTCAGGCGCATTTGCGTGGCACATTCACAAAAATGTAGCCCCTAAGCTGCTAACATTTATCACCCATCATGCTCAGGGCCAGGAGTAAAATCCCTTTGCACTAACCAGTGCTCATTACTTCAGTCACTACTAAGCCAGTTGGACATCTTTGAGCCTAATGGTAAAACCATGCAGGACAATGATAAAGCATCCAGCTGAATGCAAAATAGCACTAAATAACTTCATAATAACACCGAGTTTCTCCCTGAAGGTCAAGATATTACAGATAGGCAGTCATTCCCCCTTACGTTTACCCCTATTGTTAGTTTACAGCTGCCAATTAACCCTACATGCATGTTTTTGGGCTGTGGGATCAATTCACTCTAATGATTGTAAAACTACCGTTGAAGCAGCAGGATATGTTATAAGCCATGCGTCTCTCCCTGTGCAGATGGTAATGATGTTGGTGTGAAGGAAGAGGAGGAGGAGGTGCAGGACTACCGTGTGAAGTGTTTGAACAACCTGGCGACCACTCAAGTCAGACTGGAGCAGTTTGACGAGGCTCTGCACACCAGCCGAGACGTTCTGACCCTCGAGCCAAACAACGTCAAGGCCCTCTTCAGGGTAGGAAAGGTGAGGATGTATAGACAGTGTGTAGCATCTAATTTGAATCTGGCAACCTATAATTTTAAGGAGGTTTCCTGGAAGGAAGAGGAGTTTGTTTAATATAGTTAGCTTTTTATTATTTTTGTGGGTAAATAATAGCAGGTGCAATATTGCTATCTCCCTCTCTGTCAGTTTTGGATTTATGCTTCCTCCAGCTCTGCTCACACTGCAGGGTTTCTAATCTCTTTCAGCTCCTGTCTGACAAGGGTGAATACAAAGAGGCTATGGAAGTGCTAAAAAAGGCCTTGAAACTGGAGCCAGCCACCAAGGTGAGATGATATGGGTGAGCAGGTCCTTCTTCCAAGGCTGCCTGTGAATCCCTCCCACATAAAAAAAGAAAAGAAAGAAAAAACAGAGAGGTCGCTCCAAAATTATTCCTGGCTGCCAATACTCTCCAGTCGGTCTAAATGATGTGTTTTTATTTTAAAAAGAACCTATCAAATGTGCCATTATGTGAGGTTAAAAAGCTCTGCATATTATAATTTCAAGGGTAAAGACAGAGTCGAGTGCTGGTGTTAAACTTGCACTTGCACAGTGAATTAATAAATAATTTCCAGCCCTCGTGCAATTATTCAGAAAAATTCGTCTCCGTATTAAACGCTCAACATCTGTTAAAATATTTTTACATTATTACATTATAAACGATCAACCGTCAAACAGCACTGGCTCATATAATAGCAGCGCTCTGAGGCTATACTTGAGCAAAACTGTGCTTTGGGCAATATGCTGATATCGCCATGCCAACGCACAACAACGCAACTGATTCATTTAATCCCAACATGCACAGTTAGGCTTATCTTAAATAAATATAAACAAATGTAAGAAAAATCTCCGGTTGATAACAAAAAAAAATGGTTTCGGCTTTATTTAAATTGACAATATTTTTTTAAATGCCTATAAAATCTCCAGTTTTTTAATACATGAAAACATTTGACCCTGGATACGGGATAAATTACCATCTCTCACATTGACACAAATGGACATAACCGCTTTATTTTGAATATTAAAGTTTAGAAGCTTTTAAATAAATTTGCTCCACATCAGCCTGAAGGAACCCTGGTGAACTCTTTGTGCTGAGGCCTGTACCATCTTGTTTTTGTGGTTTGTTTAATCTGCCAAATCCTCCACAAAGGCTCATACAAACTGCACATCTGGCAGTCCACAGATGTGACCACACCACTAAGTGCTTTCTTGCGATCTTGGCAAAAATACCACATACATACATAACTTAAATTTTTGTAACGCAGAGAGAGTAACCAAATCCTTCTTTCCAGCTACAACACAGAGAAATGTGCAAATGCTGCTAAGATTTGAATTAATCCTAGTTTATGGTCATTGCTTACTCCAGCACTGCAGGATCTGATCTACAGAGCGTGAGGAGTACATTTCTGCCAGTGTTACAGTGACCTGATCTATAGGGCGCACTGCCACAGTCACAAATATGCCTGGTCTTGTCTAGACAAAACGAAAATATCTGCTGCTTTGGTAATTACACGCTTGTCCCAGCAGTGAATGAAATGCTTTAGAGAAACCTGATTTAGCTGCTCTGTGAGAAAGTTGGTGCACTGCACTCTGTAGTGGATCACCCAAAAAAAAAAGAAAAATATCAGAAATTCAACTGAAAATAAGAAAAATGGCTTACTTTTTATGGCAAGCTACAGTTTTCCGATGATAAATCTGCCATTTACAAAATATAAAAGGTCCTCTGTGTGAAATTTGATTACAAGTGCTGAGCTGTTAGTAGAAAGTTTAAAATGTGACTTTCATAATTCCCTGGTCTTTAGCATAAAGGTCTACTTTACTTTCAGATCTCTGCTTTCACCTGCTGGACACTTTTAAAACTGCACCTTCAACCTTTGAGCGTTTCATTTTTATTTACTAGAAGCATCTTCCTCCCCCCCTTACAGGCAATCCATGTCGAGTTATCTAAACTTGTCAAAAGGCAGTCTGGAGGCAAAGAAACCCAAGAGTGGAAACCCAAACCAGCAGAGATGCTTGGAGACAATATTGCACCTTTCCTGATCCCATCTAAGAAGAAGCCATCTGTAAGCTGTGATTATATCTACTACTTTTTTTCTTTTTTTTTTTAATTGTGATTGCCACGAGTCTGGCATTGACTGGAACTACCATGGTGTTTTTGTTGTGTTTTAGGGAATTTCCTGGAAATTTATACTTGGAGCTCTGGTGGTGGCTCTGGGCAGTTTGGTGACGTCAATGATTTTGACTGCAAGAAACTGAAATCCTCTGCTGGAAGTAGTTCGAAGATCATCATCTTCATATGCAGAGTTTGGTCTCGAGTCATCTAATAAGTTTATATGAAAAGAGTTTTCTGCTGTTGATTCAACACGACAGCACTGGAGCCTGAACTAAAAAGCTCTCGTCTGAAAAACGAATAATAAAACAGAGTTCTCAGTAGGTTTCTGCTGATCGATACGACAGAAGTTTCTCAGCTTTCCAGTTCTGTCTGTTTCACTTGGAAAAAGGATTACGTTTCTCTTTGTCGTAAATAATGGGGCCTGGAAAATGTTCCGCTATCACAGATGTTCAACAAAAAAAATTAGTGGATGTGAGACTTTTGTAAAGAAAAACCCAGTTACAAGCAGTTTTATTTACACACAGTTCTCTGACACACTGATAAATCCTTCAATTAGTACAAGCGATAAAGCCGCAATACAGTATTGCTTACAGTGACGATGAAAACAAAAAAAATGTAATATTTTTCCCCCTCTTATGCAACTCTAGAAAAGAAATCTGGGAAAAAAAAAAATAGTGCATTGATCGAAAAAAATATGTGTTTGTGTATCTGGCAGTTACAGTTAAAATACTTACATTAAATCAAAATGTAAACACTATTGCTTATTTTATAAAATAACCTAACAAATAAATAAAACGTTTTAAAAGAAATATACTGTTGTACATTTATATTTGCACATGTGCAATATTCCCACAATATAAACCTTCATTTTGATCAAATAATAAAAGTACATTTAGGATTTTTATAGTAACACATATAACAGTTTTTAAAATTTGACATTTATTAAATAAAAGTAGCACATTGTCCTTCGTTGCTCTGTACAGACATCAGTCGTCTACAGTCCACAGCAGTTGTTAAGAGTTTTCTTTGGGCTGATTTGATTCAGTCTGACCTGAGAGTCTGACTGCGGCCTCAGTTTGACATTTTTCTTCACTTCTCTGTGTGAAAGTAAAAAGGCAGGAGTGTTGCCACGGGTTACCAAGCAAAAAAGAAGCAAAGAAATTAACTCAAACTCTCTCTCCGACCTCCTACCTTGCCAGATGAAGCACAGCCTCTGTGATGTTTGTACCCTCTTTGGCACTCGTTTCGCAGAACAAGGCACCATACGTCTGGAAGCAAAGCACCGACATCCCTGAGTGCAGTCAGTTTACTTAGACACCTTAGACGCCAGGTGTCTGTATAAATACTTTTCCACTAGGTGAAATGGAGAAAAAAAACAACACACCTTGGCCAACTTTTCACCATGCAAACTGCTCACACAGCTTCCCTCAGGAAGCTCCCCTCGGAGGTCCACCTTGTTTCCAATAACACACATGGGTATTTTCTCCTCTGCTGACTCCTTAATAGAAACAAAGCAGACGATAAATTCTGTTCCTACTTTTTAAATAGTGTTTCTTTTGTCATCTTTTCAACAACTGATCGTCACCGCTGCAGTTACCTGGATCTGATCCACCCATGCTCTGACGTTAAGGAAGCTGCTTTCTGAAGTCACGTCATAGAGCAGCAGGACTCCGTGAGCTTTACGGAAGTAAGACCTGGCAATACTACGAAACCTAAAATAAACATAAAAACTCATTTTACTCTAGTGTCTTTTAATTGAGTCAATAATTAAAGAGGTTTACATGTGTTAGAACCAAAATGATAGCACCACATTTTCACAGTTTTCATTAAAAAGTTCTCATGGAGGTGCTGTACCTCTCCTGCCCAGCCGTGTCCCAGATCTGCAGATTTGTCTTCTCGCCATCCACCAACATCCTCTTCATTTGGAAATCAACCCCTGGGAACAAACAAGAAAAGAAAAAAAAGCAGATTTAAATGTCTGAGATCAAGTGAGTGCCAGTGTTTAATCAAAAGATATGTTTGCCATGGCACCCACCCAGTGTTGTCTGAATATCATCTCTGAACTCGTTAAGGGTCAGTCTCAGCAGGAAGCTGGACTTCCCCGCTCCTGCGTCTCCCGCTAAAACCAGGCGGTACATCGGGGTGGGCTCCTCACATTCTTCCATGTCTGCTTCCAACGGCTGCTTAAAGGGAGCATAAGATAACAAGATTACCCAACACTGACCATATAAAGCAAGCATCATTTAGTTACCTTTCAGAAATGAGACTACGCAGCACACAAAACTAAAATTAAAATCAATAAAAAATTACAAAAAAGAGCAACGCTAAACACAACACCAAAGAAGAAACCAAAGGAAAAGTGGAAATGCAAAAAATTAAAATCAAGAACCGGTTTACCTTTGGAGAAAAGGCAGATAAACGTCTTCGTAGGGAAGAAGCGATGGAGGTGGCCATACTCGGCGCCATTGACACGGCAGCTTCAGATTTCACTTCTGATATCTGTAAGAAAAACACAAATTCAATGTCCCGAGAGCAGAGGAGCGTATTGGCATCGAGCGATCCTGGACCTGTCCCCCACCTCCATGTCAGATGGGACACACGAGTAACTGAAGTGCACAGTTTCCACTGAGCTTCTGCTGTCGTCGCTGTCATAGTCACTGCCCGAGCTCTCAGCTGTGTCCATCGGCAGGGAGACCCCACTGTCCAGGTATTTATCGGCCCAGGTGGCCACATGAGAGTAGGTCAGTTTGCTCGGGACCTCCAAGCTGTACGAAAACACCCGACGCAAACTATGGCTTTAGATGTGACAATTAAGTGCGTAGACATCAATCGGCAGAGGCATACAGGTGTGTAAAAATCTTTATATACCCGCTATGGTTGAGCGTGCTCTGTCGGAGGGGTTTCATTCTCCTGGCTGGGATTTCATTTTGGGGAGACAGCTGTTGAGCAGATTAGGAAAGTCAGGGAGGAAAAAAAAAAAACCTTTAACTCATGAAAACAGTTGACTGTGAGCTTCTACCTGACAGAGCCAGAGGGTATAGGGAAATATGCTATTAGAAGAAAAGAGACTTACCCTTCTTTTAGCTGCAACTGCTTCACTTGCCAATGCCGAGCGCAGGTCGTCATTACTGTCATACAGCTTTTTATTCAGTTCCCTAATGAGGCATTTAAGGAAATATGTGGGAGTCACTTACACATACAATTATTGCACTTCCTTACTTTATTGTACGTGATTGTCGAGCAGTCGAACACTCCTTATAGATGGTCAGTCAATGCTATTGTTTGTGTGTAGTTTTTATTCTAAAGACATAATTTAAACAAGCACGCAACATCCCCAGGAGCGGCATACCTTTGGCCACTTTAGTAGCTGTCCAGTGAATTCACAGTGAGACGGCACAGAGTACAACTGAATAAACGGTGAAAGAACCCACGAGCGTTCACATTAGTCTGCCTTAAAGGTTTTACCATTTACCTAATAAAATCAGTCATTATGCAAATAGCAAAAATCCAGCTATTCTGTTACCCCCAGTTAGTCCAGATAAGTGGCAGACTCATACAACTAGATTAGAAAGATTAGAGGCATTTAGGAGGTACTTGGCTCTTCTATTATATCGTATGGAGAACAATAAATATTTGCATGAACTTGGATTCTCAAATCCAAGTTCATGTTGTTTATATAGAGCTCATAAATGTAAAACAGGAGTGACACTGTCAAACCTGTGCTCTTTATTTACTCACGTAGAAGAGCTTGAAAGTACTGACTCGAGTCATTACATTTAAAAAGTCAGCATAAACACATTATTATGAGCAAAGGCAGACTTACTGGAGAATCTGAATCTGACTGGAGTACGACTGGTATTCCATAGCCATCCTCTTCAAATCTTCCGTTTCTCTGTGAAAGGACGCACACACGTTATATGGATTGTGGTTTCTGAACGTAAGAATCGTCACGTCACGTCTGACAATAGCTTTACTGTTCATGTTGAGCTTTCTGATCCGCATACAGGTTCTTCAGCTTGTCCAGCTCTGAGTGCAGGATGGCGATGTTTGTCTGGGCTTGCAGAAGAGAGCCGCGTAGCTGCTCGTTCTCCTGTGAGGAGATTCGGCCAATGACAACATAAAAATAAAGATAAAAACATTTTGGGATTTATTGGACTAATCTTGTAGTTTGACTTACGTGTGAGAGATCGCTGATTTGTCCGCTCAGTCTGAGCATCTCTTCCTTTGAATGGTTCAGTTCAGAGTCTTCTTTACTCTTAAATCAATTTTAAAAAAACAAAAGCAGTTACATTAAGATTTGGTTAAACAGTTTTACATTTTAATTATATGAAGCAAAGAAAAGCCAAAATACAAAGTAACAGCCACCAGATCTTTTATTGTGAAAGAATGAAACACCAGCAGTTCAGAGTTTAGACATTTTTATATATAAAGTTCAAAAAATTAAAATAAAGGATGATTTTTTTTTTAAGAGAATTGAAACTCATTTGTAGCAAACAGGATGTTTTACAGTTTAAAATGGCCTGATGCTGCGATTTAGAAACACTGTTGACTGTTTCTAAATTAAACACACAGCCTTGCCTCCAATCTCTTGAAACGTACCATCTTATATCCATCAAACTGTATGCTCACAATAAGTTAACGCTGTGTAAGAGCAGCTGATCTATCACGCTCACCATCTACAGGACAAGGAAACCAACTGCTTCCACTATACTGTATGTGCTAAGCAGACATTTGGTACTACTGCAATACAGATGAGTCTTACTATTAAAGCTACACAGTACTCCAATTACATGTCTTACATAATAACCTAATTGCATTTTTTTGTTTACTTTGCAAGTTCAAGTAATAATGTCTCGTCTTCCTTGTTGATAGGAAATTATTAACCAGGAATTACTGTCAAAAACTGAAGTAAAGGTGTTTTTAAGATGACTTCTGCTGAAGGTTTAAATTCAAAAAGGCTTAAGTGAATCATCAGAGAGTCTTTATTTGACTGGGCTGATGTTGATCACCATCCACAATAGTCACAGACACTGGAAATTTGTCTGACACAACATATGCTGCATGAGGTGGCAATCATATTTTTTGCATTGTGGACACCAAAATGCTAGTGTGGCCTGTAGATTAACTACAGTAAGCCACATAGAGGTTTGTGACACAGTAGCTTCTTAAAGGCTTTTAAACAGCTGGGTACTGTAACACTAATTACAATTCTAAAAAAATCATTTGATATTTTTGCAAAGAGCTGCTTCATGTGTTTAATCAAAAAACGCAAAATTACTCCCATTCCATTGGGGAGTGGCAGGAGTGACAGAAACAGCATGTGGCTTGGCTGTGAATAGGCAGTAGTCAACATAAAGGGGTTACATATAGGTTTTTTTCGTTTTTAAATGACCCGTTTTGCAGGCATCCTTATGACTCTGCATTATCAAACATGATCTGTTCTATAGTCTATATCAGGTCAGTCCTTTTTGCCAGTTGAAATAATTTCATAGAACTGTTATATTTGTTGCAGTTTCTCAGTCCCTCTTTGCCACACCTCTCTTTAAAAAAGATTTGTTTTTATCTCAGCGAGTCTTTTTGCCAGGACAATTAAAAGCATATCTAAAAGTCCAAAAACTGATGTCAGCTTCTATCTTGTGACAGGAAAGTTAAAAATCACACGCATACATAACTCCCGTGAGCTATATCTGACAAATTATGACAACAAGTGCTTTACAACACTTTAAAGTCGATAATTTTCAGCAGACACTGGCAATCACTGTTTGACATGACACAGGGACAACTCGCAACCAGAAGCCAAAAAAAAAAGGTTTTGGCCAGTTCCTGCTTTAAATGCATGTGGAGTGAATTTCTGGCTTCACTTTTTATGCCTCATTTACTCTATGCATTTAAATGCCTCCAGCATGGTTCGATTGCACAGTACGGGTAGTGTCTATACAATGTGCGCTTTTACATCTATGTTAATGCGCGTAATATGAAGCCTTAGAATGAGCGCAGCTAGTCTCCAAAATACACACAACTCTCTCTCTCTTAATTATGCTTTCCCTCTTTTTTTGTCCCCTCCTTTATTCAATTCATCTTTCCTCTATATTTTTATTCACTATTCAAATCACCAAGGCCAACTTATTGTGTAGCTAACCACAAATGTGTATGTTTACATTTCATTTTGTGCTACGTCTAATGTGAACGGAGAAGCAAAATGCACGAGTAAAAAGTCTGTTTTTAAGCGAAATCTTGACATTTTCTGGAAATACTGTCATTTGTGGATGAAAGGTAGTGAGCAAGACTTTATCTGTCTGCACGGTCCATCACACTTTCCCAGAAAGCAAGCAGCAGCAGCTAGACATCCTACAAGAGCTTGTGTGTTGCTTTTCAGATACAGAGGCTTTCTTCTCTTTTTGTATGTTGTTAGAGAACATCATGGGGGAACAAAGTAGATAGCTGTCTGTGAAATACGAAAGAAAAAAAACCCCACAACCTACCTTTAACAGTCTTTCCACAGTGGCATGCAGGTCTGCAACTTCATTCTCATGCCTCCTCTGCAAGCCAGCCATAATTTCTTCCATTTTCTTTCTCTCCTGTGAAACCGAAGCAGTTAGAAGTGCAGGCCAGCTCAGGCCTTGAAGAGGGGCTTTCATGTGACTTTACAGAGGCTCTTTGTGAGAACACATGTAACTAGCTGCTGTGGGCTGTGCCACAAATTTGCAGGTAGCTCACATGAAATACTGAGGAATGCGTGCAATCTTTCCACTTCAACAGGGAATCAAATGCAATCATTTAGTCCACTTGTCTGCGTGCTGTTTATTGATTAAATACGCTGGCTTTCATGATGAAATTTCTTACGTTTAACTTCTAAGTATTGAAGTAAATCACAGGAGCAACGCTTCACATACTATGAACCCTGCAGCTATTCCACTCACCTCGTCTCTCACCCTCTCCTCCGTCCTAGCGAGATGTTGTTGTATATCGTCCTCCAGCTCTGTCAGCTGACTGTGATTTAAGCCCTCGGCTCTGTTTGAACAGAAAAGTCTGTTTGAGTCCATCCTGGCAGCTTCAAGCACGCTCAGTCAAAGCAGATCCTCCAACAGTAATCCGAATACAAAAATGAGCAGCACAAAAAAACAGAAGAGTCCATTTACTTGATCTAGCTGACTGATTTGACTTGAAACCTGCCACACTTGTGGCTTCGCTCTTCAGCTCAGACAACACGTGAGCCAACCAGAGTCGAGGGAGGGACAGAATTTCAAAACAAGACTCCACAGGTGATTGCTACTGAGGTACTGATTACTGCCAGTGGAGTTTCTTAATTAGATGCCCACACACATTTATTCTACTTTAGTTTATGTGGGGAAAAGGTTACTTTATAGATACACATATAGATACAACTAATGGAAACAGATGGAAATACCCAAGCTATGAAACAATTAAACAACTGGGAAGGGCAGCAAATTTTAGTCTTCCTACTTCCTTGAGAAAGGAATGTTAACTTTCCCATTCCATGCAATTAGTGAAGCACACAAAGCTCTTAGAGACACACTCACTTTTGTTTGTATGACAGAGATTCCATGGCTTAACAGACTGTCTTTACAGGAAATTATTAAAAAGGCTGAAGTCAAACCTTGATTAACCCTTTAAGACACAAACTACTAAAGTCACAGTTTGGCTACTCAAAGTAAGCAGTCAGGAGTGGTTGTAGACCTTAAGCAGCATCAACTTTTTTGTAAAAACATCCATCTTCTTCTGCTTATCCAGGTCAGGGTTGCAGGGGGGCTGGAGCCTATCCCTAACACATAGAGACAGACAACCATTCGAACTCACGTTCACACCTACGAGTGTCACTACTAAGAAAAACATCAGATAAAGCTGCAGATTTACAGAGCAGATAAACAAAGGGGGAAAAGATGAGATAGTTAAGTCTCGGCTGATGGGTGTTACCCATGGTGCAATATTTCTTCACTCACCCACTTTCACTCTCTATGTATTTATGCACCACTTTGCATTCAATTATTAGTTTTTATTAATCTCTGGCTCGCTTGCACAGTGTGTCTTTTATCCTGTCTTCCTGTTAAAAAGGAATTTTTTCTTCCCACTGACACTAAGTGCTTGCTCATAGGGGTTTTCTCTTTATTAGTGTTGGGGGTTTACCTTACAAAAATCCTTCAGGCAACTGTTGTGATTTAGCACTACATAAATAAAACTGAATTGACTACAAAGGAGCTGCAGGAAAGTTTGGCATTCAATGGAGCAGCAGCATGATGCATGGACAGGGTCTACAGAGAAGAGAATTGAACCTAAAAAAGATGATTTCTTTAAATTTAGGGTTAGCGTCCTCAAAACAAAGCACAAAAAAGCCCCTCACAATCCCCTCATTTGGAGAGTACAGGAATCGGTGGTATTTAGAGCTCGCTATACCTGCAACACAGCATAAAATACTTCAAAACTTTAAATGATCTGAAGGTAAAAGTGGTTGAATATCTCACAAAAAGACTTTGTTGCATAAAAGGAAGTTTTTGTGTCAGGAGGCGATTCAGAAGCACAGTTTGACACCCACGTCAGAGGAGGATAGAGGAAGACCTTGTGTATGCACACCACTGGCAGTGTTATACCAAGAACACCCAATTCCAAATCACAAAGGTGCTTTTATTATTATTATTTTTTTTCTATTTCAGGACAGTGACTGATGAGCCAGCTGACAGATGGCATATGAGACTGCAGCAGCAACAGAGGAGTCAACTAGCAGTTAGACCTCCACTAATCAGAACTGTTGAAATCTGCACAGATTCACAGTCTGCCCAAATAGACATGTAACTCTGCTGTTGTCTCTAGCTCATTTGGGGAAAACAATTACAATACATTAGCTTAAGAAATATGCAAATTGCACACTGACAAAAGTAGTGAAGACCAGAGGGTTAAACACTTAGCAGCTTCAGCAGTAAGATAGTAAACCAGATTAAAAATGCACTTGAACTGCATCCACAAGAGGGCAGCAGGTCACCACTACATGTTTATTACATTCAAAAAGGATTATTGACCTGGATTAACCTGGATTATTTATTACACATTGCAAGGGTTCATTCACTTTTAAATGCAGCCATTGAACGCCACTTCATATCTGCTCATATCATCACTGGGATCCATGTGCTGTGACTTCCTGCTGATTGTTATATACTGATTTGACTTTACAAGTTCCTCCTAAATCTACTGACCACACGCAGGACAGTTGCTCTTACCGCTTCAGACTGGTTTCAAGCTGTTCACACTGAAGTCTGCTGTCCAGGCTTTGGCTGATCAGGGAGTGGATGAGTTCCTCATACTGCTGCAGGAGAGTCATGTTTGCAGAGGAATGAATGCCCTTGTAAAGATCAGCCAGCTGCTCCCTGAAACTATGACAAACACAACAGTTAGTAACCACCTGCTGACTGACATTTTTTCAGTTGCATACTTTGACTAAAATATGGTTTTAGCAGCAAATTATAAACTCCTGGAGGGCTAAAAGATAGGTGTTAAAAGTTGATCGTTTCAGAAAGAGAAAGCAGTGCAACAGACCATTCATGATGGATATCCGCTGTGGAATAAATGGGTGAAACAAAAAGGTAGAGGTAAACATCTTTTGGCAAAATATTGTTATATATAGTTAGTGCTGTAATTTCTGTTTCAACCCTTCAATTAAAAGATAAAAGTCTGTACATAAGTCTGTATCTTGAGTGTTTGAAATCTACTCTGATGTGGTGTACAGAGCTACGTTTAGGACATTTTTCTCAGTGTTAAAAAGTTTCTAGATCTCATTAGTATACAGTAAGATAGCAAAATCTATCTTTTCTAGTTTTGGAGAAGATCTATACAGATCTAAAACATTTTGGGTTTCTGTGTGTCACTGATCACCATTAGAGAAAACTGTGAAAACTTCCATTTAGAAATAATGTAACAAATATAATGCCAAGCTGAGCTCTGCTTAAAGATAGTTGCATTTTTTAAACTATATTTTTCTGTATGGTTTTCTTTGTTTCTTTCTACAGTGTTGAATCACATAATACAATACTGAAATGTAACTTATTACAAATACTAATATTTTACTTTGAGTATAGTTTGAATGTCCTTAAATGTTCAATACAAATATTGCACTTTGTATTCCATACCATTTAATGTAAAGCTATTTATTTCTATCATTGTTATTGTTATTAATAATAATAATAATAATAATGATAATAATAATATTTAATAATAATATTTAACATATAGAATTATAGTAAGTAATGAAAATTGCCAGATGGTGCTAAAATGATTTATGCATTAATTAAGACTTCATCGTGCGTGAAATCATATACTTACATCCAAACCATAAACTGGCCTGATCTCTCCCTTAAGTCATAGAGCCACACACATTTCTCCCAGCCAGTCATGGGATCTAACCCCTAAATGACAACCCTACATACAAATGAAAACTTGAAAAAAAGTCACAAATGTAACAAAGTCTCTTTTTTTCCAAGTCTTTCGCTGAGTGCCCTGATATCAGTTAATCAGTAATAGTCCAGCAATGTAATTGTGCATAGTACTTTAGGCATTTTAGGTATATTTAGTACTTAGAATGAACTTTACCACTTTGACCACTTTGCAAGAAACCTATTCAGTATAAACCACTATTTGAACTCATGTGCGTCAGCAGTTTTTAATACATCGCATGTTTTTCTGACAAATATTCTGATTTCCTGTACTTCCCTCCAGCTTCCTCTCGGTTCCGAGTGGCATCCCATTTAAAAATCCTTTAAACGCCCCTGCAACTAAGAACGATGACATCAGTAACGATACAAAAGTTATGGGACGTAGACACTGAGCTAAGTATATAGTTATTATCTTAGTATATACGTCCAGTGTTGTTTGATTACATTACAGCTGTATATCGTTTTTAAGGGTGAGCTTGTTTATTCTTCCAGTACACACCTGTACCGCATGACTAATCAGTGCAGCACAAAGCTAACAGTGGGGCAGCAGTACCCACTGGCCAGGTAATTTCCAGCCAGATGGCAGGTAAAGCAAACTAAGCTTCCCGGATGTGAGTTTACCTTTCGGTAAGGATGGATTTCGCATCTGCCTTGTCTTCAAACTCTTCCCAGGGGGAGTCTTGTGCTTGGGATGCCCCTGCGCCGAAAGACGCCAGATCCAGAGTCTCCGAAACCTCCTGAAACCTGGAGGAAAACCTGTTGTAGTCGATGTATCCGTCTTCGTGCGGGTCAAACTTGTCAAACAGAGTCCCTATCTCGGTTTCAGGGACGCTGAGCTCCCGGCAGACTACAGTAAAGTCCTCGTACTCGATCTTACCGGACTTGTTCACGTCGCAAACAGAGAATAATCTCCGAAGGCTGGGTCGCTCCATAGTTACTGGTTTAAAAATAAAGTATAATCCAGAAAATGTTAAAATTTAACAAACTTGAGCCAAAATAAAAGCCCCCACCATCGTCTCAGAGTTGCTGTAGAGGATTGGTCCAAACCTGCCTGTAGGCGGGTACCAGCCGAATCAATGGACCTTAATGTGCCTCCTCGTTTGGCTTGGACTGGAGTTAGATGTCATGTATGTTTGCAGTGACGCTGCGATATAATAGAACTACAACAGACAACGCAGGTGCTGACCTGTGTTTGCCTTTAAGGTGTGTGTGCTCCATGTGAGAGTTTTATCAGATAACCTGCGCACCATTGTTTGGCTGGGTTTGCAGAGTTTCTGACAACACCCTGAGAGGAAAAGCTGTAACCTGTGCTCAGAGTTGGGGCCCACAGTTTGTTCCAGCTGCGACTGCAGCAGCATTTTTAAGTCAGTGACCACTTATTTAGAATAAGTGTTCCTTGAAATAACAACATACCTAATCAGCCAATCACATGGCAGCAACTTAGTGCATTTAGGTATGTAGGCACCAATTGTGAAAGTTTGGGGGTTTGCAGATAACATTCCAAGAAAGATAAAATATCTGCTTCAAGCTAATAGTATGAAAACGGGAAATAAACCATGTTATAACGAAGTAATGCAGAAGAGCGTCTCTGAGCCCAACATGATGAATTTTGAAGCAGATGAGCTACAGCAGCAAAGGATCACACCGACCTCTGTTCCTGACAGCCACAAATAGAAAACTAAGGCTATAAATCACACAGGTTCACCAAAATGGGACAAGAGAAAAGTGGAGCTATTGCTTTGTTCTGTTTTTGCTGCAAATTTCAGATGGTAGGGTCAGAATTTCGGGTAAACAACATGAGAGCATGAATCCATCCTCCTTGGTAATTAGTGGTTCAGGCTGATGGGGGTATAATGGTGTGGGGGATGTTTCCCTGGTTGCCCTAGTACCAACTCAAGCTGGAATACCTGAAACTTAGTAAAGCTGCTGAATATCAGTATCTCGGGTTAATTTTGAACGGCACTTACTATTGTATTAGTTGCAACATATCAGATGGTGCTGCCGCCATGCGGTAAAAAGAGAACTTACAGTTTATTAATTCTGTTTATGGTGGCAGTCCATAAATAATACATTTTAAGGTAGGAGGGAGGGGCGATTTAAATCGGACCTAGGTCCGTGATTCACAGTCACTTCAACGCGCTTTATATTGTAAGGTAAAGACCTTACAATAACACAGGGACAATCCCAATAATCAAATGATCCCTTAATGAGCAAGCACTTGGGAACAGTGGGAAAGGAAAGCTCCCTTTTAACCAGTTGGAGGTTAAATAAACAAATTTCTACCAGAAAATAATACAAAAAGGTATCAAATTGGTATTTGCATCAAATGTTAGATGCTAAAAAATAAAATTTCTTGCATATGGACCCATTAAAACCCAGATTTGAGGTCTTCCACTACAACGCTCTTGTAAAAACCTGCACCATTGTCTGAAAGGAAATCGTTAACCTACTGAAATCATGAGCCTTTCAAATAACAAAAATCTCCATTTTATCTTTATTTGAAAAATTAAAATAAAGTGCTTTTTATATACAATACAAAAAGAAAGAAAACAGTAGTGATGTATGATACAAAAAAATACAATTCACAATATTTTTTACATTGGCAGCTGAATTTACAAAACAACTTTACATAAAAACTTGTTTACTTACAATACATGTTGACAAGAGTCTGAGCAACTTGTACTGTCACAAATAGAAGAAGGCCCGACTATAGTGGTTCAATAAGTGAGAGCAGACGACGATACTTTCACTGTGGCATTAATAGTGTAGGCTTGTATTCAAATAAAGAAAAACATATTCAGTACCTGCACATATTCGACTAAATCACTGCCACGCTGTATTTATTCTGCGCTTTGCAAATTTAATATTGTTCTGATGACAGCCGCTTCACCAAAAGCTGCCACTTATTGTTGTTTTTAATAACAGTCAAAGCATGAGTCTTTCATATTGCATGAGTGAATATAGCTGACTAGTCTTTGAAATTCAGTTTTGCAGTGCCATTTATACAAAATGTAATATAATACTAATGCTTATATTTTTTTTAATATTTAAAAAAAAAGAAAAGAAAAATCAGCCAGTGGTTATTTATGCACTACAGTTTAAGAATAAAATAGAATCCCTGACTGCGCTTGAAGCCACCCTAACAAAAATGTAAAATAAAACGACACCTCTCATGAGCACGTATTGGACAACATTGACACAATTAAATTACACGTATTCACGGTTTTGACGTGTTTTTTTGTTTTTTTTTTAAGTATGGCCAGTCCTGTCACACCTACAGTGTAGCATTTGACTCCAGAGCACTACTACCTGGTTAGTTTATTATCCCCAAGAGGCACATCTCTTGATTATTGTTTCAGAAGGCATTCTCCATTCCCACCCCTCCCCCCAAGGCAGATTTGTAACCAAATCCATAACCTGCAGTGTACTAAGGCTCTTAACATGATGTGCAAATCCTGTGCTTTCTGAGTCACGATGTATATGCCTTCCCTTTAGGTACGCATTTTTTCTGTTGTTGTTGTTGTGAAGTATTGATTTTGCTGGCTGGATCACAATACTAGAGCCATACTCAAGTAAGAATAAAAAATATTGGATGACATGAGAAATGCTTTCAAGTTACGCAATCATCTGATTTAGTTATATTAAAGCGAGAAAAATCAGTAAAATGAACAATTCCCCTGTTTATTACTGAATGACAATGAGAGTTATTGCCTTAATGGTTGCCTTTACAACCACCTAAGAGGCTGTTTTCTTCATTAACACTCTTCAGTTTATATTTATATCAAAGGTGGCAGTCTACAGGTGTGTTATGGAAATCACATTATTTTTAGGTGTTTGTTTTAGATTCAGTATGATTCAGTGACAGAACAGCTGTGAAAAAATGTCTCCATAAAATAACCATTTGGCCACATAATAATAATATTAATAATGATGATAATAAATATTTATAACCTTTCATCATGCTGCAATAAATGACCTGCCACAGATTTAACATTACCGTTCCGGGCGCTCGTCTTTTATCGTCTGTTTTTGTCATGCCGGCCTTTCAGAGCTGCATCATCTTTCTCCAGGAAACGCACCAAAATGGCTAAAATCTCTTGCATACTTGCGACTGCGGTGTAATGAGTGTGCGTCTCTTTGCGTGGGTGTGTGTTTGTAGTGCCACTGTATCTAAAGTAATTAACAGTGCCAACACCTTTGTGCTTACTCAGTCTCAAGGTGAGGTGTTTCTCGGTGTTTACCCCACTTCACATTATTTGCTTTGCATAGACTGCCTATCTCATGAAGAATAGCGTGATAATACCTGGAATGAGTCCCCCTCCCTTCCTTCCCTTTTATCACATTTGGTGAAAGAAAACCAAGAAAAATCTAACAACTTAAAGTCAGTCGTCATCAGACAAATATTTATACCTAGTAAAGATGGCAATACTTAAAAAGCACATTTCTCTCTTTTCTTGGAGTGCAGTGATTGAGGTGGTAAGAGTTTCTGCATTTCTGCTTTCATCTTTTCAGATTTCTTTGTTCTTGCTGTGTTTGAATTAACTCTAAAATAATGAGTGTACTTGTGTGAATGTACACAGGCTATCCTGTAAGAAACATTACAGGACTTTTTTAATATATATATATGTATATCTTGCCTGTCTTTGACTTGTTCGTGTGGATTCTGGTTTACCTTGCTACAGTACAGTACATAGTGCACAACCTCAGTGAAGGCTAAACTCTCGCAGAATGAAAATAAATCAGCAAACACTGCGTCAGGCGTCGTGTTCGAGCATCACTCTGCCTTTCAGAGTATTACCGGCATGTCATATGGACGGACTGTGAAAGGCAACTCTCTGAAATCTGTTCGCTAAATCGTGGTCACGATGCCATCTCAATGCTCGTTACATTCCCGTGAGCCGTACGTGAAAGTCTGAAGGCGAGCCGGAGCTTCTTCAGTGTGCTTCAAATGCACTTGAATAAGAGGGTGAGAGGAAAACGAAATAAAATGCACATGGACCACATCGACAGAATAAAAAAAGAAAGAAAAAGGAGCGAGAGAGAGAGTGCAAAATCTGTGTAATGTAAAGTCTCTCCACAAGAGTGCTGATTTTTCCCTCTTATGTTTTTGTCTTTCTCAACAAGTGCACTCTTTCCTTTGAGTTCAAAAGCAGTCACTCCATATAACATGAAGCCTGCCTCACACTATAGAGTCTTTAATCTCGGAGCCCAGCCTGACTCGAGGCCGGGGGCACGTGGGTGAAATCTCCACGTGGCTCTCTCTTAAGTTCAGAGGCCTCTTCTCCGATTCAGAGAAGCTCTTGCTGTTATCAGGTGACGAGCACTCGTGCGGTGGAGTGCTGCAGATGTAGTTGTCATTAAGGGTCTGGTACCCCTTGTGATCCGAAGCTGAGGTTGTGACTGTGTTGCCGTTGAGCGGCAAGTTTTCAGCGGGTTTCACCACTATTCTGGGCTTCTTCTGCTGCATGTTCGGGCACTCTCCCTCCTTCAGCATGGACTTCATGTGGTCACGGTTCCTGTAAACCACAAAAAGGGAGAAGACTACCAGGGAAAACACCAGGAGGGCGCATACAACGATCAGCTCGTTCCAGTAGGTCTTTGTGTTGATCTGCGGCGAGCGGGCCTCCCCTGGCAGGATGATGATTTCCTCCTGTGAGATCTGCGGCGTACGTGAACGGCCTGTCAAGGTGGTGCTCTCCTCCTTGGCTTCGCCTCTCACACAGTAGTTTGCCAGCAGCTGTCTGAAGCCCTCCTCCACTGACCAGCACTCGTATGTTTCCTGCTTGTCCGCTTGAGCTACCACCACCAGTCCCCCCTCCGGGCTGGGGTAATGGAAGTGACCTGCGCTCTCACTGAACTCCCACTTCCTTTCAGCCAAATTAGAGCGCAGCTTGCAGGGCAGTACTTTGAATGTGTTGGCTGGGATAATGATCAGCTGGCATGACGACATCCCTGCGGAAAGTCAAAGCGCAGATGAGTCAGGTATGGCGTGAAAAAAGGCTGTACCACTCTGCTGATGCAGAATAATAATGGTTTTTCAATCAACTCTCATTTTGAGAGGCATAGCACGGAAATGGAGAGTGCTCTGTAAATCTTAGAGAAGAGGAGGCCACATACGTGTAGGTGGAGGTCTGGCAAACCGTGGACTTGCCACAGTCTTATTGCAAATAGCTGATGTGTCTGCTTCATCTACATCCTGCCGCCAGGCACTGAAACACATACAATTAATCATAAATAATAATCATAATCTTTTTTTTTAAATGCACTCTCTCATCTAATATTTGCATATCACAGGCATAGACTGAATATAAAAGAAGGACAGAGCCCCTGGGCCTGAAAAGTGAATCGAGTGTGAAAGAGCTTTAAACCCGTGTTCTTTCTCATGTCCAGCAGGGGGCAAATCTGGGCGCAAACAGAAGATTGTAAAGCGGATTAAACAGTTTCCTAGTGGGTTTATAGTCTTAATTGCTAGTTTCCAGTCTTATTTAATACAACATGATGCTTGTTTGGTAAATTGTTTTCCTGTTTAGAGTAAAATACATGATTATTCGGGGTAGAGCATCCCTCATGCCTGGTTCATCAAGATGGTGACGATGAAATTGCCAAATTTGAGGCTTCAAACAGGACTTCAACCTTTTATGTACAGTTTATGATCACAGAAAGCCTTGGCTGCTAAAATAAATATTGTGCAGCGGGATACGTACTTGTTTGGTGTAGCACGTCTGACATCTACACATTGCTTCCCATTCCAGGCACAGTAAGGATCCCTGGAGAGGATGCACTCCCCACAGCTCTGATAATTAGTGCAGTTAGCTACTGAGACCTCCACCAGTTCAGAGAAAGAAGAAACATAGAGCTGACCCTGTGGATGACAGATGACAAAGAAGGGGACAGTCAGGAGGTGCCCCAATTACTGATACTGGGTTACTATTTTCATCCAGAGTCCTCTCTTTGTGACCCTGATCTAAATGTGGTAGATTTCTTTCATCCATTTTAAAAGGAATTCCTTTGCCCTGATCTACGGAAGCACATGCCAGGATTCAGGAAGTGTCACAAATCCAGCTGTTAAAACCCCAGCTGCAGATCCCCTGAGAGAAAGTTGCACGCAATTAGCTCACTAAACACGAGGTACGCTGCAGGCTGCGACTCTTAATGGCTCATGGAGTCTCTAAACTGCCAATAAATGAATTTACTGAGCTCATTAGTTTAAACCATGAGAAAGTGCTCTGAATTAAATCAAACTGTTTTCTTTCCGAACACCACGTGTACCTTTTCAGTGTCCAGCTCAATGTGCTGCACCGGCTGAGAGTCACGGAAGAGCACCATCTCTTCAATAATGTGCATCTTCTTGTTGACGTTAATGGCTTTATGAAGTCTCCCATCATCTGGAGAAGAGAGTTTAAGTGAAGTCAGATAAAACAAAGGTGCAGGTGAAGAGTGTTTGTGTTTGTGAGCGGTGAGCCGTTTACCTGTGCCAATGAAGAGCACGTTATACACCTTTTTAGCTGCTTGAACACGATGGACGGCGATCTGCGTGTAGCGGACATTGCGCTTGAGTAGCAGAGGCTGGCTGCGGATCACGCTGTCCATCAGGAAGTGGTCTTTGACAAAATTCAGCACCTTGTCTGGCATGAGCAACGAGGAGGAGATGCCCTGTTTTCTGGCAGCGTTTGTGATGCACTGGAAGACACAACAAACTTACTGCTTTACATGCTTTCCCCATACGTTCACTGGATAATGAAACCTACAGCTGCTGTACAGCACTTCTTTGTGTGTTTATTTTATTACCAGGTCGTTTCAGTGATTTGAGTTTGATAAGTCAGGAAATTAAACCTACAGTCGTTTGATAAGAATCATGTTTAGGAACTGGAGACAAGTGATGCCTGTCTAAAAGATATCTGCTCAAGCCTCTATCAGCAGTCACAAATGGGAACAACCTAGAGACCTCATGCAGCTGAAGAGACAAAGTACAGAGTAGTGACATGTGCAGGATGTGTCTACTGGGTTTTCCAGCAGAGGGCAGCAGGAAAGCACTCACCGCTCCAGGCCGAGGCTCTGGCACCGGATGGTTGTAAGTATACCACTGCTGGGTTTCGCGGTTAACCTCACGGTATCGCCCGTTGAACGCCTTTTCTACCTGGTCCATAGTGAAGGAGCACACTGCAGAGCTTCCTGATGCACCTTTGTACCTTTTATAGGACATAAACAATTGACAGACGATTACAATCTTTCAAACTTGTAAAGCCTTGAAAGAAGCTGTACGTAAACATAGAGATAATACAGTGAAAATCCACCAAAACAGATGGAAAAATGGTAGTTAAGTCCTGTTACACTCTTCTTTGCTTGACAGTAAATTTTATACATACATTTTATATTTAAATAACAATTCTCATCTATCACAGATCGTTGAAAAACATGATTAAATACATATTTAATCAGTAATCTAAATGTTACGAATAAGATCAAGATGCTTGTCTTGATCTTCCTGGTGTTCATAATGGTTTAAATCTCCACAGCCTTCACAAACACAATCAGGTATGCCACTGTTTTTCATTTTATAATCCCTCATGTGTGTCAAATAATTACCTTAAAGGTGTCTGTACATTTATTTCATTGTTATGTTAATCAAAAGATTTAAAAGCTCTCACCACTGAGAGGTGAAGACTCCATAAAACACTGTGTTCTTCCAGTCCTCGGGACTGGGTGTGAGCACAAACATGTCTTGGATTATGTTGAAGGGAAAGCCGTCATCGGGCAGAGAACACAAGAGCTGAGCCTTCAGGAACGTCGTCCATTTCTTCTGCAGCACCCTTTCACCTCCAACGTCACCCTGCAACACAATAACTGTTGATTAGGAGGGGGCTTTTTTCCAGCACGAAGCGCTGCAGTATGAGATCTGACACCTGAGGTCAGTATAGACAATATCTTCACACAGTTTGACACACAAGTGTGATTTGAAGGGATCTGACAGATCTGCGGTGCAAATTCTGAAATGATGATATGCACCACATGGTACACTGCAAAAACATACTATAACATGCCTTTGATCAGGGGTGTCAAACATTAGGCCTGGGGGCCCATTGCATGAGTTTGGAAAATTGAGGGGAAACAGAGATTGGACTTTTAACTGTATTTAAGTTTTACAGCGTTTCCTGGTGATCAAAACCTCCCCTATGGCCATTTATACTACATTAAAGTAATTAAGTAACCGATAAACAATTAAATGAAAGGGACATTCTTTGTGAATTCAAGCCCAAATAGTTGTGCTAATACACTTTACTTCTATCGTGTAGAAAAACTAAGGTGTTGTTGAAATTACACTGCTTTTTTATTAGATTAAGATACCACAGAGATTAAATGTGTATTTAGTGTAGTTAAACTTCTTTACACTGACAGGAAAGGAAGTTTCACTGGTCGAGTGATTGAAGTGGGCTACATGTGGCCCACCGTGTAAAATGAGTTTAACATCCCTGCCTTAGACACTGTATGTTATAATGTGTAAGGAAATACATTCTGCTGTCTTTGTTTTCCTTCTTTGTGACAAAAACAAAAACAGAGAGCGCCCTGTCCAAAGGTGAATTTGTTCAAATTGACGTAACTGAAAAACATTAACCTCCTCGTAAAACCACAATGAGCTAAATCAATTGAGCCTGCAACACAGTTACAACCCCGAGGCAGAAGACTTCTAGGTCATGAAAACAATATACATCATCACAACTGGCATAGATAAAAAAAACACTTGGGGCTTAGAGGAGGGCAAATGCTTTTAAATGAAAAAGAAGAAGCATTGCTCTCTGACAATCCTCCTTGACTGATACTGCTGCTGTGATTCACCGCCTTTGGCACGAGCCTTCAAATTGCTATGAGGGATGTGGGACCTCTTTGACATGCAGACTAATTAGGATGCACAGATTTGTATGATAGAATATCAGTGCAAACTGGAGAGTAAATACATCTTGGCGCTTCAGTGTGAATGCCATTTACAGTATGTGATATGTATATATAACTGTTTGATGAGGTGTTACAGGTCTCAGGAAGGTGATTGTACATCAAGAGCTAAATTAAAGAGCTTAATTTAGTTTTGTAAAGAGACAATCTGTTTATCATAGCTCTAACAAGCTCAAAGTTCGCCGTTGTAATCAGTTTTGAAGCTCTCCAGAGGACCAAGAGAAATGCTAAATGACCTAAACCACATAAAACGTCTTTAACATGAAGCTTCAATTGAGTCCACCTTAGCATAACATTAATCAGAGGAAGTGGCAGCACGGGATGGAAAGGGAAATGACACATGACCAAGACTGAGCTTCTGAAGCAATTACTTGTTGTAACCCAGGCAGATAATGAGCAACATATATATTCCCTGGTCCTTTGGGCTGAACCGAGTTTTATAATTCAGTGCCACTCTGGGCTTAAACTGACTTCTGAATAATTGAAGCAAATGCATCCATTCATTAATCCCTTGTAAAAGCACCCCTTGTTCAAAGGGCTGTTGAGAAAGCCATGAACATGGCGGGCGGTAATGGCTTCTTTCTGGGAAACGGAACAATCCTGCAAATGAGAACATGCTTTGTTGTGTTTGTTTCAACCAAAACATTGTTTATCATTCCATAGTTAGCCTCGATGAAGTGGAACTAAAGTAATAATAAACACCTGGATATACAGCAAGTATGGAGACGGCCGCCGACACAGTTAGTGAAGCAGGTTTTGGAAGACTAAAACTGGACGTGAATAATTTACTTGAACTGGCATTGCTGTAAAGTTTTACCGAGACTGACCGTTTGCCTCATTTTAAAGCTTTGTTATGCTTTATTTTTTCTTCAGCACTGCTTAAGAAGCTAAAAACCTTAAACATTATTGCCAATTTCCTTCTGGGTAATCTGTTCCATGTTGCATATTTTAACTGTACGTGAGAAAATTATCATCAAAATGCCACATGAGAAGAGTTATAATAGTTTTGATTTTTCTCTAATTAGCTTTTATTTTTATTTTGTTTTGACATTTAGTTTGGTTTCAGTTAGTTTCCAGAGTGGATTTGCTTGTTTTAGTTCAGTTTTTATTGTTTAAAAATATTTAGTTTAGTTTTTAATGGTATAACTTTCAATTCAATTTAGTTCAATTCATTTTTATTTATTTAGCGTCAAATCACAACAACAGTTGCCTCAAGATGCTTTATATTGTAAGGTAGACCCTACAATAATACATGCAGAGAAAAGGCCAACAATCATATGACCCCCTATGATCAAGCACTTTGGCGACAGAGGGAAGGAAAAACTCCCTTTTAACAGGAAGAAACCTCCGGCAGAACCAGGCTCAGGGAGGGGGTCCATCTGCCGCGACTGGTCAGCTTTAGTCTTTTTAATTATTACTCACAGTCTTGTTGACATTCATCAATGCCTCATCAGGAAAGCTTTGATAAAATGTTAGTATAAAACTAACAAATACTAAAACTTCCTATGTTAGAGTGTGCTTCTTATTCTTTTAGTTAATTAAAATAGTTTTTTTTAATCTAGTTTTACTAGTTGCTCCTGAGTCAATATTAATATTGTAATATTTGTCCTTTAAATGGATGTATGGAGAAAAAAAAAGGTGAATGAATGAATGGATGGACCCCCCCCCCTTCCATCTCAAACTCTCATCACTATTTTTCACCCTCTTCACACAGTGGTGAGTGTGATTGTTTTAGGAGAGCCAAACAGCAGTCTGATCTGGAGGACTGACTTCTCATTGCATAAATACTAATATAGAACTGCTTAAAAATGAACAAACACTGTGTGAGGTCCGCAGAAGGTGTCAAAGCATTTCTGCACACAGATCCCGCGCTTCAGTAATCCTAAGTGATTTGTAGTTGGATACTGAATCCTGTCTGAACGCAAATATTTGATGAAACACGATAAGAGCAGAGAGAGTGGATTTGGATAGAAAGGAATCAAACTGAGGCGAACGTGCAAGAAAAATGTTTTTCTGTAACAACAGCTCGTGCGTCACTGCCCAGAAGGACTCTGAGCTATAAGCAGCTTTCAGTAGACTACATACTGTACATTCTTGTATAGGTGCTGAGCACAAACAAACAAGCAAACTCCTTCCTGCTTTAATAGAATTCTATAGAGACAGCAGAGAGTACACATTACCCAAGGGTAAGAAAGCTGCTTTAGATGGACTATCTGCCTTGGAGCGTCGCTCACCTTACACACACGAGCAATGCGTGACACAATGGTGTTGTCAAAGAAATCAAACTCCTTCCCCGCTTCACTGAAGAAGAAGTAAATCTTATCATCATCGCCCACCGGGTTGCCCTTGGGAAGGCTCTCCTGTATGTAGGCAGAGCCAACAAAGGCTGGATCTGAAAGGAAACCAACAATACTGTCACAATGGGATCTAGGGACAGACATCCCTATTCCCATGGCAAACGCAGTCCAATTTCAACAGGGACTGACAGACTGCAGGTACACACTTTTTCATATTCATCATTTCAAGTGGTGCCACACTGTAAACTTCCCATTCAGTAGATTTGGTGCAAGCAGTTTGACAATGTCATTTATCTCAAATAAGACACAACAAAGAAAACATTGCCTTCCAGCTATTATACTGTACCTTGAAGCCAGTTAAGTGAGTTTTCTGTTTTTAGAGCTGTTCCTTGGCTTAGACTCTTGTAAATGATGGGTTCATTTCCTTGGAAATTACTGACTGTGCCAGTATACAGCTCTCCATCTGCAACAGGGTGAAGAAGACCATCGTAATAAGAGTACTTATCACAAGGGAATGGGCTTCTGCGTCACACGCGGTAATGAAATCCAGAGGTTATGCCACAGTTTGTCTTTATAGCATTTACCAAAGTACTTTACTGATTCCCACAGTGGCTTCTATAAATCCAAAACATTTAAGCGAGCCTGATTTTTATCAGCGGCTGACAGCCATCGTGAGACCTACCAGCCATGATGGCAGTGGACTTGTATTCAGGGTTGAATGGGCAGCGGCTCCGTCCATCCTCTGTAACAATCTCACCAGTATCGCTCTTGACAAGGGAGAAGTCTGTAGTGTTCTGGAGGAAACACACATACACACACACATCACATGTCACACGCTGAGTTTGAAGTAGAGCTGTAACCTGCTCTGACAGTGACCACAGACTCAAGTCTCACAGCGGAAAGGAGGTCAGTCTGTGTTTGCTAGAAACTGCAGCAAAGGTCACGTGTTTGTTTGTTATGGATCGCTCTAAAAGGCCTTAAAAGATTTGTAGAAAAGGATTGAAAACGACATTGATTCTTACATTATTCGATTACGTGCATTAAATATTTTTGATCCATTTCCCATAAGGCACAGGAGATAATAAAATAATGCACTTATATCGTATCTGGCCGGGCAGAGCCTGAGCCAGACTGCTAAGTGAGTTGAGAGGCAGGAAGCAGAATGCATCTCTTCCTCTAGAATCAAATAAATAAATCACATATAAAATCTTGCACCGGGGTAATCAGCTTTTCCAAAAACAAACAAATGGAACAGATTTTTTTTTTTAACCCTCTGGGGTCGCGGGACGCGCCGGCGCGTCAAAATCACATGACCAATTTAAGACGACACAGCTACAAGATGCAGCGAGTCAGAGTCTCCATTCCAACTTGGGTCGAAAGTGTGGACTTCAAACTATATACCAGTTTTTGAATTGTGTCGATAGGCCACGTAAAACCAGAGTTATGATAAGAAATACATGCGATGTTTTTTTCTGAACAAAACAGTGGTGTTTACAGCGGGAAGAACGGTAAAAACGGCATTTTCTACAGACAGCGCTAGCAAACACTCTCCGCTTGCGAGTGAAAAAAGAAAAAGAAAAAACACCCCTTCCCTATTGGTGTTAGAGTTTACCATGTCAGCCAATCAAAAAAATGATATGGCAACATGTGACATTTGGTTGTTTAGGGAGAAGGGGAAGTTTTTAGGAGTGACACCCGCGATGGAAAGCGGGCGAGCGAAAGAAAGAGAGAGAGCGAGTTTTCATATCTGAGACATTAGTGATGTTTAGCGTGTTTGGATGCTGTAGTTAGTGTGTTGTGTAGTTATTGTTTTGTATTGTGTGTCAGTTAGACTGCTGAATTTCATATTTTCTCCAAAAAAAGGCGTCAAAGGCAGATTCCAGTGTAAACGCTGTTCCCACATGGGAAACTGGACTGATGCACCTCCTGCAGTCAGACCTGCAGGGTTTAGGCCTATAGTGTTCTCCTCTGTCTTATACTGAACACAAACTACATTTTTTGGACTGGCACAAATAATTTGTGTGCCTTCTTATTTGATGCAGCACACCTGATTGTTCTGTCAATAGATTTAAATGGTTATATAAAAAACGCCTGAGGCCTTGGCTGCATTTTTAGGTAAATAGTACCATATAACTTTATTGTTTGCAAAACTTGTGCATAATTTTTAGAAATGTACAATTTCTATTTGCATTTCAAGTTATGAAAATGATTCGTTAAACATGTTTGTGGGTTTTACAGTAAAAAACATAACTTTTTTCTACTCGGATTTTGAATTTTTTGTCTGAATTTAGATCAACTGTGCTAATATAGTATACCAAAATGAAAAAATAACTCAAATTTCAGATATTTGAGGTTGTGCTGAAAATAATGATACCAAACAAGGCAAGAAAAACATATTTTAAATGTGAAATATAGAGGTAAAATCAAAAGTAGTCAAAAACGGCCAATTATACCCTGGACCCCAGAGGGTTAATATCCAAAACCAGGCGTGCTCAAATGTGGGCACTGCAACAGATGCATGCCCCTCCATTAAACACTTACTATGTAAGCACAGATGGGGCTGAAGGAATAGGTTCCACAAACGTACAGATGAGTGCTGTTCATGCGTAGTAAGATTTTGATGTAGTTGAAGCAATCCGTCTGTATTAGAAACACAGGGAAAAGTTCTATTAGAGTGATTGTTTTAATCAACTTCTTTCTTTTAAACTGTCCAGAAAGTCATTTTTCTTTTCATGCTCTAACATAGAACACTTTAGAGAAATTTGTGAAGAAGTAAGAATACATTTCCATCCAACAGCTTTTCAAATGGTAAAGTAAAAGCACTAATTCCTCCTGCTAATGTGGTGACCCTTACTGAAGGTTCTATGATTGGGGGCTGTCATAAAAAAAAGTGGAAAACTGTGACTGGAAGGAGGGAAAAAACATCCATTGTTGTAGCATGGAAAGTCTCAACTTGAGAGGAAATGTCCAGGGTTCTGCCCTGGATCCGTTTGCCATCTAGCACTGGTCGTGTATGAGCCACGTGTGAGTTCAGGCACTTGTGTATGAAACCATCAGTTCACTCGCCTGCAGGTCTTTGCCTTTGAAACTGCACTCTTCTCTCTTCCTCTCTGGGGTTTTCCATGCAAGCTGCAGAAGAAAAATAGCATCAATTGCATACAGTAGATATTATATAGTGAGGTGTGTTATAGTCACTTTGGACTACTGGGAGCTTAGCATACTTATTGCCATCTACGTATACTACACCTCTGGGATCATATCATAACTGAATTCATATAAATACAGTTTATGTGGTATTGCAGTTCACAGCCGCTTGCACACTGACTCTTACCTTTCTTTGTAGCTTGGCTGCGCTGATATCAGAGAGACTGAGAGCGAAGAGACTCTCCCGAGCGCCAACATACAACATGCCGTTTTCGCTACTGAGCAGCAGAGAGGTAAAGTTGAAGACTCCGCTCACTGAGAAACTTCTGGTAGTTCTCTCCTTTGCATCTACACAGAAACAAAAACACAGACAGAGGAAGAAAAATAAACATGTAATAATTCAAAAATGAACTTGTCCAGGTTAAAATGAGGGGACGGATCCGTATATTGTAAACTGCTGTAGACAGGGAATGAATTAAGGTACAATCACAACACAAAATGAGACTTTTTGTGTGTCTTAATATTAATGACAAAGATTTTCTTAAAAAATAGAATATTTATCTCTGCATGAGCATTGCTATTTTGCACTTTTGCACTTTGATCTTTTCATCAGTTAGCACACAGTGAAAACTGATGTGAAAATGAGAAGAATGAGGGTGAAAGCAAGAGAAAGCCACCAAGCTCTCACTTGTGACTACATGTTCAGCATCTAGAACCAGAAAAAGATGGACTTTGAAGCTGAGAATATCAAGTAGATGAGATGAGCAGCAACTTATAATGTGGGCCTCACAGTGTTTGTTAAACCTGAAGGTTTTTGCAAAAATAAATAAATGACTGAATGAATGTGCCTGTTTCTCTGTCTGCTTGGACAGTACGTGAAACTACAGCTTCCAAATCTTACTGGCCCCTCATCAGAAAAATTCCCCTCATCAGAAAAATTCCCCATATTTCTCCAACAGTTCAATAATTTTAAATAAACTATGGAAAATAAATTGCTTTGTTTCCACCACACCAACAACTCCCGACTAAAGCCAAGAGTTAAACCATTAACTCCCTCTAATCGCTGCTTTAAAAAAGCCCATGTGTATCTCAGACTTGCAGCAGTTTGGAGGCCTTCACTGCCAGCACAACGTGAACAACTCGCCTCAGCGGCATGCCAGCATAAACAGAAGCCAGGAGCTAATGGAAACTTAGTCACTGAAGTTCTGAAACAGGATCTCAGGCCTTGAAATGTGAACTGCAAAAAAAAAAAGAAAAGAAAGAAATAACAGAGTCCTCTTTGGACCCACCTAATATAAGAGTACTGACACTAATAGCGGCATAAATACTAAAGATTTAGAAAATGAAGTTAAAGAAATAACACAATATACCCAAGTTGTGACATTTCTGTAGGCTAGACAGAAAGTAAATAAGAAAACAGTTTTTTTAGGTGCCACATCAAAATGCAATGCTTACAGAAAACCAGAAAAAAGAAAATGTAAATAGCACATACAAAAAAATGAAAATGAAAGCTGAAACAGTGAGGGGAACACAATCTAAATTTGCAAATGCAACTTTTACAAATATACAAAAAAAAGGTAGTAATTCAAACAGTTTGTAATTTCACCCTTTGATTGCTTTTCTTTCCCTTTATTTAGTTTTAACATATTTTCAGCAAGAAGGAAAAAAACACACTTATTTTAATTCGTATCACAATATTTTCAAAGTTACTCTCATGTATTCGGGGGACTTCCAATCTAAGAGCCAGCAACAACATTTAGAGCGCCTCGTCACATCAGCTGATATGATGAGGCGCCTTTATCTGCACTGTACACAGGTGACAAGGTAAAGGACAAATCAGTACAAAGTTGTTCTGAATGATCACCTCTAAGTTGAAAGACAATTGCTGGGGCACAAAGGGTCATGGGATGTCTGGGAATGAAAATGACAATACACTTGTGGGAGATTTAGGGCCATCACGGACCATCATCGAAACACCAAATGAAGGAGTATATACTTAAATTTAAATGTGGTAGGGTTTCAAAGGCTTTGAGATTCGCTGCTAAGTCACATGGTCGCAGCCCAGTGTGGCAGTGATGCATTTTCACTGTTCACATTTACAATATCACATGCACAGTAGAGTGAAACTTTATTAAACCCACTACTGCTGGTGGTAATAATTAAAATTATAGCACTTCACCGCATTAAACTAATCCGCTCCAGATAAAGCCATTAAGTTCTACTGACAATAAGCTCACCATGTGGTACATACCCTGCAGTATATGTGACCTAATATAACCTCACCTTAGTGTGCTGGTACAGGAGGTCGAGAGACTTCCTCTCCCTTGGGAAAACAACATGTTAATAGCGGTCCATCACCACGGCAACAGTGAGCCATATTGTAGTTAAATCTGTCCGTAAAACCACAAGAGGCTCTCCTCCATGTACTGTACATGGACCCACGGGGGCCATTCTCTCTCCTTCCCACTATCATTAAAGGATAAATGGACTGCTGCTCCATGCCGGTGCTGTTCCCCCCATTTTTTTCCCTCCCCACAGAGCCGTGGGCAAATTCAGCTGTGATTTACAGAGCGGGAAAGACAAAGGCCAAAGCCTCAACCAAAACAAAAGCTTTGAGGGATTTTCACAGAGGAGAATATCTACACAATTACTCTCTGGAGTCAAATCACCGCTGTCATACTTAGCAACCACAGATGACAAAAAGAAACAATAAGGCTCCCAATTGAGTATCATTAAAGAGATCCAGGAGGGTTTTGCAGCTATACAAAGCTTTTGCTTCATACCTTTTGGAAAACAAAGATCATTTATTGGCGACCAACTGTTTGACAATGCTTTATTTCTCAGAGGAGTCGGTAATTGCTAAATGGTACATTTTATCATTTTTTTGACCACGTGGTGCATTCAGGCTTACAGAAGTGGCTGGACAGTTTTAAAATTAATGTTTAATTTGCAGCAAGCTGTTTTTTTTTTAAACATCTTCAATTTCACTGCAATACTGGGGAAAAATAGCTAACATTTTGCTCACATTGGAGTCCAAAACGGAGTAAAAGGGGAGTGAATCTTAATCATAAAGTCCCAGGACGGTTGGAAACACAACTCCAAATGAATGCTAACGTTAATCTGGTGCCCACTTTTCTGCTGCAGGAGCTCAGCACAAGTTGCTGCAAACCAGACTCATGAAGTGACGTGATAATTTTGTGACAGTTTCAAAAACAACAATGCATCCGTGAGACGAGAGAACAATGGAAGGAACAGGCACAGATGATGCTTCACAGTTTTTTTTGTATCCGTCTACACGAGAAATTGCATGTCGAGGATAGTGATGTTTGAGAGAGCGCCAGAGTGCAGTTTGCTTTTCCAAAAATGCTGTTTGTTGGTTTTACTACTCAGTGTCAAACCCTGCCCAGTAGGTTTTTGCAGGCTGCTCTGAAGTACCTTATATAGAGTAGGTAGTGTTTTCTTGGAAATGGAAGAGGTCCTAGCAAGGTTCATGCCTACTTGGATCATATCAATAAAAGGTAAAAAAAAAAAAAAAAAAAAAAAAAAAAGGTAACAAAGGTTAAGTATTACCTTGGCATGCAGACTGGAGCAGCCAGGGATCGAACCGCCAACCTTCCAATTAGTAGTTTATCCCATCTACCGCCTGAGCTATAGTTCATTTGTGCAGTAAAACAGATTATTAATGACTTGCAGTTAAGTTTTATTGCTGAAATGATCAGTTGATAACAGGCTCTCAGCCATAAATTATCATTTGATTCACTCAATGTAACAATAAGTCTCGTTTTAATTGATTCACGGCGGAATTAATCAATTATTTGTTCAATATTCAGTGGTGGTTCCAGCTTGTTAAATGGATTATTTTGAACTCCTGTCCATTTTTTCCACAATGTTCTGCAAGTAAAATGAATTATAATATCATAAAAAAAAATTTTTTTTATGATATTATAGCACCTAGAGCACAAAACCTGAATAGACTAACCCACAGGTCGGACAGTGTACAGACTCTTACCCCCAGCAGCTGTGGCAAAGGAGAGAGTGCCAGCGTTTTGATCCCTGGCTCCTTCAACCAGCACGTCTTAGGGCTAGATATTTTGTGTGAGAGTGTAATAGGTTATTGAATGTGTGTGTAAATGGGTGAATGTGGATTGCACTGTAAAAAACAAAACAAAAAAACAAAAAACGCTAGACGAGAAATGGCTCATATAAATACCAAATCAGCATCAAAAGCTGTGTGCATCCTGCATGAACTTGTCTTTCCCTCCGCTCCACATATGCCACGGTTTCTTAAAGAATCCGCTCTATTGTTATTTGACTGTCTGAGGTTGATTTGCGACGGGTCATTTCATGACAATGCAGCCCCAGAAATGTTGTGGTGTACACCAGGAAACAGACAGACGAGTTCAAAGGAAGAAGGTTTTGTATCCGTGACAGAGAGACGAGTCAGAAGTGGCCACTGTGCCACTACTAGAACAGCAACAACAGTATCATCCTGCAGCATTTCATCCTTGTCCATCTTACCTTTTTCATGGAAGTCCCTAAAAGTAGGTGTTGACTACTTTGAAGTGCATGACTCCAACAGATGGGCTTATTTTTAGGGCGCATTTGTATCAAAGTGGTTTAGACCTTTTTTTTTCCTTTTTTTGGTTTGTTACAGAAACCTTACAGCATGCAAGTTACTTGCATCTCACATTCATTCATTATAAATACTTGGATGATCTACGTGAAGACACACTTGTACTTTTTTACGGTCTTACACCTTTATGTTATTTTTTTCTTTCAACACTGATCTTTCCACTTACGGGAATCTAGATGAGCAAATATGTTTTTTGTCTGCTAAGGTTCTAACATGTCATCCAGCAAGTTATCTTAGAAAAAACAATGAAACATGAGCCAACATTTGGGGAACAATGGCCAACTCTGTGATCTTTCAGCACTCTCACTGGAGAAAAAACTCCCCAGGAAAACTGAGGCCTGTGGATTAGCCCCAGAATCCGAGGCATTGTTTCTGGAGAGACAAATTATTGCCTAGTTTTTCTAATTGTAGTTTCATAAACAAAATTATACACACACCTAAATGTCATGGTATTTGATATTTGGCGGAAAGCTCAAAGGGTAAATCCAAAATTATATGGATGGGTACATACCATCAGGGATAGGCGATTCATTTTGTGTTTGTTTGTTTGCTTAGTTTCCTGGGTAAACTGATATTTAAGGCAGGAAGCTAATTTTCTAAAAAAAAAAACAAAACAAAGGAAAGATGAAGCAGCAAAAGAAAAAACTAAACAACCGCTGTTTTTTTGTAGGCTGATTATGGACTGATCAGAACAAGTACACGATGTCGTGCTGTCGAGCTGCAACTGAACGCACCACGAAAAATGGAGCCAGCAGGCAGATGTCTTATAGAGGGCTTTAAACTTCACCAAGTCACTGCCTGACCTCTGAATCTCTGGTTTGAAATAGCAGCGTTGTGCATGGTTAAATCCCTTCATCTGTGACCTTTTCTACAAGTGCATGAAGAGCACCCTCTCTGCCATCTGTAAGCAATATTAGATTATTGCTATTATTATGTAATTAAGAGTAATTTGTGCAAATGACAAAGGGCTAAATGGACTGAAATACTTGCACAGACTAACTTGCTAATCTATTTAGAGACAAAATTAATAGCATCTTTTTCTTCAGGAAGTCATTCTGCATTTTTGCATCTTTTCTTTTTTTTTGATTGCTCCCAAAAAACGATCATTAAAAAGGCAGAACATCTTTTTAAGAGAGCAACTGTAGAGAAATGTGTCCTCTAATGCCAGAGATCTAAGTCCCTTTGTTTTGTAGGGCAATGATAACTGGCTGATTCAACCAGCGCCCTCTTATAAGGGAACTTTATCAGCTCTTACAGCTGTATGTTCAGGAGATCAGACGATTGCATACCTCATTTAAACCACCTGTTCCTGTTTTCTTTCCACAGAACTCCAGAAAAAAAAAAGAAAAAAAAACATCCCCACTTCTGGATCAACTGGATATGTTGAACAGCAAAAAAGGTGTCTTAAAAAAACACAAGATAATGTCCCTATCAAAACACCTGACTTTACTGATAATCTGCTTGGAATTGTACAATGTCAGGGTTCACTAGAAGATGACCCAGAAAATACACCCCTGTTTGTCTCTTTATCGCCTTCAAGAGCAAGCAATAGACTCATGACAGATCCTCTCTAAAGGACATCATATGCCCCATTTCCAGTCTTCTGACCACAAACATGACCTACATTCCCATCTCTGAGGGAGAAGAAGAAGAATACTTGCCAGTAATAGTCCTAAGAGAGCACATTTAAACAGGGTTGAATAGGCAGAAGAGGATGCACGAATGACAACAGTTGAGGAAAACATCACTACACCTATGCACACAGAAGCAGAGCCAAATCAGTGTTATGTAGAAAAAACCTGATTTACTTTAAATCTGGCAACCATGATCAGCCTCTAACTAAAAAGTGAGGGGGATGAGACCCTTCTATGGTAAAATGGGGGTTAGCTTTTTACTTTTCTGAACAAGCAAACAGAACTGAGTGCCTATCCATCCCTACATATCGGTCCGGTGAGTAAAAGTAAAGTAAAAACACTGATTCAGTTTATTTAATGTAATTCATTTCTTAAAGAGACTGAGGATTGCCAGATGAGCTAGGATGCCTCAACATTTGGATAATCTTGTAAAAAAAATAAGACGCAGGAAATTACATTTACAAGAAGCAGGAAAGGAACTTCTCTGGAACGAATGTCTTTCCTTTGTCTTTATCTGTCTACTGTACTTGTTCAAGGACTTTGCTCAGGGTAGAACAGATGAACTCTTGTAAAGCCATTTGCTTTTAGAAGAATTAGAAGAGTCCTGCTGGGTCAGAGCTCCTACTACTGTCGTATAGTCTGGTGACATAAAAACAGCCCACACTGGAGCTCTAACTACATTATCCCAAGTAATTTTAACTAGCTACTAAGAGCTGCTGCTGAATTGGTAATTGTGTGGGAGAGCAGACCCGGGAAGCTGAAGGACTGAGACTAAAGCATCTGGAATGCATTAAGACAACAGGCCAAGAGGGTCAATCCACCGGGAGGTTCATTAGGCAAGCTGCGAGCACGCTGTTTGTATTGGTAAATTGTGGGGCTGCATCTTGTTAGCAGGATATTGTCTCCACAGCACCATCCACATGCAGAGAAAGGTGGTAAATTTGAAGACAACATTAGGAAGCAAAGTCTGGAAAGGAATATCGTAAATTCTGAGGAAAGTGTAGAGATAAAATATGTGCAACAGGGATGAGCCATAACAGGCTTTGGTGGTGTAATTTATAGAGGGAAAATACAGCACGCTGGGGCTTCAATCTGTTACCATTTAAATACTTTAAATCAGTCATTTGTAAAGAAAAAAAATCTCACACAGCTCAGCTCTGTAGGATCCTTTTTTTCTGTTGATAAGACAGTCTGCAGGTCAGGGAGCTACAAAAGCTGACCCTGGATTAACCACTATAATGTAAACCAGCTGCTGGTTTCACCGGGAACTCACCCTGACCCCTTTCTCTACTATGAACAGTGCTGAAGCACCAAGAAAAAAGAGACTGTACATGAGGTCTTGACTTGTTTTTAGCAATACAGCAGATTCAGACCTGAACAGCCAGACTCCACGCTGTGCTATTGCAGAAGGAGCAGAGAAACTGAAAAGTCACTATGTCCCCACAACACCCTGAAACTGAATGACGCGAAGCAGCTGCACAAAAGTTAAGAGTTGCACTCTTTACTTGTTGTTAGGGTCATTTTGTTTTAAGAGCTGAACTGAAGCTATTCTCGTCATTAACTGTGGATAAGGAAATTAGTGCAAATACACCAATTCACCAATTAGTGCAAATTCACAACAACACTTTTACACTGAAGGTAAGGCCCTACTAAAAGCTAGAGACCAAGACTAAGCTGTCGCATTAGTTAGATTTTGAAATGCCATTTAAAAATTTGACAAATGCATTTTTACTGCATTTTACTTCCTAATTTTACCATTTACTTACATAGTCTTAATATAAAGTACAACTTTACACGTCTCTATTAGGCAATATAATCAGGTTTGCTTGAGCGCTGATACCATCACGAAACCAATGTTCAGCTATGTGGCATCAACATAGTATCGAGAAGTCGTTATCTCACTTGACACCACTGTCCTTTTGAATTACTCGAGAGTGGCTGATTCAACTGGCCCAGACACGACAGCTTTTAAATAATTAAAAATGCTTTACTCCCTAGTGTGGCTGTGGGCATACCCCTTAAACAAAATTAAAGCACGACTGTCACACGGTGGGAAGAGGGCTGAACGGTTCAACAAGAAAAGACGGGCAACTAAAAGGCTTATAGGTGTGTCTTTTAAATAGTGCTCAGCACACTAAGCCATTCAACATGGTGCGCATTAAAGCCTGGAACAAAAAAGCAGAGAGAAAAGCAGATGCGGGCTCTATTCCCCGAACCCATGATCCGTCCTGATAGGCGCATAATGAGAACCAGACAAGTGTTCACACCATAACACATACAAATCCCCATTCATTATTCATGGCAGATTACCCTCTTCATTAAGGCATAGGCAGGGACCAGGGGACAGAAAGAGAGAGAGAGACAGAAAGAGAGACAAATAGAAAGTGATAGGGAGACCAAGAGAGTAAGAGATAAAGCCCGTCTACAAAAATGGTACTAGATGAAGATCAGCCAGGCAGGACTCTGGCCCGCCTACAGTGCTACATTTAAGCACGCAAGCCATCAAGCTAACTGGCATCCAGAAAAGACAGAGAGGACCAGAAACCATGATGAGTTCAGGCAGCTTCTGCTGTATAAAGTTCAGGTCCCTGAGGCCTGCAGCACTGCATTCTGCTTTGATACTGTAAATACAATGTGACAAAGCCCTTCTGCGGGAGGCTGGAAAATGTCAGTGTAGCAGAACAGACACTACCACAGCAGGACAACTTTTGTCACCAGGCCCTCTTAACCTTTATCTGCTGGAAAAAAAAAGAAAGAAAAAGAAAAAAACTTGTTCTTTGCTTTAAGCCACAAAATAAAACTGGTCTTTTCAACACCAACAATACCAGTGACTCCACAAATTCTATGTCAGAGTTGCTTTTTAAATTAGCTAGTACATTTTACAAAAGTATGGCCTCTTGACCGCGTCGACAAAGAGTAAAATTACTGCTTGTTAAGTTTTACAGGGACATAATTATTATTTCTGTTGTTAAATTATTATCTACATGACCCTTCATGAAGTTATAAATAAGGTTAAAGTTACAGCAACATAAATGCTGCTATAAAAGAAGCTAATGACCGACTAGAAGCCTGGTAAGCCCCAATAATAAAAATCGAAACAGGACAGAAAACATAACCCTCCCTGCTTATCTCCTGGACAGTCACGTCACGCATGCTTTAAAAGTTGTTGTTTAACACCGGCAGCACGCCCTCCAAGCAAATCTTTCCTTAAGAACAGGCCCAAGTGTGAAGTGTCTTTTCAGTGAGTGATTGATGGTGTGTGTTGTTGTGAAATGCTCCACAAGGGATGAGCTATGGGCTTCGCTGAGGCTGGGAGGTGAGAGAGATTATCTGTTTGTATAGAGGTCCAACATGAAGGGGAAGGCACAAGCTCAGACAGGCATCTATGTAAAAGCTCGGTCGGCTTAAAATTCGCTCCAAACTGGAAATTCTACCCGTGTCTGTAATAGATTACTAAGCAGGATCTATCAGCATAATCCTCTCTGAAGTAACTCTAATGACGCCTGAACATGAGTCACTAACTGCAGATCAATCACTGAAAGCCTCTACCGATCCCACAATCCATCATTTTGTTTCATTCTCTGTGGAGATAATAGAGCACAATTAATGTGCAAAGTCAACATGTCATCTTAAATGTACCAGTATATCGTTTGAATAATTGGATACAAGCAGTTCTTGGTGCCGGTGGCTCAACCTATCAATGGAGAGAAAACAGAACATCGGAAAAACAATACATGAGGGCGAATATAACTATATCTCCACCATAGTTTAAGAGTGAAATGTGAAAGGTTCCTAAGCTCAAAGTTATTTTGCAAGCAAACAGAAAAAAACAGATTATATAAGAGCAATAACTCTCAGCGCTCATGAGATTGTGTCCACTTGTCCTTAGTAAGTCGAAACACAATGGGCCAGTTCATTTTGTAATTACTGTCTGACCAGCAGGTACTCGACAGAGCCACCCTGATGGAGCAGCCATTCACAGCATGGATTTACATGACGGAGACAAACACCATTTCACCCCTCGAAATCCTTTTAGCTCTTACAATGGACACATAAGAAGTGCATTGATTTTTTTTTTTCTTTTTTCAGTGGACATGGTTAATAAATAGGGAACCCACCGGGAACTGGACGACCAGATCTGTAAGCAGAAAGTGAGAGTGGCAAATGTAGCAGAAAACAGATGTTTCTGTTGAGCGTTCATGATTTAAGTTCCCAGGTGGACTTATGTAAACTTTTACCTCTAGACAGCTGTGAGCAGCAACTAGAGAAGCGAATGCAACAATGCCAGTCTTGATGACTGTTTATTGACAGTTGGCCACGTGCTGCGGTTCGCACAAAAGGATCCGACGACGCTCCAGCTGGAGCCTCAGGCATCTCCAAACCTCACATTTCCTCGGCTCACCGAGAGAGGAGGAGAGCCTGGTGTGTCTGCAGGCTTGCTGTGTGTGATGTGCATATATGGGATAGCAGGGCAGCTGTTGTGAAGAAGTTGTGAAACTTACTGTAAGAAAAGGTGAGGCGTGGAGTTACGTCATTTTCCGTGACAGCCGTATGAAAACAACCAAGCAGAAGGACAATGAAGGCAGAGAGACGCAGCCAAGCCATACTCATTGTCCACATGCCTCCTAAGGTCTGCCAGCCAACTTGCAGTATTTCCCTTCAGGTTTTTGGTGAATTCATGAAGAGCGTCTTTTATAACACTTGTTTATTTTCTTCTCCTCTCTCTCTCTCTCTTTAGTCTTGCAGCTCCAGGATCCTTGAACAGAATATGTCTGCACCGGTGTGAATTCAGGGCAGTCTTCTGGGCTACAGACGATGACGCTGGTTTGAAATGATGATTTGTGACCTCAGAGCAACAGCCTCCATTGATCAGCCTCCATGCATACAGGGCAGCACAGGGTCACAGCTGAAACCTATCAGGATAAAGAAACAGCATTCAAATTAGTGTGCATTAGCACGCTAAATGAAATAATAAGCCAAGTGACAGAAAAAGTGTTCTTAAATCACTCAAATTATCTGTTAAATGGTATACGTTACTTTGCAACAGATTCACTGAGCTATTGTAAAAACAACAACAACAACAAAAGAAAACATGATGTGTGAGGATTTCACCTTGATAAAAGTTACTGGTAGGTGCAACCACGCCTGGAAAACCACCAGATCATTGATAGTTTTACATCCTTTTCAAGACTTCTCTCACCAGTGTTTACAAATGCAAATAGATTTAAGGACATTAACAAAAAAAGCTAATTAGTTGCACATATTAGCCTGTCGTTGCAAGACTATACTCCACCAATTGTAATGCCATCTGCTGATGTCCACATGAACGGTTCAGCAGGGTGTATGGAAAGTTCAAGCCAGCCCAAATGTGATTGGTTAAACAGAAACCAGAAGGTTTCATGTACCAAATTCTTGTCCCTTGCCTACAGATTGTACATATGAATTCATTTTTATATTTTATTTTATCACTCTAATATCTTCATGCTTGATAGTCTCTCTCTCCGGTCTTATTGTTATGCTTTTTACATATGTCCTATTGTCAGCTCATCAGTCATTCATAAATTACTTTGAATTCATTTATGAATGACTGATTCACCTTAACTAAATGCTGAACAGCTTTTCTCGGCATTAAGAGTTTTTTTTGGCACACAGCTGTATTTATCTCCACACAACACAAAGCATGATTATGCAACAATGACATCGCATTCATAACAAAGTGTATAAGTGCCAAGGGTCAAAACGAAAGACTGTATGATTATCTTTCAGTTTCTGTTCATAGGAAGCAAATGATCATTTTGATAGTTTAGGGTGTTCATGTGTGAGGCTGTTAGTAAGGCGCTAACACCAACACTCTGAGAAAGCTTAATCTCTATATCTGAGCTGCATATACCTGTTCTGCTGTGCGTTGGACTGAAAGAAAACAGAGATTTCTTGGTAATCTCGGCTTTCTTGAAAAAAGGTGTGACGCCCAAGACACAGCTCATATTACAAGAGCTACAGGAGCTTCTGTCCCATAGTTTTCACCAGATGAACTTTAATTGCACTGCAGAGTAGTAGGAAGTTGCATGTACAGATCAGAACTTGTCTCAATATAAAAGAGTTGGATTTCCATAGTATTCACTGGGATAAAAGCAACTAAAGCCTAAAGACAACTTGTGGAATAACTGCATAGGCACAGCGCTCACTTCTCCTTAAATGAATATGATATACGCGTCAGCAGTGTTGTGGAGTAACGGAATACATGTACCGCCGTTACATATTTAAAATACAAAATATAAGTAACTGTATTCCGTTACCGTTTAAAAAGGTGGTATTCAGAACACAGTTACTTTGTTGAAATGAATGGATTACACAATGGTATTTTCCTGTTTCATAAGGCTATGCCCTCTCTATTTTTGGTTTCCACGCTGGTGGAAACCCAAAAAACACGCATAGAGAGGCTCTAATGCCTGTGTCTCAATCTCGTGGCCCATGTCACCCCTACTTGCAGCCCGCATAATGACATGAAGAAATATTTTAAAAAATTATTCTCAAAAATTATTTAATATGAAGGCAATAGGAGTCTTACAGGCATAGCCTACAGAGAATGTAGCCTCCTAAAAATGTAGCCTCATGGGCAGTGTGCTCCGTGCTGCAGGGAGAATGGACTGCCATACCCATTATGTGTCTGTAAAGGCGAGGGAGGGAGAAAAATGAGAGTCGAAAAGTACGAGTTGTCACCAACCAGAAACGGGAGATGGAAGCATGTAAATATAATAATAACCACTGCAACCAAAAAGAGTGCATGACGAGCCCAGTTGTAAGTACGCTATTAAGACTTGACTGTACACCGTGTTCGTGTTTTCCTCCGAAACAATAAGTTCCGTTGGAGCAGCCTTTCAACGCCTCTCTCTGTCTCTTGCTAGCAAAGTTCACCCAGACAACAAAGTAAAGCTAGTTTTCCGCTACGAGCCCGACACGAAACCCGACGAATTAGCCAGAGGTCCCTTACGGTTTTATGCCTTCACGGTTCAGAGCCGCAGACCTGTTTTATATACGCGCAGAATAGTTTTCTATACGAGATAGCTGCAAAAAGTGCAGCCTCACCTAATGTCCACCCTACTGTTACTCATTTTATATTAAGATTTAAAAATCTAGTTGGTATTGGTATGGCGAGTAACCTTCAGTAAAAGCAATAAATCACATAGCAATAGTACATTCATGTAGTTGTAAAAAAGCATGATAATATATTAAGTAATCCAAAGTATTCAGAATACGTTACTCTCATTGAGTAACGTAACGGAATACGTTACAAAATACATTTTGGGGCATGTATTCTGTAATCTGTAGTGGAATACATTTTAAAAGTAACCTTCCCAACACTGCGCATCAGGGAATCTGAACTTTTAGATATTTTTTCATTTCCACTAACACCTTTATCAACAAGCTCTCCAGCTATTTTTTAAGAAACCGTCAGTCCAAACCACAACACGGCCAGTAATGGAGTTAAGGGGGCAAATCACAGACTCTGATGAACTGAATGTAGTGAGACAGACTTAAAGGGAAACTCAATATGGATACTCCAGTTACAACTGCAAATGCTCCATTACAGTGGCCACGGGGAGCTCCTCATTAAATGCTACCAACAGGAGATTCAGTTTCATGTGAGGTATTAGAATCAATTTCACGAAGTACGGAGCAAAGCTATTCCGGCTTTTATCAAGGGGATCTTGACTCTTAGTCAATAAGCAGTCAGATGCTTATTACAAAACCAGACATGTCCAAATCTGATGTAGGCAGATGACATCTGCAAGAACAACAAGGCCAAGAGACAAGACACAAAGATGGTTATTTCTACAGCAGCAATGTCACACACAAGACTGAAAAAACAAGAAAAAAAACATGCAGACATGTCCCGTCAATTCAGCCTGAAGAGCTTGTGGTGCGTCAAAACACATATTTTGGTAAAACTTTATAATAAGGCCCATGACTAAATGCAGTTAAATTGAATTGTAAATACACTGTAATTTTAGTGGACAGGCAATATTATGGAGTGACTGCACCTTCCTTTTCGCATCTTTATTTTTTTACATCATTATTTAATATTGATTATGTTGAAGAGCATGATAGTTTTTTTGTTATTCATTATTTCTATTATTGTCCTGTTTTGTTTTGTTTTTACTTAAGCTGTACTTAAAATTATAGTATAATGCGTGTCTTATTTCCTGTAAAATACCCAGATGTCAGGCAAGGTTAAGCAGCTCCATAGTACAGCCCACATCCCGAAAAGTACACAGTACTTATGATGTGAAATGGACGAATATTGTTTTTCCACTAAATTACCCACAAATTATGCAGTACTTCAAATTACCTTCAATATGATTATTTCTTTGTTTCCTATAAAAATCTGACTTGTTATCCCTTTATTCTAGTGTACCTATCTTTAAGTATTTGTATATAATCGCATTGTAATTTCAAGTACATTGAAATTCCCTTTAATTGCTGGGGAATTATGCCCTCAGTTGGAGACCATATTATGCTAGTGCTACCCACATTTCTAGTTTTAACTTATTTAAGTCTATTTTAACCTTTTGCCCACAGGACACCTCTTAGAATTAACCCTTGTTTGTCTTTTCTGAAGTGAGCCATATCTGTTATATTTCAGGTGTGCTTCCACCGAAAAAGACTTGGTTAGTGAGGGAGCTCTCTGCCTATACAATCTATACCACATCTTTATTGATGTAGATATTGAGATGTCAAAAATCTTCATTAAGGGTACAGAGAAGGTTGTACTTACGGGGGAAAGAGTTAAAGTAGGGTTTGATTAAAACATTTTTATAGTTTAAAAAATCAGATCAAAATTATCTCCCCTTTCACCGGGTCAGATACGCAAAAGCTATTAAAGGAAAAATAATCAAGTGTCTGGACAGCAAAGAATTTGGACCTACAGCAGTATGACTGTGATTTTTAATGATCCTGATGACAAAAACAGACAAGATTCTGAAAAGCTTCTGCTTTTAAAAGTCCGGGCTCGGCCACAGTCTGACATTTTTAGACAATCCCTCCCTGTCAGCAACCTACATGATGTCAGTGGACTATGACATGTAACCGACAAAAAGAGCAGCCATAAGCATCATTAGCGTCTTTTGTGTGGAAACAACCAAAAATGAGACACTACTTGACCACCGAGTGGCAGAGGTAACAATAATCCCGGTTTTGTGTGACAGTCAGAAAAAGCGGTGTGCATGAATCCGACTGAGGTATGAAGAGAGAGTTCGACTCAGCGTGAGAAGGAGAACAAGGGCCCCTCTGACAGCACAGAAATCTATATGCAACTCTGCACTTCACTGCTCTCTCCTGCATGATGCATAAACTGAATCATCCCTTTCACTCTCTACACAGACGTGATAGTGTGCTCTGGCTATGGATGATACTCTCCCATCTCTCGGTCAATGATCTCTTCCTAAATCCTTTTAGAGTATATTTCTCTATTCCCTTCAGCAACACATCACCCTGATAGAATAATTTCATCATTTCTTTACCAGAGATTGTAAAACATCCAATTAAAGATACTATAATTTTATTCGTGGGTGGGGTGATTCTGTCTGGTTTTTCAACCAAATTAAAAGAAAACTATTTGTATTTATATTTTTATATTAGCCTTTCTCTTAAAAAACACAGATGGGATTTATGTTTGCATGCCTCATGAGTCTGTCAATGGAGTAAAAAATGCTGCTGCTTTACATTTTCATTACATTTCATAGAATAGAATAGCTTTTTATTGTCACTGTTACAAGAAAAATGAAAGGCAGTTTGGCATTTCTCCATGTGTGTAAAGTACACAATAGCGTAAGTATTTACACAATAACAGACAAATTTACATTTACACAAGAAAGATATGTACAAGTTATACATACACCTGCAAACATACACGCAAATACATACATATATGCATCCGTACATACATACACACACATATTTCCACATACACGCTTACATCTATATACATACACGCCATCTAACTAGCAGGTGCATTGAGAGGTGCAGTGTGATCAGTGATATTGCACATTGAGTATGTGGGGGGGGATGATATTGCACATTGAGTATGGGGGGGGGGGGATGATATTGCACATTGAGTGTGTGGGGGGGATGATATTGCACATTGAGTGTGTGGGTGGGGATGATATTGCACATTGAGTGGGAGGGTGCTGTTGCAACTATACTAAATAAGGTTATAATAAATACAGTTTAAAGAGGTAGGGGTGTTGGTTGCATTGAAGTATAAATAGAAATACAATTTATAAATAAGGTGTAATGTCCATGAGTGTTGGCAGTGCAGTTATCCTTCAGTCAGGGTGGAGGTAGGGCATGTTTGACAGCCTGTGGGTAAAAACTTCTGTTGAGTCTGTTTGTCTTTGACATGATGGACCTGTAACGTTTACCAGAGGGAAGGGGGGGAAAAGTGAGTGTCCAGGGTGCGAGGGGTCTTTGATGATGATGCTGGCTTTCTGCTGAAGTCTGCCAGTATAGATGTCTCTGAGGGGGGTTAGTGAAGTGCCGACTGCCCGCTCTGCTGCCCTCACCACCCGCTGCAGTTTCCTCTTGTCGTCCGCGGTGCAGCAGTTGAACCAGAGTGTGCAGCAGTAAGTCAGAAGGCTCTCGATGGTGGAGTGGTAGAAGTTTACTAGCAGTCTTTGGGGTAATTGGGCCTGACGCAGTTTTCTGAGGAAGTACAGTCTTTGTTGTGCTTTCCCTACCTGGTGGGAGATGTTTGTGGACCAGGTAAGGTCGGCTGAGATGTGGACTCCGAGGAACTTAAAGCTTTCTACCCTTTCTACCTCCTCTTCATCAATGTAGAGGGTAGTGTGCTCAGATCGCTTTGTTCTTCTGAAGTCGATTACCATCTCCTTGGTCTTGGCTGTGTTCAGATGCAGGTTGTTGTCATCACACCTTTGCTTCAGATGCTGAATCTCCTCTTTGTAGGCTGAATCATCGTTGTTGTCAATCAGTCCTATGATAGTGGTGTCATCAGCAAATTTTATAATGGTGTTACTGGTGTGGATTGGTGAACAGTCATGGGTGAAAAGTGAGTATAAGAGGGGACTGAGGACACACCCCTCTGGGACACCCACATTCAGAATGAGGGTGGAGGAGGTGTGCTCTCCCATTCTGACGTTCTAGGGTCTGTTCATAGAGACTAACATGGTGTACTTTTAATATCTGCAACCAAAACAAACAACTAAACGGAGATATAAAATAAATGTTCTGTCAGGACCACTACAGTAAAACGAAAACTGTCATTTTCTGTCAGAGGAAGGGAGATAAATCAAGCATTAGGACATAGGACATACTGCCAGGAACAGGGTGCAAATAAAACTTCCAGAAATAAGCAACTGTCAGATTAGAGCTACAGAATAAACTCAACCTGTGGTGCTTCATTTTACAATGTAAAACTCGGTCATAAAAAAATTGATAATACCTTTCTTACACTGTCCAAAAAATTTACAGTAATGTATCTCATAAAAGAGGAACCCAGTTTTATATTTAACCTAACAAGGAAATTCCTAGCAGTGTTTGGCGGTCATTTACTGTTATACAGCTCCTCGTGTAAAGTAAAAATATCACTATATATATATCACTGAATGAACAAGCTGGCCCAATGACAATGCTACTTTTAAGACTGTATTATAAATAGCTGCATCGCGTATGCTGCTGAAACAGGTGGTACCACCATTAGCTTTTGCTATTTGAGTAGAGTAGGAGGGGTGAAGGCTTCCTGGATTCCACACATAGTCTGTTGACTGGAAAAGTGTTGCCTGAAAAATATGACCTTTTGCCTTCCTGTCATCTGACGAAGCTACCTGTACACATACACACACACGCACGACATACTGGTCACCTACGTCACACCCGTCAGATAACGTAGGTCACATGCTACCACAAGTTACAGCCAACCTGTGAGTGTTTCCCCTCAGGCCCTGAAACACCTCCACGTCACTGAAGGGCTCTCTGATGTGTGACGGAACAGATGTGGGATGGGAGGATATCATCTCTCAGGAGTGGCTTTAATGGAGGAGCACTCCTGCACATATGGACAGAGTGGCTGAGTTGCTGGGTGAGTTGTGTGGCTGTGCAGCGTTGACATATTTCCGCCCTAGTCCTACCGCCCTCTCATGTTAATGTGCAACAACTTGGCCAGCTGTAACGATACCTGGCTATGAGTAAGATATGACAGTGCTTCTTTCCCAAGGCCAGTGCATCATGACTAATCACAATCAGAAGAGTTTGAGAACATGCTCACTCAGCTCTCATTAAAACAACTAAATGGCATAAAAACATAAAACAATCAGTTGGTTAAGGAGCCGCATGAGTTATTATGCCATCTTTTCTGTTAATTATTACATAATTGTAAAATTGTAAAGTAACAGCCACAAGTTCAACTGCTCATTATGGCAAATATCTAATCAGCCAATAACATGGCAGCAACTCGGTACATTTAGGCATGTAGACATGGTCGAGACTGTCATTGTCCCACACAACTGTCTTCATAGTTTACAGAGAATTGTCTGAAAAACAGAAAATAACCAGCTCGCGGCAGTTCTCTCGATGAAAATGCCTTGTTGATATCAGAGGTCAGATAAGAATTAAAAGACTTCTTCAAGCTGATAAGCAGGCGACAGTAACTGAAATAACCACTCGTTACAACCAAGGTATGCAGAAGAGCATCTGTGAATGCACTGTGTATTGAATCTTGAAGCAGATGAGCTACAGCAGCAGAAGACCACACCAGGTACCACAGGATATGACCTAAAATATAATAAATCATGTATAAAATGGTATAGCTGAGAAATATGTTCATTTCAAAATGTTGTTTGCACTATAAAATTATAACAGCCTATAGCATATACTAGCCTATGCTCCAATCAATGTTTTACAGTGATTCCCTCTTTAATTGATCAATTTCAACTGGGTAATGCTACAAATGTTTTCATTACAAAGTCTTAGCGACTTCTTAAATTTCAGTGGTGCAATTTAAATAACAAGCTTAAAGCCAACTAGAGCTCTAGCTGTCAAGAAATTGCAATGAAGTTAATAAACAAATACAGTCTTGGATTCACAATAGCTGGTGCAACACAGTGCAGCTACTGAGTTAACATATTTTGTCATTCAAAAGTCTGGCATGTTGATTAGATGACTATGGTGTTTGAAGAAAATACCCTCTTTCCTGCCCGACCTATTTTTAAGTTCAATCCCTAGACCCAGCTAAGAATAATTAATGGCTCAATCGTCCCTAAGTGAACTATACAGCAGTAATTATGACCATATGCTATTCCAAAGACTTTTAATTGCCTAATTAAAATCGTATTAAACTATTGGACAGAGATAGGGGACATTTTGAACTTAAGGTTCAGGGGAGTTAAATTCATCAAGCTTGCTTCTCCTCTGGGGCTTGTGACACAGGGTCAGAAATGTGGAATTTATCACAAGTGCTGAATTCCTAAAGCATCCCAAATTTAAAGCTATCAGGAACTAAGAATGTATTGATACATTAATGTAATATATGGCTGTGAAAGTGGATGAGCATATTTCATCACCTCTGTCTTTGAAACCTATACAAGTGCTGAAACCAACCCTGTCTCAGAAGTGAAAATATATGAAATGATTTTCCATTTCATTCCATTTCCCCTCTGCACAAATTTCCATAACAGATGTGAAGCCAGCAGAAGCAGCTTGCTGATGAAATGTAAAGTAGTGGAGCTAGGTCTGTCGCCAGACCTGCTATTACTATCAACGTCGAAGTGGGTGAAAGAAGAGCAGCAGGGGCTCTGCGACGGGCCGAAAAGTGCTTTAATACCGTAAATGCCGAGGACAAAGAAGCAAATGAAAGGACAAAGACACCACCTTCTCCTGCTGGCCACCTCATCTAACTCCAATCTTTATATTACCACTAGTAAGGAGGAACGAATCTCTTCTGAGTCGCTAATCTCATCAGCAAAGTTTAACGTTCAGATTTGTGAGGGCGAGTTGCTTCTCTTGGTTTCATCTCCTTTATTTCTTGGCACTTTGGCCAATTCACATGTCCAAACAAAGGTAAACAGGGCTTAAAAAGCGCTTGCGTCTTAAAAATATTCACGTATAGTCACTGCCATGATGTTTATAGAAGCTTGTACTTTCTCTCTGCACTCTTTGCCACTCTTCTGAAAGCCCCAGTGTAAGCTGATCCACTTTAAGGAAGGAGACTGCACTGTTGATCTTGCAGAAATGGCCTATTTCTTTTCTACAGTCTCTTGTACTGTTGTCACACCGTTTGCAGGGAGAGGGAACACCCTACATCTCCCATTTCATTATGACGCACCTTTCAGGGACCAAAACTAACAAACAACAACCTGTTCTAAAAAGCATTTTTCTCTTATTGGGGTTTTGGTAAATAATTTGACCCTTTTACATGATTGCTTGTATGATAAACTATGCAGATATTCAAAATCAGTGATCAAAAGCTGAAACTATTTTGACGGCGATGTTCAACAGTTGGATCTGCAAAACAAAAAGATGTTCCTCTTTACTCTGAAATATAATACTGCGTGTCCTGACATTTGGTGGAATGGCACTAAAGGAAATCACTGCTGTTTACACCACAAATGTTTATAGTACTATTCATACTACAATAAATGTTTATTCTTTTATAACTACTGAGCAGAGGATGGAGTGACCTGCAAACAGTGCCTCTGCTTCAATCTCGAACTATTTATGAATTTGCAGTTTCAGTGAAATAAAAGAGTTTTCCACTTATAAACAAAATGTAAGAGGTTTGGTAATGATTATATTTATTTATGTTGCTAATCTGCAGCTTAAGAAGTTTACTCTACAGATGGAACCAGGCTAAAGTTCTCACTGTCAGGAAACATCCTAACCATCTCACCCTCTCAAACTGTTGGCTGAGAGTAACAGCCTGTATCCGTGAGAGTGACCATATGCGCTCCAGCAAATGTGACAAATTCTTCGATGACTATTTTATAGCAGAAATAAAAGCACAGAGTAATATACTGTTCAGAGTACTGGATAAGATATTGAGGGCCTTTAGTTTATGAGGCTTCCTGCCTGCTGCCAGACGCAGGTGAGAAACCGTTTCAGCCCAGGCTGCTGAAAGTAGGTCAGGCCTGTTGAAACACTCAGTGCCATTCGAAATGTCTCCACTTGTTTGCAATAAAATCCTGTCTGCGTTTGCTGGAGTGAAATATCGACCACGATGCAGTGAGATAACAGCCATTCACCTCAGGTTCTGTACTGTGCTTCTCCTTGTTTACATCCACTAACTTGTTTTTTTCAAAAGATAAGCAACTGAAACACAAGTAAAGTTAAATGGAGTGGTACTTGTATGCACCTTTCCACTTTCCACTCTTTTCTTCTTTTACTACAAGTCTCATTCAACCAAACACAAACATTCATAATACAACACTATCTATCACTATCTAAGCGCTTACTAACTTTCACACTTCAGTGGATGCATCAGGGGCAACTCAGGGTACAGCTGTTGCCTAAGGATGCAACGGCATCCGAACCACTAACCTTACAATTTGTAGATGACCCATCCTACCACCCAAGTTACAGCTGCCCAACAAAGTATGCTGAGGCTGTTTAAATACAAGTTTTCATGTTTTAGAAGACACACTGAAAAATTCAAGTACTAAAAGCATAAATTTATGCTGTCTGAACTGTCATATGGTGATGATGTCAGATCATGCCATAACGTCCACACCTTTTACGACACTTGATGTCTCACCCATTAACTGTAAACTTCAAAAGCCAACAAACCATCATACACACCCATTTCACCATGTGACTGACCTGCTGAGTTATGCTGAGTTAGAGCACTTCGCTTTCGCACTGCAGGCTTACTTGTTGTTCCTAGTGTATTTAAAAGTAGAATGGGAGGGAGAGCCTTCAGTTTTCAGGCCCCTCTTCTATGGAACCAGCTTCCCATTTGGATTTGGGAGACAGACACTATCTCTACTTTTAAGATTAGGCTTAAAACTTTCCTTTTTGCTAAAGCATATAGTTAGGGCTGGACCAGGTGACCCTGAATCCTCCCTTAGTTATGCTGCAATAACCATAGGCTGCTGGGGGATTCCCATGATGCATTCAGTTTTTCCTTTCCAGTCACCTTTCTCACTCACTATGTGTTAATCGACCTCTCTGCATTGAATCATACCTGTTATTAATCCCTGTCTCTCTTCCACAGCATGTCTTTATCCTGTTTTCCTTCTCTCACCCCAACCGGTCGCAGCAGATGGCCCTGAGCCTGGTTCTGCCGGAGGTTTCTTCCTGTTAAAAAGGAGTTTTTCCTTCCCACTGTCGCGAAAGTGCTTGCTCATAGGGGGTCATATGATTGTTGGGTTTTTCTCTGTATCTATTATTGTAGGATCTACTGTACAGTATAAAGTGCCTTGAGGCGACTGTTGTGATTTGGCGCTATATAAATAAAACTGAATTGAATTGAATTGTAGCTCTCATTTTAGGTTTTGTTATTTAACTACTGTGGCAATGTTTATTCATGTATCCCATTGCAACACTTTTAATGTATCCCATGAGAAACTGCATGAAAATGTAGCATGTTATCCCCGTTTTTAAATGACTTCACATTTTACCATTCTATGATGGACGGTTTTTCACTCTTCCCAATAGTAAAGTTTGTTTGGAACAACTTTAAATACATCTGATTCAAACTAAAAAGAGCAGCATGTTAGCAATAAAGTCAGAATAAGCTTAAAGCTGCAGTACCAATTATTCCAAAGAAGCTGCAGCTCTGCCCTCCAATAGGCACTAACAATAGGTCAGTGCTGAATTCTGGCATCATGCAGGATTTGAACTACATGCTGCCAAGTCTGGCAAGCTGAAAGTTCTCTGCTTAACCTTTTGAACCCTACATATTATGTACATGTTGGCCAAACTCTTCCATTAAATTTTCTAAAGCCTGACAGGACTTCCTCCCTCTTACTTTTCATTTGTAACACAGAGTTATCCTACATGGTAGCCTATGGCACAGCTCACACCTTCCCAGAAATATAATTATATTTCCAAAACATTTGGTAGTAATATACCATTTGTTTCACTTATAAAACAAAATGCAATAGACTGTAAATGTATCAAGTTTGCTCATTATAGTATGCCACAGCTTATAGTCAGCCTTTTTCTCCAATCAGTATATACACTCAAAATCAGATGTCTCTCTTTCTGTAACAATAAGTGACTATCATTGGTAACTTGATATTAAGGGTTTCATTAATGCAGAGACACCAAAATCATAAATGTCCACTATGTTGAGGACTCAACGCAGTACTATAAATTATTCTTTTTTTTCTACTTGGACAGCTTTAAGCTGAAAGGTTATTATCAGATTTTTTTGTCTGCTGTCACCGAAAAAATGTTACCAACCCATGTTTTACAAGAATAAAAGATTAACTTTTTTTTTTTGACTCATGATAGTCTATGATATGACTATTTAGCATATGTTAAATAAAACTGAACAACCATAAAAAACCACTATATGCTTGGAAAAAGCAAAGTGAACCTTTTGAACCATAGAAGTCAAGTTTGTGGACAGTTCAAAAACGAAGTGATGTGCTGCATTTGCATTTGCCGCCCGTGTAAACTCATGGATCGCTCAATCAACAACAATCCATTGAAATATTTAACCTCGCTAAAATTGATTAGGCTGGTGTGGCATCCATGAAAGGGCGTAAACAAAGCACGGCGGCTGTTGCCGCTTGATGTCCGCAGCAAGAAGCTGCACGCATTCCAGTAGCTTAGAGGCTTACACACAAGCTCAGGCTATAGGCCACTGGGCAGAGAGCTGCACCCATCCATCACTGTGTACAAATGATAAAAGGCTCAGAACGTCCACTTCTCCAAATGGCCACAGACCAGCTTTTACCGAATGTCAAGAGCATCAAGGCTACAAAGCACATTGTAAACCTCACAGATCGAACATGCTGGTGACCTTCAGTCCTTTTTTTTAAGTAGACAAATAAAGCAATTCTGAACAAAATGCAATCAACCAAACTTTCAGTCTAATGAATATTGATTATGAAGCGAAAAGAATACTGGAATGAAAACTATGATGCTTAAATCACTTAAACCATAAGAATAATAAAATTAAGTTAAAAAGAAACATTGTCAGCATATAATAAAATGAGAAATGTAATACTTCCAAAGCTTTTTTGAAAATCACTAGCTAGAAACAAAGATAGCCCAGGGAAAGGCGTGTTCGTCCGAGCAGGTGTAATCAAGTTCATGTTCACGCTGTAATTATCTATTGTGCAGTCTGTATAAAATGACACCTATGAGAACTGTTTATAGCCTAATCCAATCATGTGGAAAGTGATTTGGATTTACAATACCCAGAGCTGAAGTAGCAACTAGTGAGTGTTCACCAGTAGTGATATGACTGTAAATCTGATTATTGCTAAACTTTTATTTAAGTATCCACAGCTCTTAACATGACAGGAATCGCAGACTTTTCCTTCTTTTATTCGGGCCTTCCACTCGAAGCAAAATGCATGTTTTGAAAGGCTTATCGCTCTTCAACAGCACATTCAGTGAGATTCAGGGAAGTCCACTAACAATGACCATAAACCAAGTTCTCTAAACCGAGCTCATTAGAGTACACAAATAATGATGAATGTCTCCTTTCCTGGTCTTGTAGTCATACTTGTTCAGTTGTGTCTTATCTCTAGTGTTAACCCTCAACAGTCAGTATTTAAAAAGTTAATTTTTGACCTCTTTATCTGGCGAACAAACCACATTAAAAAGTTTTTGTGGGGGTAGTCTGTGTTCTTTATATGGGGCCCGAGAGTGGGGCAGCTGCCACCCACATCAAGTGACCTCACTTAGTACCGATCAATAGCAAGCTGCGCATTCCTAACGCGAAGTATTCAGCCATCACTTAAATGCTGGTATCCTAGTCATCCGAGCTATCTTGAGAATCCGTCACTACAATGATATTTGGGTTAAATTCCAATCATTGAGATCCAATATCCCAGACGACCAGATCTGACCTATAAGGGCAGCGAATCTGGTAAACCATACGGGGGAGATGAGCTCTTGTCAATCAAGAGTATCTGCCTATAGGCTGCTGCTGATCCAGATACTCAAGGTCACACTTGTCAAGCCAGCACTGCTCAGTTTAGATTCAACTTCACGTTTGCTCTTTATTTTTATTTTTTTATCCTTGTGCTCTTTTTTATTTGCCCTTTAAATCGCAAACACAAATCGTGCACACGGCAAATATATGGCCCAACACTGATCCCGTGGCTTGATGATTTAATGGATGACTGACTGACTCTTCTACTTAACTAGACAAGCATAATCAGGAGATTAGCAAACTATCAGATGACAGAGCTCAGTGTGCTTGCCTGCAGGTACAGGGGTATGTTAAAAATTGCTTCAATTCTACTGAGTAATTTTTAACAACAACAACAAAAAAAAGAATAATCTAACAAACATCCAAGTTCATGACATCTTAAAGCCAAATTGCTCTGAGCAGTCAGTTGAGGCAGAACTGCACTGCATATAATAAGGACCCTTAAAGTTCACGTAGCTCCATGTTTGCACCAGCGTGTGCTCGAGATACAATCGAAGCCCTGACATGTCTGCACGGCGCCCAGCTGGATTCGTGTAGGTGGGAGCTGATGTCATGGAGTGATGGAGGTGAAATGGTGTGTTACTAGAAAGATGAGCCTTTTCACTGTGATGTCAGAGAAGCGCACATTTCCTCACCTATTTCACAACGTGGAGGTGCTGAGGGATGGTTTATTATTTTGCAGACAAGAAAGGACTAAATTAGGAAATTCAGCAGATAACATCAAACCATCTTTTTTTTTTTTTTTTCAGGTGAATTTCCAGATAACATGGAAAAAAATCCTATTATCTATAATGATGAAGCACATTCCCGTGAACCAGAAAAGGTCAAATTGTCATTTAGGCTTATAAAAATAATAGGCAGACAACAAGAACATTCAAGCCTCTCTTAACAAACATCCAGTAAACCCAAGAGGCTGCTCTGTAGCTGGTCTCTGACGTTACCATGAGCCAAGCAAGTGATTCATCTCATTATTTATAAACTATAAGATGTAAAGTCAGTGATTTGATGCATGAGCTGGGACAGGATAAACAGCCTTGCTTTGCTTGGATCACCAACAAATCAGAAAGAGAAGTGGACAAAAAGCGAGGCCAGTAGACATTTTAATACTTGAAACAGTTTAATATACAGATACCTGATAAACAAAGCTCTGTGCAGGATTGTTTAGATTTAGTCAGGGTACTGATTTGATTTTTTAGAGTTTAAGCAATCCCATCACTGAAAAAAGTATTTCTTTATGCATTTTATGTCCCAATAAGACCCAGTGACCACAGAAGAAGTCATCAGCAGTGTTAGTTGCTGTGAGCTTGAACTGCACCTGCATGCCGAACAGCTTCATCCCCTCCAGATGTCTGGAGGCCTCTCTAGACCCAGAGCCAGCACATCTATAACTGTCTCCTGCACTGCCCAGACTCTAGTGGATAACTGCCAGAAAGAAAGCAGAGATGCAGGGGGATCTGAGCCCTGCAGCCACTCATGCTGCACAAAAAGTGCTGAAAGAGGCCATAGGATGGCCTGTGTGCTCTGTCTTAATATATCTCATCTTCAATCCGATCTGATGAATTATTCAACCACAGCTATCTACTGTGCCTCTCACCTAAAACATCTGCCCTGCCAGCCTGTCTGCCAGGTCCGGCTTACACTCTGCTCTGCCACAGGAAGCTTTTAGTCTACTGCTGTCCTGTGGGCTCTGTTGCATTTAACCCCTTTGCTCCATTTCTGTTTCCATCTCTCGGACCACAGGCATAGAGAGGAAAAGAGATCAAGTTACTGTGTCAGAAAACAGGATCAATCTATAAAAGGGTTTTTGTTTTGAAAAAAACCCAAAGAAATAAAGAAGTAGATTTGCTACAATTGTGCCACCATCCAACTGCCTCATCGTCATTTCAATATATGAAAGCAGAAAGTATTCTGAAAGGTCACACTCAAGGGCCAAATTCAACATAATTGGCAATAAAAACTGAAGACTGATGATCGTACGATGATCTATTTAATTAGCAACCTACAACTGTTCATGTGCTTCATAAAGTTAAAGTCAACATTTTTGAGGGCAAAGGACTTTCAGACACCTCAAAACAACCAAGCAGGGCCTACATATTCACATAAAGTTGGCTAACTAAAATCACATTTTACCTGCACTCTCATAAAAATTGATCAACAGATTTACAACGAGGTAAAGTGTGTAATATTCGAGCTCCGTGCAACATGACACATGAGAGGCGAGAGTGCCTTCTGCAGTGGGCTACATTGTACTATTTGTGTCCAAGGTTAGAGAAGAGCAACTATGTCAGTTAGGTGTTTAAGCCAATGTCCATCGAATATGTCTCTGTAAAGTAAGTAATGGCAATGTTAAAAGACAGCATGTTTACGACGAGGGGCAATCAGACGTGTGATTGGAGAGCTGCGGCAGGAATGTCTTTAAGGGTCAGTGGCACCATTAGCAGAGTAAAGGGCATAACCTGGAATGCTTATAGATATCAAATCACGGCTACGGGGGAGGGACAAGCTGCAAAACAAGGCTCGGCTGGAGGCTGATTCAATCATCAGAGCTACTCCCGCACTCACATCAGGAAGGACACAAACAAATTCAATCACTAACAGTGACATGATGTACATTTCCTGTATGTGATCCAATAGTCGATGTGTTCTTATTATAGCTTTAAGTTTTAAAATACAGCTTTATAATGAAACATGCACGAGGAACAGGTGCGAGGTGATGAGTAACGGAAATATACCCTGAAATGGGAATTTTGCAACTCTCACACCAGCATGTAGGAAATGCTGACACGTGTGTAAACATACTCCACATAGTTTTGTAAAGCTGTTTCAAACGGTTGTGTACAGTTAAAATAGAGCGCTGCACGTACAAGACAAGGTCCCACAATACTTCATGTGGATGTGACGTTTTTTCGATGCGTGTTACATGAGGGTTAAAAAGGCACATGTGTGGGTCTAGGAGACGCTGACGCGAGAGCACTGATCTGGCCATGTTCCATGTCCACAGTCATTTCCCACACCATGGCACAGCACTAGACTGGGAATAAACAGAGAAGCCCGCTGTGCTCCCAGAATGCATGTTTGCAGAGTTCCCATCAGTGAGTACACAGTAATAGGACTCCCTGAAGGCCTGTGTTTAACCTTTAGGTTACAAGTGGCTGGCCCTTCCCTTCTGTACCCCGGCTATTAACCCTTTTTTGTCTTGTTTTCAACAACACTTAGAAAAACATAAAGGAAGTCAGATAAAATCACAACATCTAAAGGACATGTGACGTGATTAAAAAGTCCAGAACAGCTAGTACATGGACTTTGCAGCGAGACTAGTCTTGGTCAGACTCCGATTTTGAACTTTTAAGGCATTACAGACGATTGCCGACACTCAGGAAAAGAAACGGAATAATCTGAGATTTCCTGACCACTGAGCAAACTCCACCTGCTGATGAGAATCGTGTAACTTGACCTAAAGTTACCAAAATCTTGACTTTCTATTTTATTTATTTTACTTGAGGGCTCATTTGCAGGAACTTCTCTGTAAGAAACACCATGAATGCAAAAGAATAGCTGAGGTTACTGCAGTAAGTATAGATCAGGGATGTCATTGGGCAACGTTTTGGTTGAACGCATCTCTTAAAAATATTTTTCACAACTGCTGAGAACCAACATATAGTACAAATGCTGTACATAGCAGACACGCATACGCATACTTTATGCTGGGGCAAGAGTCAACCTGACAATATAAACAGATGAAGGAGGATGAGAGCAGCCTAAAGCTGAGAAAATACCCCTGGGATATGCTGACAAGCTAGAAATGTGAACGTGGGGCCAGCACGGAGGATTAGCTGTGGTAAAACAGTGTGATGCAGTATGATTAATTTCTTCTTTGTCTGTTCTCCACAATACAGATTTAGTAATCAGCAACAGGTTGCTCATTGCTTTGAGCTGCTACCATTGACAGCCCACAGTTCCGCCTTGCTTACACTACTTTGAGCAGACTCGATGCAGCACAGCAGCACCTCAAACACACTTTCAGTCTGCAGAGAAATGTTTCAGCAGTGTTCAGGTCAAGGCAGGCTCTCACTGCAAGCAACAACCACCATGTCATAAATTTAACTTTTTTGTGAAGTCTGGATTTTAGCTATTGATATAACAGGCACCATCCTTTACCAACGAGCCAAAGCCTCTCTGACAGCATCATACAGGCAGCTCATTGTCGAGGCCGCCGGCATCCAGAATGCAACTGCCAGCTGTTTTCTTTGTGGATCAAACCAAAAGAAACAGCAGGCCAAGGTCAGCACAGACAAGCTTTTCTCCTACAGCAGACAGACCAATCTCCATATAGCGGGCCAGAAAAAAAAAAAGACTCCTGCCACAAATGTGATAGCACTGTTGATTATATTCCACCCTCTTGTGGAATAATCCGCCATTCTTGAAAATTCATGAAAGCTCCCATTTATTCCCATTCTGTTGGGTGTTTGTTGATCACTTGAGAATCTGTGTCTGCGTGAAAGCTTGTTTGTGAGGGTTATCTCTCATGTCCCCTGTTGGTAGATAGATGCTAGACAAACACAGATAGGCTTTTAAGGGGGATATCAAGTTTTCCTGAGGATGTATCCTGTAAGATCACAGTGATGCAGATTGTTTTATGGTAAAGTTACCCTCCACTCCAAAAAGTGCACTCCAAAAAATAGCCTGGATGTTTTGAATGACCTTTACTGTGTGGAATGATAAACATACAGAGTTTGACACCTAAAAGAGAACATCATTGTACGCACAGCCAGCTGCAGTAAAATATGCAACTTATAAAAAGCTTATGGGGAAGCTTGAAACCTCCAAAGTTCACAACCAGAAGTTATTCTAGTCAGACAGCACTATTTCCATATTTATTGAGCTTTTTTTTTTATTAGGGAAATGAAATAAACGTGATGGAAGAATACAAAAGACAATATCATACACAAGTTATTTTTAAATGCAAAATAATAAAACTAAAGCTCACTCCAATAGGGGAAAATCAACCATATCCTTCTACTGATTGACTGCTAACCACATTTCTGACAGTTTGCCATGAGTAGATTGTTTTGCCAGCAGCATGTCAGTGACAACATTATTTGATCTTTCCATATGCTATCACACAAAATTCCAAAAAACGATTCCAATTTCAATTGGAAAAGTACATGCTGATGATTCTGTTCTTTCATCTGATTTTCCATACCCCTCTTGATTTACAAAAAGTAGCTTGGAGAAGATGCCGGGGTACTTGCACCCACATTTCCTACCCTCTGCCTGCAAATAGGAGCCCAAACCCCCAGACACAGGCTCACTCCTGAAGAGCTGTGCCTCAGCTTAAAGACGCTAGAGACAGTCGATACATGCCAAAAAGTGTTAAAATGTAACACACCCAGGCAAATACCTATTATTCTAAGGGAAATGAGTCCAAGATCAACATCACTTAATGCATGGGTATCTCCTACATGTAAACAATGACCCATAAATACGAACGCACTGCACACACATGCATGAGGCTGCACTCAGAGTGGGTTTTTAATGACCCCATTGCCCTCCTATCACCTTACGATAAAGACCTAGTGGAGAGGATGGTGGTCTGTCTCATGTCAACTCACACCCACTTTTCCATTTAAAGAGAGAAGCTAACCTCACATGGGCTCACTCATAAAAACATCATAATTCTCCAACAGGCAAATGATAGGTTATCCTAGCATTGTTTTAACAGGTAACCAGAACTGCAGCGCACTCGCGTCAATGATTCATGCAGCCACGGCACCACGCAGTTAATGAACACAAGGGTAGTCAGTGTAACAGCATTACTTACGCTCTGTCCCAGTCAGCTGTTAAACAGAAACTCACGTCAGATCTAAAACAGCTTTTCTTTAGGTGGCCCACAGGCAGATCAGTCCCTCTTTCAGGGGGGGACGTCTGAAGAAAAAAAATCCACAGGTACAGAGAAGTTTAAATCTCTTTCAGATGACAGCTCTGAGTCCGCACGTCCACACTCTCCCTCTGTCTGACACAGAGTCTACTACAGCCTGCCCCCTGGCCACTCAACAGACTGCAGCTCCGCCCACACACAGTCACAAGAGGGAGGGAGGTACACTTCTACAAGTCTGATGTTGACTCATTTTTTCTTTTTTTTCTTAATCCAACAACCTTCTGCACTACTTTAATGACTCAGAGTAAAATATAAACACTCACATTATCCTGCATGGGGAAAGTTAGCAATGAAGATCAAAAAGAACATATAAGCAATAGTAAAAGACAGATAACAGATCTAATATTAACCACAAAGACAATGAACTATTAACATCAGATTTATATTTTTTTTTACTTAGTATGCATATCCTAACATTCCTCTTTAGTGTGAACTTAAGATGTTCTTGGCATTTTTGCCCAACATCATTTGTTTTTAAAAATTAAAATAAATACACTAATGTCCTGTCATTTTCTGGTCATTACATTTTTGGCTGTGCTTTCAAAGAGAATTCCTACAATGTTATGCAAAAGCAACAACTGAGCATGAAGTATTCTTCTCCAAAGCTCAGAAAGAAACCCTGTGAAAACATAAAGAGAGAATACAACAGCAAAAACTATTTTTTTGGACAAGACTCCACTGATGCGAGTAAGCTTCCTTACTAGTTATAGTGACACAAAAGCAGATTGGATTTCAACACTTTTTGGATTAAGCCAACCAGTTTATAATCTCTTAAATATGTGATTATATTTAAATATATATACTTAAAATATATGATATGATTTGTATTCAGGATCAGTGAAAAGTTAAAGCTAGAATGTGCAGCCTTTAATAAATCTGTATTCCTGGTCTTTTATTTGGAAATTTAAATTCCTGAATAAAAATCTAGCCGTCACAAACTTTTGATAACAAATAGAAGTCAACAAAGATCCTCGCTAGTGTTAATTGAGATGTGGTAAACTTGTTTTTGCAGCTCTCCTGTCTTATTATTAAAAGTAATACTTCTTTCTAATAGTCATTCGGATCTTGAGACAGTGTCTGCTCAAAACAAATACCTGCCAACCACAGCTACAGCTTCTTTTATTTCAGACTTAAACCTCCGTGAAGTAAAATCTGATGATCAAAAGGATCACTTCTTTCTCTTTGGATGGTATATCTGTGAAACATGTCACTAACACGCAGCTTCGAGCATGAGGGTTCACTTGTTTACATCTTGGCAGGGAACATTCTTTTCATTTTCCAAGTTAATCATCAGAAATCTGACAGAAATGTCTAGAATTTTATCATGTAGCCACAGCATTGCAACAAAAGCATTCTTCAATGCCTCCTACATATTTAAAACTTTAAAGCAGCATTAGTCCTTTTGCATGCTCCAACAGTAACCATTTTGTGCTTATTTTACAGTCCTAGGACTTAATGTAAATCAGTAAGAGCAGCGATCTACTGAACTTAAGGCTACATGAGAGGCACTTGAAGAAGAGAGTCCTGCATGTGAAGCTGAGCCACATACCAGTTCTAAAATAATACACACAACAGTAGCAAGGGCAATGTTTTCAGGCCATGACACTGAAAGTACGACAGAGGTGATGCAAAGTCTTAGAAGAGGCCTTTTCATTACTTGTAAAGGGGACATCAGACTCCAAAGAATCACCTCTTTTTGTTCTTTATGAATAGAGATCTAATAGTTTTCTTAATATATTAATAATAATCATGATTTTTACAATGTATATTAATGTGCTGATACCTCAGGTTTGTTTGAAACATGCTAATAAATACACATCAAAGTATTTAAAAAGTCTAGTCGAAGCGAAGTGTTACCAAAAAAACTTTACATGCCTGCTCCAAAAATATTTGCAGGGTAAATAGAGAGAAGTGTAAGATAGCAGCATGTTGAGACGGGGACGCCTGTTTCGAAAATAGCATATGCTAATTATACACTTTAGGCAACTGCTAAGGAGGGCGATGCGATGCCAAGTTTGAGGTGTTGGGACTCTGAATTTCAGCTCAGTGTTTCTTTACATAGTCGACTCCACACTGAGGCCGCAGCGAGGATACTCACTCACTTATTTATAACTTACGTCTACTGGATACCTCCCTCAGATTAGTGGCACACCTCTTGTTGAGCTAAACCACCTGCTACTGCCATGCAGCGGACAGTTTCAAACAATCCTTAGGACTTCTCTGACAGATGTCTAAACGCATAGAGCAGACCAGTCAAACAGATACAAACTGGCCCAGTTAATGCGCGTGCCCTGAAAATGTCACTTTTCATTGCGTCTGCTTTATGACTTCAACAAAAAGTGCACTCCTGCAGTTACAATTAGCAAACACAGAAATGCTCCTCTGTGCGAAATGGTTAACTACCACAGAGGAGGCTATGAGGACATTACTCAGGGATGGTTGGCCATAAGCTGCTTTTGGAATTAGGTTAAGCATAAATATTAAGAGAAAGAAGACACTGGAGTACAAAGTTTGAAAAACTGAGTGAATAATTCCTTGTTTTTATCTATTAATATTCTGAAAGGGCAGTTGTATTATTATTATTATTAAGGTTAATATTTATGTGTTAAGAATAAAACTGATACTGCCTACTATTACGTACAAAGACTCATCATGGGATTGAAGTCACACTAGCGTCACTGTCCACTGTCCACTGTGAAGTGAGTGTCACAGGGAGTGTCAACCAAGAAAGAAGCCCCATGCTCCAAAACTGACACCTACAAGCTCGACTGAAATTTGCAAAACTTTTATGGCCAGACAAGACAAAGTTTAAGCCATTTGGCTACAATGACAGGAGGTATGTTTGGAGGAGTAAGGGTGAGGCTAAGTTTGATTATCAAGCACGGTGGTAGTAACGTCATGCTTTGAGGCTGTTTTGCTGCCAGTGACACTGGTACATTACACAAAGTGGATGAAATGAGGAAAAAGGACTACCTCCAAATTCTTCTGCTTCACATCAGATCAGGAGGCAGACAGCTCAAACTTAGACACAGTTGGACGTTCCATCTGGACAACGACTCCAAACACACATCATAACTGGTTTTGCAATGGATAAAGCAGGCTAACATTAAGCTTCTGAAGAGGCCGCCCCAAAGAAACAGCCTCAACGTTATTCAAAATTTTGGGTCTCTGCCAGGAAACTTCAAAAGTTTCAATGAGATCTACTAATTCTGGGAAGAACCATTTGTTAAAGGACATTTAAACAAATGTTAGTGTTGGTATATGTATAATTTTGAGCCTGTTTGGATCAGAGAAATCCAAAATAAATTAAAGATTAATCATCCAGTTCTTTTTTTTAACGTCATTAAAGATGCATGCTGTACAATCATTCCACACTGGAAAAAGAACAGTTCAAAGAAATAATTAAAAGCACAAAATTAGCATGACATTCATGCCCATGATGAGAGTATGTAAACCACAACTGTATATGGTAATGAAAATATTGTTCAGAGCGTATTACTCAGCAACTATGGTGGACCGCATTTTGCATAAATTAACCAGAAGCAATCTACTGATTGTTGAAAATCTCAAAATAGCTGGAAATGTTTGATGAAGCAAATAAACCCTGATATCTTGGAGAAGAGCCATGCAGTTAGTTTTAAGTTCGATAACATTAAGCATGTGACACATAATGAGCTTTTCTGATTCCAGAAGACCACTTGAAAATGCAAGTTTGATCATTCTCCAGCCTCTGCATGTTTCACACACAGCAAGCAGAAGTGCTGACAAGTCATTCTATATAAATTACAAAAATTACAGCGCTGCGATAAGCCCTCGTGTTTCACATATTAGTTTAATGGGAACACACCAGATAGCAGCACTTAAGAGTCACTGAGGCTGACAGAAGCGCTGAAGACAGCTGAGAAACCCCGGCCCCAACTCTGTTTCAGTGTTTGTCAACGCAGTGCTATCCAATGTGTTGAAACCCTGTAACTGTGCAAAGCATGTGATAGAAAAATGTGACAGACAAAAACCAAACTGACTAACTTCTTCCTTACTGTACGCCGTAATCTTAGCGGCTACATTTTGTCAGAATAATACCTTTTTATGCCGAGGCTACTTATGACCTTGTGACAATCAAATGCTTGGCTTCTGCTCAAGCCAAGCATTTAACAAACTTTTTTTTTTCAATAAGAAGAAAGCACCTAAGATCTCCTGAGACCTTCACTTTCAGCAATAAAAGTGTTGTTAACATGAGCTGGAAAATATTTCACCTTTAGCGAAAACACTGCTGTGCATCTTACAGGTTGTCAGCAGTTGCATAGTAACAGCAGGGCCACGGCTGGCACTTGCTTCAAGCATCTGTTCAGTGCTACAAACTAAAAGGAAAATTCCAGTCAACAAAGTTGTGAAGCTACTAAAGTCACAACTACTCAGCTAAGGCCTTTGTTTGTCCTCATACCACTTATATTAGCACAGCTTTGACACCAGGTCAGGCGATGATCTGTCAAAGTTCGACAGCTCTTTGTTGTTAAAAATCATCTTACTGCAGTCTGACGGTAACAGCAATAGTTTGTTCCAAATCTTCATTAAACCCATATGATGTTTACACAAAGAACAATTCTCAAACAGAAGCTTTTATGGAGCGCCAAGCTCTTCTGTTTGATTTACATTTTGCAATTTACACAACGCTAAGCTCCCCTCTCTCTGTCAGGAACTCACGGCACTCAAGACTGTTTCTTGTCAGCATAAAGCCTGACATATTTACTACAGCTGAAAGTCTGGGATCTGCACAAGAGTTTCAAATGACTTTTTTCTAGTTTGCACAAGGTATGGATGCATAATGACAGACCTACTAGCGGACTACTGTTTGCTATTAGGGTATCATAGTTGTTGAAAGAGTGGATAAATTCAGGTGAGACTAAATAAGTTGGGGCAGGTGGTGAAAGAAGACAAAAACAAAACTGAAACAGCAAACATCACTAACTAAAAGACAATTTAACACTGACACATAAAGAGTAACACTAAACATGATGACAAAGACAAAAGACATAGGAACAAAACCACGCCTGAAATGACCAAGCAAACCACAGCGACAAAGACAGTCATAAGACTCAGACTTGAGCTTGGGTCCCAGTCACACAGGCCTAGAGGCTGGTCATTGACTTCCTGGCCACTGCTGCTTGCTATGGAAAAATGTGTATTCCCAACTGCTTGGTGAGTGGTTGCAGGCAGTCACTGTGATAGTCACTAAAGCCCCAGTACCACAAACCTAGAGACCACTCAGTGACAGCCCTCCACAATCTCTGGCCCCCACTCACCAACCAGTTGGGGAGTAGTAACTCTACTCTACTTTAAATCTTAGCTTGTTCTAATTTCTTTACATATACAAAACCTTGTGTGGTCTACCACACCAAACAAGACCCTAGGTGCAGGCTGTGTAAGGATCCCCCTGAGACAATCCAGCACATAACAGCAGGGAGCAAGATGCTAGCGTGCAGGGCATACATGGAACGCCGGCATAGTATACAGAAACACCTGTGCCGAATATGGCCTGGAAGTCCCGAGGTCAAAATGGGACTTCCCCCTCAAGGGTGGTGGAGAATGACCGAGCTAAGATACTGTGGGACTTCCAGATACAGACAGAAAAAATGGTGGGGCTAACCAAGTGGACATAGTGGTGGAAGGCAAACAGAAGAAGACGGGCGTAGTGATAGATATAGCGGTTCCAAATGACAGCAACCTCAGGAAGAAGGAACACGAGAAACTTGATCAATACCAAGGGCTCAGAGAAGAGCTCGAGAAGATGTGGAGGGTGAAGGTGGCCCCAGTGGTATTTGGAGCACTAGGTGCGGTGACTCCCAAGCTAGGCAAGTGGCTCCAGCAGATACTGCTAAGTATAGATACAGCTAAGATACTGCGCAGGACCCTCAAGCTCCCAGGCCTCTGATAGAGGCTTGAAGGATATATATATATATATATATATATATATATATTAGGGGTGCAACAATACTCGTATGGATATTGAACCGTTTGATACAGTGCTTTCGGTATGTATATGTATCGAACAATACAAAATTTTTTATTTATTTTATCAACTTTTCTTCTGACGATGCTGTCTGTGTTGAGAGCTCAGTGGATCTGCGTTCGACTACTCCGCCTAGGCTGCACTGTCGAGTGCAGGTCCACTGAGCGCAGCGCAAGCTAGCAAGACAGAAGCTAAGCTCGTTGCAACATGGCAACTGCCTCAACGCTACCCGAAATTGAACCTCCCCCACCCTCATTAAGATCTGGCGTTTGGAACCATCTTGGTTCTCATGTGAAGCATGACCCTGATGGTAAGCGCGTCATGGACAAAAGTAAAACAGTATGTAGGATGTGCCACGCAATGCTCAATTGGTGGGAACTAGTGCGTTAGCGCAGTTAGCTTGTTAACGTGTTGACGCCGTCCAGCCCCACCAGAGATGGGCAGTAACGCGTTACTTGTAACCCGATTACTTTTTTCAAGTAACGAGTAAAGTAAGGGATTACTATTGCAAAAACAGTAATTAGATTACCGTTACTTTCCCGTAGGAACGCTGCGTTACTGCGTTACTAAAACCGTGATTTTTTTGCGAGAATGTCTCATGACAGTGACGTGAGTGCGACGTTCGTGACAACAGCTGTGTGCAGATCAACAATGGATAATATATCGAGTGCGTATGAGCGTGCAGCGTTTAAAGCGTGGAAGTACTGACCTTATTTTGAGTTTGATTCCATAAAAAGTGACAAAAACATTAGTGTCCGTTGTGCGTGGGAAGAAAACTTCTTTTTACAGCGAAAAAACCCTAAACTTCCAAGCAAGCACCGAGTGCGCTACGACGTAATGAGAAACTGACAGAGAAACTCGCGGATTCTTCCACTGACCGCCGCAGCACACCTGCACCAGGGCAAACCTCCGCCTACCCCACTCCTGCTTTACAGGTGAAAATAGAGCAACAGGACCGCTAGTCTTTGATTTTATTTATTTTCTGCTGTGTTTCACTTGCATTTATTTGAAAGACTGAGTGTAAACACAAAAAAATATTTTATTTTATGCGCTGGAATGTGCAGAAAATAGGTTTAAATGTTCAACAAATTTCTTCCAGTCAGAGAATGTTGCATATAATAAAATTTTTGCTTGATGCATAAAGTTAAAAGATTAAAACTAATAAAACAAGTTTTAAAAAGAGACTTTTCCATTTGATTACATTTTGTCATTGATGGATTATGCAGAAAAAGTAGAATTGGGCTGAAAGATCTATTGCTTTATCACCTATTCAGGTTGTAAATCGTGTTTTTAAAAAGTAACTGAGTAACTAAGTAATTAATTACTTTTAAATATAAGTAATCAGTAAAGTAACGGGATTACTATTTTGGGGAAGTAATCAGTAATTAGTTACTGATTACTTTTTTCAAGTAACTTGACCAACACTGAGCCCCACGCACGGGGCGATCCGCGGTAACTCGTTAACGGAGATTTGCCGCGTTATGGCGTTAATGTCATTTTAACGAGATTAGCGCTGACAGCACTAGTGGGAACACAACGAATATGACTGCACATTTACGCCGACATCATCCTAGTGCAAAGACAAGTGGAAGCAGACAAAAACAACAAGCACGCATGCTACAAACTTTACCCGAGTCATTTAGACAGCCGTTAGCACATGATTCTCCTTATGGGGACCTGATATGTTTAATATGCTGCTGAGAATATAGCCCAGAAGAAGCGTATAGTATAGCTTTTATTTTGGAAAGAGCCATTTCTCTGTAATAAACTCTCTTTTCCAAAGATGAGCGATTTCTCGATCAGATAGATTTTTTTTTATTATTACTTTGTCGTTTCAGCAACATTAAATTTAAAAACTGTACTTTTGAGTTAAAATATATATTTATAATTTTAATAAATGACAAATTAAAAAGGCATGAACATTTTTTTGTATCGAAAAAATATCGAACCGTGACACCAAAGTATCAAACCGAACCAAACCGTGAATTTTGTGTATCGTTGCACCCCTAATATATATATCTATATATACATATATATAGATATATATATATATAAACTCAATTAATGTTTGCATTTGTAATATTTTTAATTTAAGCAAATATGAGCTAAACTATACAGAAAAGTACCAGCAAAGGTGACACAGTTTGATGCGCAGCTGAGGTGACTGATTCATTTTCACATCCAATGTGATGGGAGCAGCATGTCAGATGGTGGGAGATACCCAGCATATGATCAATCACACTCTCTTCAGACACACCTGTGAATGTGGGATGCTGTGATTTTTCCTCCGGTGCTTTGTGTGTTTGGGGAGGAAAAAAAATTGAAGCTGTGATGGCTCAGTATGACACAACTAAAGGCATGACTCCACCACCTCTCACATGAAACTCACCAGCAGAGAGGGTTTGTGGGATGAGTGCCCTCTGGCAGGAGGTGATGCCAGTGAACAAACCCTGGTGCGTGCGTGTGTGTTTGATAGAGAAAGAGCTTTCGAGCGACCCGTGTGACTCACCCTGGTCATTAAAGTTGCATACATGGTTATTTCCCCTGTGTCACCATCTTATGCATTACTCACTTGTCTGAAACTGCTACCAAAGGTTCCCAGCATTAACGGTCACACGGTTAACCGTTTACCGCAATCTACGTGTAACTTCCCACATTATGACCTATGTCACAACATGTGGCCGTTTCCTCCGCTAATCATTTTCCGATCTTTATCTTTTTAAAAAGAAACAGTTTGTTAAAGCGGGGCAAACGGGCGCACCTCCAGAGCAACTGGGTCAGTTTCAAATCCAACAGAGCAAGAGGAACAGCTCGAATGCTCCTCAGGTGGCCCAACATATCCGTGGCAGCGGCTCAACTTTCCTGTATTTTCCACCTCAGGTCTCCCTCCCCCACACATACACCCCCCTCCCAATACCACATACAGTAACAACCATGTCCTACAATTGAGGGAGGATAATCTGCTCTTGACACAGCCAGAAATATGATTTAGCAGCCACGAGTTCTCACAACTCATGTCATAGAGTAAACTGGTGGGAAATATGACCTTTTGCACAGTCAGTGATTTTTCTGGATTATTTATACTGAGCTAGATGTTCTTTTAATATAAGTGGTTATACTAAGTGATTGTAGGCGATGCTGTAAATCAATGATCAGGACAGCCAGAAATATCAGACTGTTAAAACAGCTCTTTTAATGTGATTTGGTATCTTTTATTGTATGTATTAATCTTATTTAATTCACTTGTACATTTGTATAGTTGTATCGGTGGTATTTTAGATTTGTTTTTATTGTTAGCTATTAGTCTAAATGCTGCTTGTACATCTACACCTTGAACATCTGATATGTAAAGGCAAAAAAGGATTCTGATTCTGACTGATAAAATACAAAATACATGGTCATTTTTACAGATCTTTCTTGAGTTTAGATATCAGTATATTGCAGTATTAAGACTTCAACACAGTCAAATGGGTTGACAGAAGTTTAAACGCATATATTTTGATACAATTTTAACATTTTTTCAAGCTAAAACACAAAACAATTTAAAAAGGTTTGAGCTTCTCGCATGAGATGTTTGCTTTTTTCTTTTACTCTTACTTATAGGAAATTATTTAAATGATAGTAAATCAAACATCTTCACATTCTGGACTGTAAATTAAAAATTATTTACTTTTTAATTACATTTATACAGTTTTAAGTTTTTTAATACAGTCCTGATCAAAAGTTTAAGACCACTTGAAAAATGTCAAAAACTCATATGTTGCAAGGTGGATCTTAACAAGGTTCCAAGTAGAGCTTCAACATGCAACAAGAAGAAATGGGAGTGAAACAAAACATTTTAGAATAGAGAATAGAATAGAATAAACCTTTATTATCCCACGAATGAGAAATGTAGGTGCTACACAGCTCTTATAGCAAGGGGAATATATATAGAAGGAATATAGAAGGAAGACACAAAGTAGTCCTATATACATAAGCAACTGAAATTCGTATATACAGATGTACAAAGATATATTTTATTATTACAGATATATTAAAACAGGCTGTTTTGCAGCTGATAAAAAGTTTAGGACCGCATGCCTTTAAAAGGCCAAATCTGTCCAAAAATGTGGATTCATTCTCACTTTCTGCCAGATAGTCACATTGTCATGACATTCTGATGCCAAAGGCAAAAAAACGTTCCCTTTTTGAACGTGGTTGTTGAACTGCATAAGCAGGGTCTCTCACAGCACGCCATCACTGCTGAGGTGGGAGGCAGTAAGACAGTCATTTGGAATGGAACAAAAAAGTCAAGTGGAAGACCCCAAATAATTTCACCAGCACTGAGCCGGAGAATCCAATTGGCTGTTGGTCAAGACACTGGACGATCCTCGACCTAAAGTTACTATTGCCGACTGCAGCCCCATAACCATCATAGGGCATCTGAGACTGTAAGGCTTTAAAAACCCAAAGTGTCTTCAAAGGCCTCATCTCCTTAAACGCCACAGAACTGACCATTTGGACTTTACAAGAGAGCACCAAACATGGGACACTGAAAGGTGGAAAAAAGTTTTATTCTCTGATGAGAAAAAAATTAACCCTGATGGTCCTCATGGTTTCCAACATTACTGGCATGACAAGCAGATCCCACCTGAGATGTTTTCTACACGTCACAGTGGAGGGAGCGCCATAATGGTCTGGGGTGCTTTTTCCTTCAGTGGAACAATGGAGCTTCAGCAGGTGCAGGGGCGTCAAACGGCCACTGGCTTTGTCAAGATGTTGCAGAGAGCATCCCTCATGACTGAGGGCCCTTGTCTGTGTGATAATGACTGGGTTTTTCAGTAGGACAACGCTACAGTACACAATGCCCACAGGACAAGGGATTTCTTCCACTCTTTTAGACCATCCTACGTGTTCCCTGATCTAAATCCAATCAAGAACCTTTGGGGATGGATGGCAAGGGAAGTTTACAAAAATGGACAACAGTTCCAAACAGTAGATGTCCTTCGTGCTGACGTATTCACCACTTGGAGAAATGTTCCCACTCACCTCAAGGAAACGCTTGCATCAAGCATGCCACAACAAATTTTTGAAGTGATCAACAATAACAGCGGAGCTACTTTTTACTGAGTTCATGTTTGAAACTTTGATTTCTGTTTTGAGGGGGTTTACGGGGTTTTTTTTTGGAGGTGTGGTCCTAGAACTTTTGATCAGCTGTAAAACAGCTTCTTTCAGTTTAAGAGTTGTTTTCAATAAATTGCATGCTCAAAAATGTTTTGTCTCAGTCCTATTTCTTCTTATTGCATGTTGAAGCTCTACTTGGAACCCTGTTAAGATCGAACTATGCAACATATGATTTTTTGCCATTTTTTAAGAGGTCTTAAACTTTTGATCGGGACTGTATAATGAATTAATTAACAAAAAAAGATATACACATATTTCTGAAAGACTGCAAACAAACTGCATTCATTTTTCCCCATATTAAATACATGAGGTGTTCTCATGTATTCACATAAAAGAAGACATAGAATGGTGTTAATAAAATGTTTGGGGCAGTAGCTCGCAAGGCATAAGTGGATGCTGTGTTATTTTTAACAAGGGCTACAAAGACAACACAGACACCACCTTCAAATCTTCCAGGGGATACACCAAGGTCTTCTCAAGCCAACCAAAAGATACAACCTCTTCAATGTGTCCTGGGTCTGTCCTGAGGCCTTCTCCTGGTGGAACACACCCAAAACACCTTATCAAAGAAGCATCTAGGAGGTATTTGGTCAGATGCCCAAATGAACTCAGCTGTCTCTTTACAAGTTCTAGTTCCACTGAAACAGGGGTGTAAAAAATGTGTCCATGTGGCCAAAAATGGCCCGACAGAGGAACCAGTCCACTGCACTGGATGGCATGGAAAAAAATGAGGGACAACTTTTTAAACACGCCACTTGATTTTGTGCCAGTCAACATTGTGTTGCAAGCCATTGCAGCAGCATGGTTGCTTGGTGGTTAGCATTAACGCATCACAGCAAGAAGATCCTGGGTTTGAACCCTGAGTGAGGTTTTATATGTTCTTGTTGTCTCAGATAGCGCTGTCTATCTCAGGCCAGAACATTTGTGAAAAAGATTATTAATCTCATTAGGGTTTTTTCTGATTAAATAAAGGTTTAATCAAAATCAAAAGGCATCCTGTCATGACAGATGTTGTCCAAACTTTCAATTTCCTTTGCAGCCTTCTTCCTGACAAAAACACTAACCATGGTCTGCCATTTCCTGCAAATGTAACATTGCTGACCCCAGTTTTTGTTCTTTTCTTTGTAATAAAAGATGATATTCTCATTACACAGAAATTAGCAGCACATTGTTTAACATAGTCCTTTTCCTTGATGATAAAATTGTACAAGAGGTCAGTAAGTCCGTAAAAGTCAAAACCTATACCCAATTTAAATTTGCACAATCTCACATTCAAGATACTCTTCTGGCACAGCTCTGGATCGTTTTTCAGAGCAGCTTTTGTTTTTTTATTTTTATCAGAAGGCTTCTGGCCACCACCACTGTTCAGATCTTTCCCTCAAAAGCACCTGGACATTAGGGAGAGTCTGGACTGACTGCCTGAGTGAAAACATAACATTGTACAAGTTCATTTACTGAATAAAAAAACAATGCTGTTCATCCTCCTCGGATTGAAAATTGAAACTGCTCAACTGCTCTGCTAAAAACTGCTTGGTTGTAGCCAGAGAGCCATCTTTCATTACCACCTAAAAGTGATCCTAAACATGAAATTTGAGCTTGAAACAAGAGCTGATGAGCACGCAGTTTAAGTGTTCATTCATAAAGAGCTGTTGTGCTGGAATCTGTCTGGATCCAAGAAGATGACCTTGAATTGGAAATCTTCCACATTTAAATCGGGAAAGACTTTTGGATGTTTATGGACCCGTCCCCAGAACTTTTTCATACCGCATCCTACCCTCAAACGTAATTAAGTATGTTTTAAAATTCTGCTTTTCTGTCGATGTCACCTTGTCTTTAAGGTGGTGATACTGTTGGAGGTGAAAATGGAAAGAGGGACTGTTGCTTTCAGTTTTAACCTAGTCACAGCATGCATACAGTATGCCTGCTCTCATGAATAATATACTCTGTCCAACCACCTTCAATTACAAATGACTTTTACCCAGTGCGATAACCATAAAATAACCTTGAAAAGCATGGTTACTCTTTATCTAATCCAAGCAGAAATTGCAATCCAGAATAAATCACGATCCCAAAGAGCTAATGAGATTGTGTTTCAGAGACGTGTTAGTTCATTAAGCCAATTACTACAAAAGAGAAATGTTATACTACTAATGCACTGTGTACTCAGGGAAATGACCCAGTGAGATGAATAGATAGAGAAAAGGAAGTGGAAAAGAGTGATGACTCAAACACAGGGAAAACCCTCAAGATGAATTAGTTATAAGGCCATCTACATGTGGGGCAGACGAAATATGAAATATTAAGTTAGCATTTGATATAGCGAAAGAGTTAAGGTTAAACAACTCTTGAAAATAATCAACTACTATCCATCTAGAACCGTCCAACTGTGATGCTGCGCTGGAAGTACACATGGCGTTCAAAAAAGTGTTTGATGAAGCACTGTAACCACAACGCTCTGTGAACTGCTGCTCATTTCTGAAGCAGTTAAAAATCTGCATGCAGATAACGCCCACTGCTTTGCTCGTATCAGCTACATGGCTGTCATTGTACACGCCCAGTTATTATTTTTTTCTTTTTTTGAGCGGACAAGTCAAAATGGGTCAAATATTCCAAGGAAGTACAAAATTATTATCACATGCAAATCTTCTTTTTTATAAGGGAAAGTGTAACAAAGCTGTGATCTTTAAAAAATATTTAAAGCCATAAAAAAAGAAAAAGAACCTGAGGGAAAATTCTGCACAGGAGATGAGAAATCATTTCACACTAAAGGTAATTATAGCTTTCCACGACACATGCTGAATTACCTCTGAGCCAGCACGGGGATCCGTCTCATCTTTACCATGGAAACCAACACCATACTAGAGTACATGCACGCACACTGAGGGAGCAATTGCCATGACATCCAGCACTGTGGCGAGAAGAAGCTTTCAGCAACTAGACCAATTTACTCAGTAGCTAACTGGACAGTCAGTCAACCCTCTGTACTCTATATCACTCCCTATTTCACTCACTCTCCTCCTCTCTTTCCCCTCTTTTCCCCGTGAATTTCTTCTGTCATGATGCCAGACGAATTACCTTTCATCAGCAGAGGACAAGGTCTTGCAGTGCTTAGTAGGAGTGGCTCTCATTCAAGTGGTGACAGAGAAAAGAAAGCTCTGCAGGGATCCCTGCACAAGGATGCAGTTGAACCGGCACCGCACGCATGCATCCACCGCCACTATCACTACCAGCGAGTGCAACGGCAGCAGTAGCAAATCGGAAGGGGAGGGGTAAAAATAAATATATAAAAAAAGCAGGAGAGGGGGTTGCTCTATCAGCAGCAGGAGCATTACATCATAGGCTGCCTCTGTGGAAGGGTGGGAGAGGAGTGGACAGAGGAAGGGAGGTGCTCCTCGTAGCAGCAAAAGCTCCCTGTTACTGTTGAGCTCTTTTCTTTGCGTGCCCAAGTCCAAATTTAATATTTATGATCTGGTAACTGTGAAATGCCCTTGGTGGTTAGCATAAGACCTATTTAATCATTAACTCAGCTGCTCTTAATTGTGTACCTTCACCAGGATTTGTTGTCAGAATGGATATAATATGATGTACACTCTAATGTAGATCATCCCTTTGGGGCACAGACTGTGTGCATGAGTGTGTGTCCAGCTCATGGAAGCCTACACAATGTCTATTCTATGTGGTAACTGAATTGCGTGACCAGCAGTTGCTCGCCACTGCTCCCAAAGCATGCTGATATTCATCCCTGGAAAAAGGTCAACTGAGATTCCTCGGGGCAGTTGTGAGTGGATAGGTAAAAGTGTTTGGACTGCTCGCGATGATTAAAACTTATGTGTCGCAACAAATTTGTCAGAAACAACTGCATGATTATGCTGATGCTCTGAGCACATCTGGGAGGCAGGCGCGACCATAACGAGAGCGCTACGGGTCACCTACCGCAGCGGACAGCTGTTAACCACCTACACACTGGTACACCGCAGACCACTGGCACAGACAACAATGCACTTGACAATAATGGTTAGTCAGAACCAAGTGATCCCACTTTTCCTGAACAAACACAAACAAAGCTCCCACAACTATGTACATGTTGTCAGAAGGACATACACTGGTCAACTAACAATATACATCCAATCCTTCAACAGTTAATAACAATGCTTTCCACGCCAGGTAGAAGGAAAGTCATTAAGAGGAAAGTGGAAAGGAGGAGGAATCATGGCAGCTCTCACATTCTTGTTATTCCACTTTAAATCAGTCTTTTGAAAAGTAAGAAGCATTTCAAATTTAATTGTTTTGACTGACAATTTTCATTTATATTATTTATTATTCTGCATGTTTTTTTTGAATTGGTGGATTAATTGTGTGTTCTAAAAAAATAATTATGCCTTGGAGTGCAACAATTCCCCGTCTTACTAAAAGTCCAACATATTTAGTATCCTATGATGTGTGTACAGATGAATTTTTTGGTAATTAAAACATCTTTGAAGAGCCTTTGGGATCCTTAGCTGAGCGTTTTAGTGTTCATGTTTGGCATGTAGCGGGTAGTCAGATCTCATTAATTTCTGTAGGTCGAAAGTATATTTCCAGCACAAGCTCTAATAAACCCACCATATGCTCCCTGCTGAGCACCAGACAGAATAAAAACAAACTTACCAGTTGGAGGTGAAACAAGCTGGAGACCCAAATATTTTTGGTAATTAACAGATGGATTCCAACCCATTCCCTTAATGTGATTACTGTGGAGAAAAAAAAATATAGTTTACTATTAGCACTAATAATGATAATAATTCCATTTCAACTGTTTAATGTATGAGGTGGCACAGCAGTCGATAAAGCAAACAGACTGTAACACATTATGCAAATGGACTGCAGCTCTCCCTAAAGTGACATCTGTTATGACTCAATTTGAAATAAATATCATATTAACTGTTTACGAAACTATAAGCAATTTGTTCAAGTGAATAAAATCATAAAAAGAAAAAGATATAATAATCATACATCATTTGTAAATCAGGTCTACCTGAGTATTAACTGTAAGGACAGCTTGAGCCCTACTGACAAGCAAATCTGGTGCATACCCATTAAACATTGGACGTCGGAAAGACACGCTGCTCATGTCTATATTGGCTCCGTCGGCCCATGACCAATCCTGGACATCTATACGATGTTGAATAAACTAGGTTCACAATTTGAACGTCCAACCATGACCCAACCTGGATGTCAATATGATGTTGGGCTTTCAAAATTTGAACTTTTTGGACGTCATGTGGACATTTTTTTTATTTACAAATATCAACATGATAGATATGAATACAGATTATTTATAAACAAACAATTTATTATGTGTTAGCCTACTGATTTATTCAGCACGTGTGAGGGTTTTTATTATTTTACTTTTTTTTTTTAAGTTGGTTTATTTTTTTCAATTAATCAACTTGTGGGAAAATATTAAAAGCATTGAAATCCACGTAAAATGTAAAACAATAATGGTTAAAGTGTTTAGAAAAAAAATGGAATTCCTTTTAAAAAATGTACAATGTGCTTAATAATGAGCATTTGCATTTTATATGGTTCATTTTTACAAGTAACCTGTTTTATTGTGAAGAGCTCATGATTGTAGGAGGAAATGAATGTGATCGCTAGGTTGACTGCAAGACGTTTGTGCAAGTGTGCATATATGAACTGGACTATCTGCTTGACAGACTTTGCCAATGCACGCATTTTGCAAACTGCCTGTGAGAAGCTGGTGAGCTGTGAGAGCATTTCTGCTCCAAAATCCACCATGCAGCTGCTTACTTTTGTTTTAGCGTCAAGAGCCCGCACCATGTTGGAGACGTCTGCTGATCACTCTGCATTCCTTTACACGTAACTGTTATGATCTAGTACCATTTCAGAAGGTGGCATATTGTTCCAGATCATTTTCCAATAACATTTGATTGTCTCAGTCACAGATGATAAATGGAGACATATATAAAGGTGTGAATAAAGCTACAGAAAAAATAACTGGTAGCCTATAGAAAACATGTCCTCCACCCTCTGGAATCATGGGACTACAAAGCCTATAGAAGCTGTATAAAAAATGGCGTCTAAAATGAGTTTGACGTTAAAAAGACGTCCACAATGATCCCATTTGAACTATAAATAGCCCGTACACAGAGGTCCTACGGATATCAACACTTAAAGTTAAGTAGACGCTGAAAAAACATTGTCATCTGGCGTTACAAAACAATCCTTTCAGTGGACCAAAACTGGACGTCCAAAAATGTCATATAAAAGATGTCACTATGACGACACTTTTGTACTTTGCACATTTTACTCAATGTTTTAGATCTTTACCTGGTGGGATACAAGTGCTACAAATTACATTTAGAATCAATGAACTTGAGCACCAGTGAGCAATATCAGACACCAGGCACGTGGCCATACCTCATCCCACATTTTACAACTTCTCTTATTCCTAAGTTTCTCAATTCTAGTGACTGTGGAGGCCGTCTGAGTACAAAAAACTCACTGTCATGGTCAAGAAATCATTTTGAGATGATCTGAGATTTGTGATATGGAAAATTATCCTCCTGGAAGAAGCAATCAGAAGACATGTACACTGTGTGGTCATACAGCGATGAACATGATCAGCAACAAAACTCAGGTATTTAAATGATCCTCACCATTACACCACCATCAGCAGTCTGAACTATTAATGCAAGGGAGGATGGATCCATGCTTTCATGCTGTTTGCTCCATTCTGACCCTGCCATCCAAATGTTGCAGCAGAAATTGAGACTCATCAGATCATGCAACATTTTTTCCCGTCTTGTGTTGTCCAAATTTGATGAACCCTGTGAACTGTAGCCACAGTTTCCTGTTTCTAGCTAAAAGGAGAGGCAGTCAATATGTTCTTTTGCTGCTGTAGTAAATCTTCTTCAAAGTTTCAGGTCTTGTGCATCTAGAGATGCTCTTCTGCTAACCTTTATTATAACGACTGATTATTTGAATTACTGTTCACTTCCTAACAACTCCAAATAGCTAGTGCTTTGACCTGTGGCATCAACAAAGCATTTTCTCCCAGAGAACTGCCACTCACTGGATATTTTCTCTTTTTTGGGCCATTCTCTGTAAACACTAAAGATGGCTGTGTGGTAAAATCCCAGTAGATCAGCAGTAAGTACTCAGACCAGCCTATCTGGCACCAACAACAATGCTACATTGAAAGTCACTTGAATCACCGTACTTCATCATTCTGAGGCTCAGTTTCAACTTCAGCAGGTTGTCTTAACCATGTCTATGTGCTTAAATGTAATGAACTGCCTCCATGGCTGATCAGTTATCTGCATTATTGAGTTAGCAAAGTAAAGCTGCCGAATATATGCCAACCAACTAGTTATTTTAATAGTTATTTTTCCTGTTGCTTATATTGTTTCACAGCACGTGGTGTAATGCTCAGGTTGCATTACACCACGTGCATGCCTTTGATTTTAAGTCTGACTCTGTTTTTTTCTGTCCTTTGCATGGGGTCAAATCACAACCCCCAGAGTGTCAGAGGCAGAATGTTTAGTCTGCCACGGGTCTTTTACTTTGAAAACTGAACCGATTCTCCTTTCCTCTGTCTGACTTACCGCCCTCATCATCCGCTCTGTGCAATTTAATGCGCCTTATATCAAAAATACACCCGGTTCTATTTTGAGCTCGCAGACACTCATGGAGTGCTTCTCCAAATGCATTTGGTGAAATTGCAAGCATTGTCTTATGTGCGCATGATTAGCTTTGGTGGCCATATTGGAGCCAGAAACACCACACAGCTGCGCTCGATGTTTTCCCAAGGACTCAGACATTTGGGATTGTTTTAGATAGATTAACTCGTGCTAATCTACTCTTAATTCTTTTAGAGTTGTCGCCAAGTCGAATAATCATATCGTGATCTGTTTCCTCTGTTACACTCAACTGTATACATCTGACTGCTTCACCGTGACGCACAAATAAGCAGAACAGAGCTGAACACAACAACAGCAGAAGAGACTCCCACGCTGAGCTGAAATGAAGCAAGTGCACATAAATCAAGTAAAGAACATTGAATAAAAACATTTTTCTAATTCTTTAGTTATTGGGCCATGTCACTCTTACGTTGTTTTGTTTGAAGTCCCTCATAATTTGTTAATGAACTGAGCGAAGAAGAACAGTTTAAATTAGCAGGCATGAGCAGCCAGACATGTGACCAATATATAGAATAAAGAAGCTTTGATACACTGGACTATATATTTTTTTCCTAAAGACAGAAGGATTCTGGTCACCGTTGAGTTCAACCTAGTGCGCAAGATTTATTTTTACTGAGGAATCTAATGTTGGTTGAGCTCCACAAACTGTAAAAGAAAACAAAGCAAACTTTAATACAGAAGGATGGCTTTTACAGCATGTTTTGGCAGCTAAGTCCAAATGAAGGCTACCAGTTTACACTGAAGCAGAGATGATACAGCTTGTCCTCAAAGGCAGCAATGACAGAGCAGAGACCCTTTTAATTTAAAAGTAAAGCCTGGCTTGTAATGTTAACAGACAATGAGCATCTGCTATCTGTAATGTGCAATCCTTTCTCCACACAAAACAAAACAATCAGACCAACATATTGTGTACGAGCCTCATCTTAATGAAAAATAAAGGATAAAACAACAGTTGTTGGTGCACTGTATCACAGTCAAGCAAACTCAGAGCAGAGATGCACCATTACAACTTGCAGATGTGACCTTCACTAGAACAGTAACATTATCTCAGTTACAATGCACCCAAACAGAGGAAGACTATAAAGGAGAAGTGTATGTGAGGCCTCGATAAGTGTGACAGTACACGAGGAAAAATCAATCCAACTGCTCTTTTGTCTGCCTCATTTTAAAATGGAGCGTACAGCATTCCTCACATACCGAGTATTGTAGGTTGGCTGGAACGCAGACTGTACTCGGACGAGGCCGTGTGATTTCCAGTGTGTGTGACACTATTCATGGATGGTGTCTGAGGAAGGAGGGTATCCCAGAATGTAAACAGCACTCCAGATGGGCCTGACCTTTGGTAACACGAATTGGCTGAACCCCTCGTGACCGGAGGGGACAACAGCATTGAAATATTATTGCCACTGCAGCCAATCATCCAGCTTTTCCAATGAAAAGCCTCTTTGGCAAAGCGAAGTCTGTTTCACAGTTACAAACAGATTCAAGCTCTTTTTTTGCAAAAGGGAAAATGAAAAAAAAAACACAATGACAGCACAGAAAGACAAGGGAGTGACCTTGACATGAGCACATCCTGTTCTTTAGGAATACAAAGACCTTTTTCAGAGGTTCCAAGCATAAATTTTAAAAGATGAGCACTCTAACAAAATCAAATGTGAAGTTTTTGGACAAACCCATTATAAGCATGGCATTAAAAGCCCAGATGTGAGAAGACTTTAATGTTCCTATTATGGCATCCTCATTGTGTCTGAAAAAAAGTCCCTTTTTGAAGAGTAAAAGAACATGCACACTGCCACTTTGGACCATGTATAAATATTACAGTTATTACGAAGCCTATACAGCAATCCATTTTCATAATCCAATTTAAGAGAATATCCCCGGAGGGTAACGTGTCAATGAATTATTCAAATTTCACACATGCAGGAAGAGATGGTCAACTGTGATACATGGTGTTGATTGATCTCACTTAGCAGCAGGAGCCTTATCCCCACCTCCTCAGGCTCCAGAGACCACTTCAGAATTAAAAAGGTCAAAGGTGATTGGCTGGTCTGCTATGAAGCCACTGCTGAAGCAGCAGGAGTAATCAACCATCATGACACGCACTCTCATATTTCCACTTTGTCACATGCGGTAGAGTACAGCAAGCTGACATGAGCATTAAAGTAATAGTAGTATTTGCACGCGCAAAGCCATCCGAGGTGAAAAAGTGCACAATGACATACCTCACTTTCTTTATGAGATTAGTAAGCAGGAGTGTTTTAATACTAGGCGAGACAAGTCTAAGACACCCAAACTAAAAACTTAATGCTCTTATATAACACAGGTATATATTTTGTTCTACTGACAAACCTGTCTGGTATGTTTTACAGGACAAAAACACCAGAGCAAAAGAAAGGCAGCGGCAATACATTCATCTCTTTAAACAAGTGATTTCCGTCACTATTTAACTCTGGCTTATTTCAAATAAAAACATAAACACATGCCCTACTGTATGTCAAGCTATATAGAGCATCAGCAGATAGTTTGAACATTGGTTTATACAAGTTTCACTCAGTGGCCTCTGTGAATAAACCACCTCCTTTAACATAAACCTCATGTAGATCTTGTCATTTCTGACCACCTCGGTGTTCACTTTGCTTCGTGTCCCTGCTTACAACCATCACGCAATGTCCTTGAAAGTTTTACGAAGGGATGCCAAACACAGTGTTTAGGGCAATCAGAAGCAGATGCTGCCATCAGTAAAAAGATGAAGGGCGGCAGTTGCATCTTATTACTGCGTCTTAGAATAGTGACGTTAATCCCCAGCACTAGCTTTTACAGCTGAAAGATAACTGAGTCCCGCCCTTGGCACCTTCCTTCGGGGTCTCAGGGTCTCTTGCACAGCTGCTCAGATAAAGCTCTGGTACAATGTGGGACATGCACAGTACCAGCACTGGTATTTGGGTATGTGTTTGAGTAAAGCTAAGTAAAGGCACTGTGCCATTAACATGAATGTTTTGCTCTTCTAAACCTCCAAGAGAGCTGGATTTATAGTGATGGATGTGCTCACAAGTGTTCTTATTTCCTAATATGGCATGCTTTGGTCTGCGGACCAACTTGGAAGAGATATATTTCTGAAGGGTAAAGGGAGGAACAAAGCTTTTTTTATTATTATTTTCCATAATAATCATTTCCATCCAATCAACAGATGGAAAGCGTCCCTCTCATTTTCACAGTGATATGCTGAACATTTTCTCCACCTCCACATACACGAATTTCCAGCCTTAAATGGATGAAGTGCTATAAATATAGCAATGACGCTTTTCTGGAAACACCCGCTATTAATGAAATGATACATGGATCTACTCTATTGTCTTGGCTGCTGATCTAAGAGGCTACAGGTGAGTACTCTGAGTTCTTATGTTACAGGCTACAGCAGTGCCTAACCAGTCACCGTGTTTACTGACTCGCACTGCAGTATCATGTTCCACGTTCCCTCGGCAACGCTGCCATTATGTTCACCTTTCCATTCATGCCCTACTCTCGTGCCCCCAAGAAACAAAAAGCAGGCATATCGCATTAGAAGGTTGATCTAAAGACAGGTCAGAGCCCCTCAGCAAGGTGGAAAAGAGAATGTCTTTCAGTATCTTATCTGTCTATTCTTTTATCTATCCCTCTGTCATTTATCTTTCTGTCCATCCATCAACAATCAACACCAAGGGGCTCACAGGGGGGTGCCAGATGTGAAAAAAATCCTTCAGAAGTCAAAAATACCACCAATGTAGTATCATTTCAGAGCCAGTTCTGTCTTTTGAGGTCTGAAAACCGAACCTTTCTGCTGGTGCTGGTCCAGGCCCTATCATCCAACATCAGACCTTACAAATGTGCGTCTGGAAGAATGGTGAAAAAATTCCCATAAACACACTCCTTAACCTTGTGGAAAGCCTTCTCAGAAGAGTTGAAGCTGTTATAGCTGCAAAGGGTGGGTGGATGTTAAAGCCTACGTAATAAGAAAGCTCATATTTGTGTGAAGGCAGACAAAAAAGCTAACATTTTCACAAAAAAAAGGCATATGTCAATTCCCCCCAATTTATTGTGGTCATGTCAATAAACATGTTCAAACATGCTAACATTTTGGCCTTGTGGTGATCATCAGAGCATGAGAAAAATGTAATTGACTGTAATTCACTTCTTGGTTTCTTATGCTACTTTGACTGAATGATTTAAAACTAGGTAGTATAAGTCTGACTGAGATTACCAGTTGTGTAATGAATGTTTCTATGTTTCTACACTTTATTAAAAAGTTGTTCAGATGGCGCATTTTAAACTAAACCTCATTAGGTCAAGCAGATGTCATTGTGTTGAGCACTTAAAACAAATATTTCAGCAGAATATATTTAGCGGTTAGTCTTAGTGAAGGAACAACAGCATGTTAGTCCATAAACATATTAGAGTTGATCATGATCATCATCAAGAAGGTGGCAGTCACTATAAATACATCTGGATTATATGATAATGTATAACTTATAAATATTTAAGTATAGACAAATTAGATGCAGATGTTAGAAAGCAATAATGGTAACAACTGAAAAGATTAACTTATTATTTGATAATAATTTCTAAGTTGCAACAACTGGAGCTCTATTTTAATTCTGTGTACTGAACAAGATGCCTGAGTTGCACAGGACTGTTATTACCAGGGGAACTCTAGTTATTTGTAATAACTGCAGAGGTCAACTGTGCAAAATTGCAATGTCTGAAGCTTCTAAAGTTAAAATTCCAACACATAATACGTACCATATTTCACTAAACAGAGTAGTCCTGTCATAACATTAGTCAGTTGCTAATCTGTGTTTTCTACACCTTTCATCTGCCTCGTTCCTCCACCTGAATTATAAAACTGCAGGAAATAAAATGAGAATAGCATCTTGATGTCTTTAGGCTTTTTAGCTCATTTATGGCAGTATTTTGATTTAGATGATTTTTTAAAAGTTGTTAATGTTAGTTCTTTAACCGCAGACTACATAAAGATTTCTCGTGTGTGAATGCGCTGGACAAAACACACCGATGTGTATGTGCCCTAAATTACATGAGGTGCCCTGATAATAGTAAACCTGTGCAAACAGGGCTTTTGACATGCTTTAAGTCTGAAGTGTTTTGTCTGTACTTACAAAGTTGAAGGTTAAATGCACCGTGTGTACTGTATTATTATTGAAAAGCATGCTCCCTTTGGTTTTATGGTTAAGGAAAACCAAATATGAAATTGCAATCATTTGATCTACTTTTTATTACACTGAGAAACTGTGGTGCTATGTAATGTCATGATATAATTAGTATTTTGTATTTCACCAACACAACAGTTCTGGCAGTTGAAAGCCGTTATATATCCTTAGTAGCACTCTGTTCTGTCCGCTGACTGTCTCTTGCAGTGATACAAAAGTACATCTAATCTCCAAGTAAAGCACTGCGTGACACTGTTTCAGTATGTAGCATTATCTTTTCCTTAGACTTCTCAGTGGCAAAACTACACATTGTTCAGGTTTTCTGCCTCCATCTAAGATGAGCAAATTGGGCAATGGTAATTTAAAGGCTCTTCTTAAAAAGCAGGTAGGCCAGGAGCTCAGTAATATGCGGGCACGTAGGTAGTCAGTTAAACTGTTGCAAGCGTCTCTCTGTCGCTCTTCTAATGACAGGGTGGGATTCCAATGAAAAGCAAATCAGCTGTTTCAGTTTGAAGTTCAAGATCATAAGGAGCACAGTTCTGTTCAACACCTAAGAAGATTTAAGCCTTAAACTGAGCTTAAGTAACCCTGCAGGATTTAAAAAAAACTCTTTAATTTCTACTGCTCCTCTAAAACAGCTGTCTAAAGACCAAGCACTTAACTATACAGTGTTTGCAGTTTGTAAACTCAGAACTATCCAAATATGTTCTGTGGGATCTTAGCTACTAGTGTATCTACTAGGACAGTTAACAGTATATACTTGTACAACTGCTTGTTAGCACAATTAAGTAAATATTGTTTATTTATAAAACACATTTCACAGCCAAGTGGTCACAAATATTCAGTCAATCACATGACAGCAACTATCTTCATGAAAGCATGGATCCATCCTGCCTGGTTCGGACGATATTTACTTGGTACACTTTGGGCCCCTTCACTGTACCCAAATGGCCCCACAGTCACCGGATCTCAATCCATTACAGGACCTCTGGGATGTGGTGGAATGAAAGATTCACATCACAGACATGCAGCCAACTAATCTAAATTAACTTTGTGACACTATTATGTCTATATGGACCAGAATGAAATGTTTCTAGCACCTTGCTGAATCTATGCCACGAAGAATTAAGGCAGATCTGAAACCAAAACAGACTCCAACCTAGTACTAGCAAGGGGTACTTAATAAAGTGGCCAGTGACTGTATTTAAAGCAGTTTCACCAACGCTTACTATACACTTACACTTAGTACCCAAGTATTGGAACACAACAGATCAGCTATACATTCAATGTTCATAAAGCAAATAATGAGAAAGTTCTGACTATCATAGAGATAACAATTTAGCCACATTTATTTGCCCTGTTGTGGACTGAAATGTAGAACTGACCAGTTATTAAAAAAATCTATCTACACATATAAGAAGCCCCTGTGATACATTTTAATGAAATTAGTTAAGGCGAGCAAGCTTTTATAGCTATAGTCAGCTGACACGATGTTGAGGGCTTCAACAAGGTTTGGAGTGGCCTCAGCAGCAGTTTTTCATGAGTCACTTCATGAAATATTTAGAGCATAATACATGCTAACAGTGGTGCAGGCTGAAGTACATAATACAGTCACATTAGGAAGCTTAGGTGGGAGTTGCATTCAAGGACTCAGATGAAAGATAAAAAGCTGAGGTAAAAGGCTTCTAAATTAGGCAGCTGATTAGTACACATAGTGTCTGAAGAGATGCAATACATTAATAATTAAAAATCAAAAATTAGTTGCTGATATTATGCATTAGCAATATTTTATATGTGTTAATTTATTTGAAAGAAGTGGCTCAAGACACAACATAATTTGGAGATTTTCATTGTTTGAACAAAGACACGCTGTGGCCCAGTGCCCTCTATAGCCTATTAAGAAATAATAGCAGCAAAGATTTCAGTGACAAAATTCATACAAAATGATAGTTTCCTTAGCTATAATGACAATAGTTGATTTATTCTGTGTGTACTTGCCTTCTAGGTTACTTTTCTGTGTTAGATAATTAGTTTTTGTTGATTTCCTCTATAATTGAAACCATAAGTGTCATGAAGCAGGCAGGATAGGACCCAAATGCAGACTCACAGAGGCAAAAATGAGCTCAAAAACACGGTTTTATTGCTGGATGGCAGAAATACAAAACTAATTAAACTTGGAATATACATGAAACTAAACAGACAGGGAGGCAAAACACACGGCAGGGAATGAGGGAGAATGCGACACTGGACAGAAGGATACAGAGGGCTTAAATACAAAATTGACAAGGGAACAGGAAACACACGGGGAACACAGCTGAGACAAATTAGACACAATGAGACCAGGGAAGCAAAGCTAAACACACTGAACAAGGAACACAAGCCTCTCACAATAAAACAGGAAACAAAGGAACACAAGACTGACACATGACCTTGGCAGAGGAGCAGCATAACTAAGACTACTAATGAACCAGAATATAAACCCTAAGAAAAAAAATATCACCCAAACAAAAGAAACTGAAACTGCTGGGTCAAAAGGACCCAGAAGCATGACAATAGGGACTTGAAAAACCATTATTCTGTATATTAATATATATATTATAATAAAAAATGAGAAAGTACACCATTTCACTGCTAGAAATTACCACACAAATTGGCTTTTTCTCAGATCTCACATCCAAACCATCCTCCAAGTTGGGCTAGAACATTTGCAAATTTTAGTACCATACCAGAAAGGAAAAATATAATGACTGGAAAAGGGTGCAGATGATATAGCAGCAGTTGAGGGCTCCATCTGCCTCACCCAGAAATCCTCTCAGGTCCCTGTCCTCTCTGCAGGCCTCTAAACTTAGCTCAGCCCAGAAACAGACCAGATCAGAGAATGTTTAGCTGCAGCCAGGTCACATGGCAGTCGCTCAAAGGGTGCAAAGATATGTGATAACTGCTCAAATTCCCAGCAACACCATGGACAATACTGAACCAGAACAATACTGTGTGTGTGTGTGTGTGTGTGTGTGTGTGTGTGTGTGTGTGTGTGTGTGATCCTTTTTACTTAACCATGCCATTATTTGGTTTGTAAACATATAAGTAACTGTGTGTTCCACATTATTTTGAAAAATATTCAAAATAAATAAATATTATTCTATAGTGTATACTACTGTACTATACAATACTATACTATACTGAATACTCTGAATATTCTGATTGTGCGCCATTGCATTATTGCCCTTTTGTGACAGAGTTATAGTTCAAGTGTGGCCAGTTGCATCACGTATAAACACAAATAACTCCTGAACAAATTCATGTCAACATTGAATACCAATACCAATCTTCCCTCACAGCTCCCAGGCCAGATTGAACTCCTAAATCAATTATTTTCATGACAGTATCAACTTTTCATGATACAATTATTGTTCCAAACTAACACGCTACTACAATCACTTGCATTTTTCAGTAACAGTTATGTAACATTAATGTACTAAATTCAGTAATTAAATTAAAAAGGCTCTTCAGTTATCTACATAAATGTGCTTTTTTTCTTCCTTCCCACTTATACTACAATCAGCTTATTTCAGTTTGGAGTGATCTACAGATTTTGACGATTAGAGATATGGATAGACACAATTGTTAGCACAACTTAAGTTCTTGTCAAGTGTTTGGACCCACAGCATGCTATCACAAAGCTAGCTAGTATGCAGACTCCAGCCTACAAGCCAGAGCTTGAACTTTAACAGGTAGCAAAGGCACTGATGAGCTTGGTTGAAGTACTGTAGCCTCAAGTTCCATCTGTACATGTTTTTACAGTAGAATCACTAAATAATCCCTCTGAAGTCTCTTTGGGCTGGTTTTCATTTTTGATTTGTGTCACTTTACGGAGACGTGAAAGCAATGTTACTAGCAGGGTAACTAATTACTTTGTCTGGTAAGTAATTAAGTAACGTACTACGTTACTTTTAAGGAAAGTAATGAGTAATGTGCAATACATAGTAGTTCTTTTTAGAGTAATGACCCCTACTTGTTATGATCTGCATGCTCATCTAGTTTAGATGTCATTTGGTCTCTAGACTATAAAATAATCTGGTCTGGGCTGATGAACTGGAAACTAATAAACACGTAGCAGGAAGCTTGTGCTCGCCTTATATCTTATATTGGCCACTGCAGCAGTAGGTTTAATGAAGTGTTGAGACTTTGATTTTGTGATTGATTTTCTTTGTTTTTTGCTTTTTAGTAGCTGTGAGCCACTGTCACCTTAACTAAATTTTTTGCTGCTACCTGACTCTTTTTGCTTATGCTGGCACTCTTTTATAGAGAGTTGTAACCTACCCAAAATAAATGAAAACTCAAAAAATTCAATATAGCAGTAAGCTACACGTGAGAAACACAGATATTTATTTAATGCTAACCAACAGACTGATAAAATCCTTGGATTTCATTCATTTCTTGAAGAAGGTGCGGCATACAGAAGCTCATATGTGTCGGATAATTCTGTAAAAATGCTCCACAAACACAACGATTTTAATTAGCTGAGGCAAGGCCTAACAGACAGCTTATTGTGTCAAGACACCTCTCAAAGTGGTCACACTTCCAAAATCCAATGTGTGTAATAGAGTAACCGCCAATAAGGGTTTTTTTTGCTACCCGCTTGTAAACATGTTATTATTAACTTTAACAGGGGTGTGTCAAGTGGCCATTAGAGGAAATTCAGTTTTTGGCACTTACACTTTGGCATCACTTCTTAGCTCTGGAGGTTGCCACTTGACTTTGATAAGGGAAGAACTATTCATAATGTAAGTGCAAAGTATTTTTTAATGAGTTTATGACCAAATACAATATATAACTTGGATTCCACTAGCTGTTATTTATTAAACGGCAGTGCTTGAATAACGATGGACTGCAGCCACAGTGTAATAGTGTGCTCTTAAAAACCACTCTCACCAATTGTCTGAGGTCAGCTGGGCTTGTCACAGCAATAACCAGCAGATAAATGGGCTTTTGCACGCTCACTGACTGGTGTTTGACATTGATCCAACAGTCCCAATTATTAAACAATCACGCAACCAGCTGCAGGGAATTTTAGTGGCTGGCTTCTGTAATGAAAAGAATTGATGGCTCCATGCTAAAGTGGACAAATTTTTTGGCACATGATACCCGGTGGGCAATCACGTGCACTGCAATAAACTAAGCACTAGAAAGAATATCGATGGTGACAATCCAGTGACCTGAATCACGTTGGTGCCCAACTCAACGATCAATTGAAGTGATTTTAAAAGAGAAATGGAACTTGCCTTAGATAGATATTTAGAAAGATCCTCATTTTAGTCAGTGCATTTCTCTATTTTGCATTGCATGAATGGGAGAAAGTGAGGGTAAGCTTCATTATAAGGAAATTCACATTTACCGTCAACACTGCTATGACAACAAGCACTACATATACACATGACTAAGATGGTTAAGTAACCCTAGATTAAAATTTCAGACATTTAACACAAGTGAAGCAATATTCAGTCTGCAGAAATAGAACACACCTGAAGTGTGGATTAAACATCAGATCTGCTCAAATATACTGGCGTGAAAGAAAACAAAGAAAACAGACTGGCTAGCTGCTGTACCTTTCCCTTTGCATTCTTACTGAGACTGAGCTGGAAGTCTGACCGCTCAGTAGTTCTTAAAATAGATGCACTCACTGAAAGAAAAACATTTCCGACAAATGGGGTTGCTTATAGTCCTGGAAAGTTAAGAGGTTACGCAGAGGAAAATCAAGCTCATTAGCATCCGCTTCAAACATATGAGTCACATTATCATTTACAACCTTTCCACTGAGAGAAAAGAAATTGATGAGCACTGACAGTTTAGGTTCAGGTTCGAGTGTTTGACATCCATAACAGGAAATACATAAAAAATGTATGACAAATAAATCAATAAATAATTTCAAACAATACTCTGCACTACTATATATATATATATATATATATATATATACACACACATACACACACACACATTCTTTAAGAGGTGCTATGACTCTCTTTATCACTAACTAGTAGCCATTACTGCTTACTTTCATTCTTGGATCTATTTTTTTAATGCCAGCTTATTGAACACCACATTCATGAGTTTTGTCATGCATTATTTACTTTAGTTCATGCTGTGACTTATTCAGTTGAAAATCAAATGTTACACTGAGTTATTTATTTGTTATCCAATGCAGTATTTTACTTCTGTTTGATATGTCAAACAGCTACCAGGATATCAGCAACAAAAAATACTGGTTATTTTTGTTATCTATTGGCCAATTTTTTAATAAACTTATCAAACATTTATAAATCTGTGAATTGAAAATAAAAGAAAAAGAAAAAATTTCCCAATTTCCAAACCCTATTATTGGGAAGTCTTTTCAAGCCAAAAGTCTGAAACCAAGATAAAAGCCTTTAACCTCCTAGGACCTAGCATCCACATATGTGGACATCACATTTTGGGTTATTTTGCTCTACAAGGGCCTGATATCCACTTACAAGGACATTATACTGCTACTGTTCTATCAAAATTTTAAACGAATATCCTCATATGTGGCTCTCATTTTTCTTAGAAACAAAAATCAGGTAAAAAAAAATCTGGTAATTCTTTGTTTTTACATTCATTGGGTCCCAATCAGCCCAAATATCAAAGAGAAATCAAAAATGCATGCTGTGGAAGAGTTCGGGTCTTAGGAGGTTAAAGTGCAAGATAGAATTGTACACCAACAGCAGATCTGCCATACATCTCTGACCTTATGTGGTATAGAAATTCACAGGAACTGAGTACACAACAAGAAATTTGAGGGTGTCCTCATCTTCTATAATCAGGATGAGAGGATTCTGTAGGATGGACCTTCTATACTATAGGCTTGATCCAATCTAACTCCAGGATGCTGACCATTACTGGGATCTTGGTGTTCAGTGGCTTTATGTTTCTTGTGGTGTTTCTTCAGGCACTGCTGAACCCTTTTCTTGCAGTTGGAAGTTCACCCACTGACCTGAGGGACAGAGGCCACTGCCACTGGGGAGAAGGTATGTGCTTCATACATTGTTTAGATGGATCAAAATAAAATCCACATGCATTATCCAAGTTGTCCCACAAGAGAATCTGTTGGCAGATGATCTGTATTATTAAATTGGTTTTATTATTGTGGCTGAACTGTGTGAACTGCTTTACTGTTTTTATTTTATTTTTAATCAAATATGACTTGATCAATAAATTTGACATCAGATGATAATATTTATTTATATATTTTTTTGCTAATCCACTAGCTGTGGATAAAAAAGAAAAAATTAAGACATAAATTCTTTTTTGCCCAGGTTTAATGTCGTCACATTAAAAGTCCTGTCAAGATTACAAGAACTCTTGGGTGCGAAAATAATTTAATAAGCTAGAAATAGCCCAGTTCTTTGGAGTTTGAAAATGCCTCATCAGATTTATGTTACGGTATTTGACACAGAGACAAAGGAAGCCCTGAAATGGAGCATGCTGTGATCTCGCCTGGTCAGTCTAGTTTCTGACCATCTGTCACACAGGGCTCTTGTGATACTGGCACCTCCTGTGTGTATATTTCCTCCAGCGTTTACTGAAACCGCTTCATGTTGCTCCCTTTGAAAAAATATATTTTGACAACACAGGACTCAACCTGCAAGTATTACTTCTGATCACCATCAGGAGGAGTCTTCAGATATGATTCACAGGCCTATGCTTTCTTTATATATATATAAAGAAAGCATTATATATATATAATGCTGCTGCTGCTATAGCTACTGCTTTATAACACATGTACAGATCTACTTGTACTCTTTAAGCCACAAGCTTATTCTCCTTTCTTAAGTATAAATATATATTTAACCCTATATCATGCTCACAGAAAACAAAAATAAATAAATAAAGTGTATCTTACAGGTGTGCTAGTTTTAGGCTTGTCTTAGTGTTATTAAGACAATCTGTATATACCATAAATATATACAGATATATTTTCAGTACTTTCCAAATAATGTACAGTTCTACTAATGGCTGAAAATATATTTAAAACACAAACAAAAACATTCAGCATATACGTAGACTCACGGTCATAAAGTTACATGAACTCATCATGGGGAAGAATGTCATAGAACTTGTAGGTTTGGGGGTGGCAGTAGCTTAGTTCAGGATCATTCCAGCAGCTTAATGTTAGCCTGCTTTATTCATTCCAAAATCAGTTTGTATGTGTTTTTGGCATCATTGTCTTGCTAGAACACCCAATTGTGTCCTTATTATTCGATCCACTGGACCAGCACCACTGGAAGAAAACTAGCTCCAGAGCATGATGCTACAACCACTATGCTTGACAGCTAGTACAGTGTACTTAGGTCTGAAGGTCTCACCTGTGTCATTGTTGCCAAATATTTTAAACTTTCTCTTGTCTGACGAAAAGTGGGCAGCTCATTCACGTGGGCAGCTGCAAATTCATCAAAAAGGTATAGATTTTGGAGCAGGGGCTTCCTTCTTGCTCAGCACCCTCTCATTCCAAACAATATGAAACTCGCTTTACTGTGAACACTGGTGTTCCAGGAGTTTTCAGCTCATTGCAGGCTTGAACTTTGGTGGGTTCCTGGGTTGTTCCTGAACATCCTTGCCAATTTCCTACTATCTGAGGGGTAATAGTTTAGGTCTTCTTTCAGACCCTGGCAAATTGGTAACACATCGTAATAACTTGTTTGAACTGATGAGCTGTCGTTGTTTAGAAATGGCTATAAGAGACCTTCCCAACTTGTGTAAACCTACAATTGTCCTTCTTAGCTCTTCACTAAGTTTCTTGGAGTTTCCTATTGTTTTCAGTAGTGGTCAGTCCAATCAATGCTCCCAAACAAATCCTTTTGAATGCTGGCAAAGAGAAACTACCAGCTGTAGTCAATCATGATCACTAACTACAAGTTAATAGGCCTTAGACTTGTCAAGTTAAAAGATGCTCTAGAACCTTCAGCACCACTTGTTAAAAGATTTAACTTGGTGCAGGTATATATCAGAGACTGTATGTATACTTTTTAATTAAAAGTTTTTTAATTAGAGAAAATCGAAAATAAATTAAATGTTTTTCTTCCAGTTCCCATTTTTAAAACCAATAAAGATGTATGCTCTGCTATTATTCCAACCTGGAAAAAGAACTGTTTAAAAAAATAATTAAAATACCCAAATTACCATGACATTCAATGCCCATGATGAGTCTATGTAAACTTACCTGACCACAATGGTATATATACTCTAAATGCCTGGATTCTGTCAGGTTGTTATTTCCCTAAAATGACTGCAGAGCCACTGCAAAGAGTGAAACTAATTCTATATTATACAGCATTTCAAATATAAACTCATAAAAGAGAAAACTGCATCACCTTCCCCACAGGCTGCTGCATCCGTTCCACCCAATATGTGTTCTTATGCCAGCTACAACTTGACAAATAGTTAGGTGAGAAGAGGGTGAAGTCTGTGTTACAGGCAAAGCTTTGATAGTACCACATCAATCACTGAAGTAGCAGTGATGCCGACAACCTTCCACAGTGCTTAACTGTGCATTAACCGAACAACAAAGCCTATGGACGGATCCAGCTGTACGATATGATAGGGGTAAAAATGAGAACTCTTGTTGCCTACAGAAGAAAAGCTGAGACAGTTATTAGACACACTTCACACTGAATACGGGCCCTTCTTTTTAAGTTCAGAAAGAAAAAACAGGTGTCCAAATATTTTCATTCCTGCGTGGAAGAGAGAGCCCAGAGGAATAATACAATTCTGATAAAAATCTAAGTAACTGCCTAAGTAAGCTCTTTACTGTATTTCACATTGTTAAACATATCTACTGTAAGGATCTTAAAGGAGTCATTTTCCCAAGCTTAAAAAAAGATCTATGAAATTTTACCTTTTAAAAAGTCATTTGACAAATGGGAAAATTTATTCTGTTGAATTAAACACTGAATTATATCACTCTAGGGTAACTTGAAGTTACGGCGCAATTAACAGAAAGCACTCTTACTAAGAGACTCACAGGTAACAGGATTACTTTTACATCAATACAGGCTGAATCTCCACTTGGAGTCAGTGTGAATCTGTCATCCAATCTTGCTTCTCTTCAATTTGAATGCAGCAGAAATACTCTCCTATAGAATTTCTGTGGAGCTGGTTTTCTGTGTTTATGTCTGTTTTTGTAACAGACACAGAAGAATGTACTCATGAACACATTCGTATGCATACAATACACAGTCCTAACAATAGAGCCACTAATCTAGTGGATGATTCTGCATTAAATTTGTGCTGTAGGCATGTAACTGCAAAACCTTCTGAAACTCTACACACAATTTGACGCACCTACATATTACTGTAACTACATATTAATGCAACTTGACTCATCCACACAGGTGCAGGCTAATAAGATTTAACATAAAAGTTGAAAATAAAACCTAACCAGACATCTCACTGGTAAAGTAACCAAAATGTCACCTTTGTAACTTAAATTTCTCAACCAAGAGAAACCATATAAATGACCAGATTTAACTTGATCACATTATGGATGAAGCACAAAGGCTATAAGGAGAGAAGGGGATTTTACCGATCATAAACACACACCAAAAACTGAAACTGATATATTCCAACAACGTAACAAAACCCCTTATCAAAGCTGAGAATTAAGCCTGGAGCGCAACATCACCCATTGCACACAGGCCTACTGACTACCACTAGCCTGAAGGGGTCTTGTGATGGAGTTTCTGTCAGAACCAGAGTACAAAGCACCTCCAAAGAATAAAACACAGGGAGCTATTTGCCTTTAGTTTCTGGTTGTAGATTTTGGATCCAGCACATATCCACTTACAAGGCTGTATTCAGATTAAAACAAAACAGCTTCTGTTTGACCAGACTTCAGGCGCACTCCAGCTCGCCAAAGTAAAGTGACTGAAAATATGTCTTGACACAGGTTACATACTTAACTTGTGCAAATGTTAAGCCCATAAAAGTTTAACTACATTTTAATGTTCCTAATAGCTGAGACATATTATGTAACATACACTGCCATAAATAAGAACATTTGCAAGCTGAAATGTGGTCCAGCATGGAAGAAATACTCAAAAGTCTCCCGTATCTCCTTTTTAGTCTTTTCATTACCTGTTTCACAACTGGTAAAATTAAAAGGATTAAAATAAGTTATCAAGAAAGTAGAAACTATTTCATGCTCAGTTTGAGCTTAACCAGGTTGTCTGGACTGGACTGTACATGCCTAAAAGCACTAAGGTGCTGCCATGTGATTAGTTGATTAGACATTTGCGTTAACAAGCAGTTGAATAGGTATTACTGCCTAAATGACCAGTAATTGTATAGACATGAGACATATTAAATGGTATGACCTCCCCTGGATGTGATGCAAGCAGTCACCCATAAGCACATGAACTGCACAAGTGTCCAGATGTGTCATTGAGGAACTGATGACGCCAAACTTTCAGGTCATATGCTTTAAAATGTATTGAGTAACATCTTAATTAAATAAGGCCTTACGAGAAACTACTAAACCACAAGTACCTTATGACCACGTGAGTCAGGCACTGATCACAGGTTGAAAACGAAGCAATGCTGCAACCAAACCTCCCTTTTATTCTGAGGGATATTAAACAATGCTTGTTAGCTTTAAATATGTGAGGCTCAGTACATTTCATTTACTTTCTTTTCAACAATTTGCTTGTGTTTTTATTCGTCACTAGCATGCAGTGCCTTCTGTAATAGTTTCAGAAAGCATACATCAAAATACTATTTATTATTAGTGTTATTTTCTTAATACTAGTTCTCTATTACTATTTTTAAAACACTGAATCTTCACACTGATTTTCAACACTGATTGAGCTATTAGTCATTATTTATTCACTTCAGGCCATGGACAGATTGACAAACAGGCTAGGCTTGTGTGATCTAGACTGGTGTCAGACAGACTGGTGTGATCTAGGTTGTATTATATGAATTATCCATACCATTATTATATACCATCTTAGGAAATAAATGTGGCAAATCCACAACTTGTGGCCACCCTTGGAGCACAGATTAGTGAGTGCATGCAAGAGATAGCATCAGATTTTGCATCCGTGTTAAGACACACACACACACACACACACGCCTATATCAAAGAGCCTTTCTTGGTGCTTTGCATAGCAAACAGGTGCTAGATTTAATCAGAAGGCTAGAGACAAAAGCTCAGTGTCTTTAACTTGCCTTGTCATACTGAAGTCAAGTTAAAGCCTGAAAGGATAAACCTAGTCAAATGTTAAAAGCGAAGGGAATTAAAAGACAGATAGGACTGCCAAATGCAGACAAATAAATCAAATTAATTGTCTACACATCTGCCAAGAAACTCAGGTACTGTAATAAAGTGATTTAGCGAGCATCACCCAAACAGGAGTAAAAATATTTAGAAACAATTTTCTGCTTTAGATTAATGTGCGTTTAGAGTATTAGTAAGTATTCAAAGCAGAAGGAGAGTCTGTGTGAGATTTAATCAAAATTAAACTACAGGGTCTGCCCGGGTTTATGGTAATGTCTGTGTCATGGAGTGCAACTCTGTGTCTCAGTCTTGTGATTTTTTTTCTAATAGTCTTTAATAGAAAACAAATGGAAGTACTGGACTAATTTTCTCCTATTTTTTTTTCTTAGTTTTTTTGGCAGTAAGATTAAATATCACAAGCTTCATCTTTCAAAAACTCTGAGAACTTATCTTCCCACCGCTGTCTCATGAATTATGAGGTCTTAAATGAACACCTTATTGTCTGCGAAAGTTATAACAGTCTCCTTATTGCAGAAAAGACAACCCTGTATTTGTGAGTCTTTCTGTAATCTGCTAACAATACTCAAGCGAGAAAGGTTTAGTTGGAAAAATGCCAGGACACTTAAAATACTGAATACAGCTGACATCAAACACAATAAAGAATCTCACCCTATCGATCAAATCTGATCAAGCTACAGATGCACAGAGTTTTAAAGTTTCAATATAGTGTGTTTTTTTTAATCACACACACAACTAAACCGTCTGGATTCAGCCAGAAGGGTTGAAGAAGAAAAGTCTTTATGACTTTACATTATTTAGGCTTCTAGCTACTGTTGGTGAACATGAATGAGGCCTCCATTCGCCAGTGCCCCTAAATATAAATGCAAGCAAAGAGCCAGCTGCCAATGAATCAATCAATCATTTCAGCTCCATTTATAACACAATTTTCTGTAGAAAACAGACAAACTCACTTGCTTTTTCAGTTTAGCCTATCTACCTTTGTGTGTACCTGGAATAAAGTCCCAGACTTTGTCATCATGACTACTGTACTGACTCTACTTTAAGGCACTGATGCTGCTGAGGACAAAAACCGTGAATCAACAGAAAGACAGGTCTGCACCTGTTCACCTGGTGATGCAGGTTATGACATCATGAGGAGTAATTCAATCCCCAGACATTACCATTGTGAGTAGTATCAGCCCAAAGGGGCATTGCTCAAGCGAGCAAGATCAAATTATATTGTCCCTTTTCAACAGCAAGAAAGAAAGAAAGAAAGAAATACGTTATGTTTTTCATTTTTCCTTCTTAGCAACATTTTCAAGCAGCAGCAGAAAATCTTGGCTGTTTCCACTGTGTCCAGTAGTTTGCTGTCAAGGTTATTGTCACACTTTCATGCAGAGCTGCATCTTGAGTGTAGCCAGACCAATGAATTTTCTACTTCTGCCCTCCCTCATCTGTTCAGTGTCAGTCTCAGCAGCATCTCATGTATACCAAAGCCTCCCTAAACACATCCATCACGAAAGCACACAAAATTTATCTGTGACTCCCTGCATTTGTAGAAGCAGCTAAAGAAAATCTGAATTCTTCACCCTCCGCATCTGGATAAAATGATTAGGAGGTTTCACTTTGTTAGTGTAAGACGTGCTAAATATTTTATCCCCAGCGGGACAAGATTATGGATAAAATTATCAGAGATGAAACAATATTAACATTTGCAAAAATGTCCACAAAGGTCATATTCACTGCAGATGGCTCACACCTGATTGTTTTGCATTGTACAAAGCTCACTTCTAATATGATCACCTCTGCAAGATATGGTTTTACCATCTTATGCTGCACCCACATCCCACAGCAGACTGCAGTGAATGATGTCATATGATGATGGATTGGGTTCCCCCTAGTGGCATCCTCAACACATCTATGACAACATCCTTGATTTTTACCAGCTGTGATAGTGTAGCTGGTATTGTTTTTACCTTGTGAGTCTGTCTGCGTGTCCTACTGTATCACAAACAACCACAAAGGCAGTTTTCTTATACTTAGGTTTCTGTCTGCCTGTCTATTTTTGTCAAAATAATACCATTACACCTGCACTAGAACAAGTCACTAGGCTGTTTGAGATCAAAATGAAGGTCACATTTAAAGATGGGTGTGGTCCAACTGGCAGTATTAACCACTCAGTAAGCCTGACATGAGTCAGAACATCAGGATGACAGGCATACCGGCTGGTGTGATTCCACTGCAACATGATGTAAAGTATATTGTGGAAGGGATTTGATCGGGCATTGATCTGCACTGCAGCTCAGAAATGATAATATATGACATATATTTCTATGTGCCACTGTGACATTTTTAATCCTAAAAACATTTTCTAGCTATTTATAGGAATTGGCCCTTGATGAGACAAGGCTAATGGAAGTTGTGTGAAGTCATTAACAACACCAGCAATGTATATGTTCTGTTTTGTTTGCTTGTTTCTGTTTTAGTGCAGAAAACCATGACTAACAGACCTAGAGTAAGATTTACTGCTGCAGCGGCCTTGAGGCAGATACTTAATGCTCAACGTGACAATGAAAACAGCTCAATTAACCAAGATGAGCTAGGTTACTCATTTTCCATTAACATTCAAAATTTCGAGCCTCTCAACATTTCTTTGTATGAAAGTCATGTCCTTAACAAGTAGGACAAAAATCCAGCACAGACCTTAAACAGGACCTGAGAGATGCACCTGGACCTTCAGTTGATCCATCTACTGCTCACTCATCAGAAATGGTCTCAGTGGAAGGATGACTGTAAGGATGGCATTCGTAATTAAATGAGCTGAAAATTAGTAGAAAAAAGATCTTATGGAATGATAAATCCAAATTTGACTTTTATGGCTCAAATTGTCATCGGTATGCATGGAGGAGGTCAAGAGACAGTGTACAGAGTACAACAGTGAGTGTCTGTAGCTATCTGTAAAACATAGAGGAGTAAAAATTGATGGAATTATAAACACAGAAAAGTACCATCAGATTCTAACCATGTAGTAACATCTGGAAAGTGTCTGACTGGCTTCATTTTTCAGCATGACAATGATCCCAAAAACAGTGCCGATGCAGTTAAAGTACACCAGGATAGACAAACACACAATGGAACATTGTCAGTCATTGATAAGCCCCCTCAGAACCCAGACATCAACATTACTAGAGCAGTGTGGGATCATCAGGAAATGAACAAAGGCAGCGGGCATCCAAAGAAGAGCTTTCAATGTCCTCCAAGAAGCCTGGAGAACTATTCCTTAAGAAATTAACAGGAATGCTTGCCTAAGAGAGTTAAAGCTGTGATAAAAAATAAAGGTGGTCATATCAAATATTGACTTTCAAGGTTGTTAGAATGTACAAACTCTATTTTTGCCATATATAGTGTATTTCTATGTATGTTTGCCCATATTTCTATAATAGCTGCATCTATTTGCTGCAAATTATGAAGAAATGACAGATGCTTAAGACTTCTGGATAGTACTGCAGATAAATGAAACAGTACAGATATGGGAAAATAAGTATAAAATAAGTTGCTAATGAAGTTAAATAGTATTAATTGCTTAGGGTTAGACCTGTAATAATAAATATGATTGGTCTTTAATTTTTAGGATCAATCATACTTTCCTGCATCAATTTTGTGTCACTCTAACTGAATATGTTTTAGATGTTTAGACTTATGGGTCATTGATTAGACCATAAAATTCATGTTTTTATGGACTGTATTTCTAAACATTTAGGCAGAATGGTGAATCAATAAAGTGTGTTTTTGGATTACCAGAAATTTATTGTCAAATTTAAAATAATTAGTATATTGAGAATAATGAACATATGCCCCTTAGTAAATTTCTCTACATTAAATAAATTCTCAGTTGCTGAGTTATTAAAGGGACTATGAAGCCATTAAAGTTAATTACATACAAGATCTGATGTATTAGTTTGTAGTAATAAGACCAACTGACTGCACCACTTACCATCATTTAATTAGCCTATTAAGATAAAAGTGGGAGGGCATGCTGCTGAACTAACTATTACACACACAGGTCTGTATATATATATATATATATATATATATATATATATATATATATATATATATATATATATATATATATATATATATACATATATATGTGTGTGTGTGTGTGTGTGTGTGTGTGTGTGTGTGTGTGTGTGTGTGTAAGTCATAAAAGCCTTCAACACTGTGTTTCAGATAAGAGCAGTACTGCTATATTTCTTTCAATGTTAAAACTATTAGGGTACTAGTCCTTTGATTAACTGACAGGAAGTTAACAGGCATCTTTATTAAAATAGGCCCTAATACATATTCCTCAGTATAACATGTGAACTGAACAAATTTTGGACACAATTTTTTTTTCCAGGCAATAAGAGAAACAGTTTGCAGCTTTAGCTGAAGTCTGACACAACTACTTGGTTAGTTTTAGTAGCGCCACATCAACAGATATGTACAAAGCACTTGCTCATCTCTACAAAGACCCTTGAAGCTTTTGGACACACAGTGTCCTTGGCACTGTATTAACTGATTACAAGAAGCGTGTGCGATCTCCCACCTCTGTATGCACTGCATGCTTGAGTTACATGCCCCATTTGCTGACCTCCTCAGTGGTGAGTGAAAAGAGGTCTCAGGTATATGTGAAGGAAGCAGGGTATGGCAGGTGTTTGCGCCTTCACGCTGAAATCAATGCTAATTTAATAGACAGCGCAACTGCATGAAAGGCATGAATTGAGACGAAAACACCGCACTCTTGGACTGAAAAGGGCTTTTTCAGTAAAGGCTTCAGACAAGTTGGAGTACTCAAATCTTGAATGTACCCATATTCGGATAACAAGTTATTTCAGTGCTGAATGAAAGAAAAGCTGCGGTATGTGAGCAGAAAAGAAAGGCCAGCTCACTGAGAAAATACTAATTTAAAATCATTCAGTTTATCAAAAGTGACAAATAAACTTTTCTAGCAAAATTATATCAGAGAAAAGAGCTACAAGTGAAGAATAACCTCCCTGCCACGCAGTTTTTTGCACAACTCATGTCCTTGCACGGCTCATTCAATTAAAGGTTGCCCATTATTCAATCGACTTTTACATTTAGCTAAAATCATCACATGTAGCTGTTAAAATCAGTAGACTGTGTAGCTGTCTTCAGCCTGCAGTGAAGGGTTGAAAAGACCCATCTGATTGTTCTGGTAGTCTTGTTTGAGCAGACGTGTGATGACATTTTGAACATTGCACTTAAAGCAATTGAAAACAGGAAGAGAGCAATACCACCCCCCATAAATGTCATTTTTTCTATTTATCTATAGCCATTCTGTAGCATTTTGGACATGAGAATGAAAAAAAACCTATACAAGAATCACTTTAGGAAAAAGACTACAGACTCAAATCAATCCAGTGCACTGCAATTGCTGCAAGTTAATACCAGTCTCAGGGTACTTTCAGTCAAACCACATCACGTTTACTTTAATGGTTTTCAGCACACACTCACAAATACAGCACAGACAAATCTTTTTTTTTTTAATTTACTGCAACAATTACACAAATGTTTATGATAATGTAATCATGTGAAAATGCAGCATTTGAGAAAGTCGTCCTTAGAATTGTGCAGCAACAGCTACACACTTACTTTTAAGTACTGTACTGCAGGCTACAGATTGCTTAGGACGCAATAAAACGCACAATGTTATCAGGAAACAGTCTGATTGTCACTGAATGTTGCAGCCATAACTACAAGCCCCAACTGTCTGTAGGTATTACAGTAAGTATATCTGCCCTAATATCTAGAGAACTTAAAAGAAAGCTACAAACAAAAGGTGAATAAAGGAAAAGCAACCGTAGGTTTTGTCAAAAGGGGAAATATTCACATGAGCATCAAGGGGGATGCTCTATTTTCCCCAGAGGGAATGAGCAGGCTGGAAAATTATGTGGACACATCACCCCCAAGATAATGTCCGTATCTTTGGAGTGAGATTTTCATTACATCAGTGACATATGGGTGTAATATTAGATGTTTTGGCTATATGTTTTTTTTGTTTTTTTCTCTATGCTGACATCTCGTATTACCAAAAAAATGCAATACACATTTTAATATAATGTGTTTGTCCATCATAGCAATATTAAAAACAGTGTTGAGCCACTGGTGGTTTACTGGTCAGTATCTACATTTATTTACTGGTAATGATGTCAAATCCATTCTATTGTCTATCATTAGTAGGAGTATTAGTAGTAGTAGTAGTAGAATTCTTGTTGTTCTTAAGGGGCATAATGAGTGACATTTTGTCCAACCAGACTCTCTAAGTTTTTAAAAAAGATTGAGAGATTCTCATTTTACATGGTTTGCATAAAAATCACAGAGAGAAACTATGCTGCAAACGTGGTTCTAATTCATGTAAGTATTAAACAGGAGAGTGACACTTTTTCAGTGACTAATGAATGTATTAGTATTTGTCAAAACACTTGCTTTTTTTGAATTAACAGCCTAATTTTAAGTTTGATGCAACGCCAATTAGCTGCGCTCAAGGTGCCAATGTTACACAGCTAAATGTTGCAAATTACGCTAACAGTTAGCTATGTATTTTAAAACACAGATTTTAACAAATACTTAAATTTTTAAAGAATGCTGACACTTACCGAAGAACTTTGTGTTTAGCGCCATCTGAAAACCCCCTGTCGAATTAGAAAGAAGCTTTTTCCTCAAATATATATATATATATATATATATTTTTTCATCTTTCTTATTAGCAAAGATGGCAGCCGGAAGTGGCCACTCTCAACCTTCAACAAAACATCAACTAACTTAAGTTTCAGTTTTCTTTTATGTTTCTACATGATCCTCAAATCAATGCCAGATTTTTGTTATTGAATTTATCCTGTCACGTTTATTGATTGTGAATTCATTCATTTATCTTCTCTTTATTTGTTGGTTTTCTGATTAAAATCTTTGCATATGTGCTGCATATATATTCTTGTTCGGTTTGGCTTGGACAAAATATGATGTTGACATCTGGAAATCTAGAGGAGCATTTCAAATGTGCTTCATCCACAAATAAACAAAGAGTTGTTGATGTTTTTAGCAGTGCTGCAGTCGCATATCTTACAGCAAACACTTAGTCAGTGGCACCTTTGTTTTGAACGGGGTACCAGTGCCACCTACTGGAATATTTTTGAAAACACAGGTTCACAAAGACATTAAAAGCTATGTCCAGTCATCTTGTCTGCTGCCTTCAGTAGCTTCAGTAAGCAGCACTGAAGAACAATGCTTCTTCCACCATTTTTGTTGATGCTATAACTCAATGGTATTGCAATGAAATGTTAACTGCATAGTTCATATGTATACCAGGTCCTAGTGTGAAGCTCCTGTATGATAACAAACCTACATGACAGATTTATGAATTGTTTTCACAATTAAACATTATTCCAATCATTATAAATGAGAATTGTGTTAGGTAAATTATGAAAGCATTTAAATATTTTTTGGTCTCGTTACAAATGTAACCAGTAGGAAAATGTAGCTCAAATTACTGCACACAGAACATACTGAAATAAAGCTTTAGGACAAATATTGTGCAAATTTTTTGAATGGCATGCATGGATATTTTTTTCATTCTCAAAGTCATTCTGCTTTGATGAAAAACCCGAGAACAAGACCTGAGAAGGTAGTACAGTAATTTTAAAAAAGGGGGGGCCAAATGAACAGAGAGGTGTATTGAATTTCAAGGAGCTACTCTGAAACTAAGATGTGCACGATTTAAGATCCACAGGATAAGCAACCTCATTCTTCTAATGTCAAATCATATAGTACTTATTTTAGCTTCTAAAAATTTCTCTCAGACCAAACATAACCAGGGAGCACAACAACCACACAACAAATAATCATTCAGTGTGTGTGTGTGTGTGTGTGTGTGTGTGTGTGTGTTTTATCTTGTGGAAGAAGCATGTCTCCAGCCCTTCAAAGAGCTAATCTACCAGCTCTCTTCATCTTTACTTTACAAGGTATGACAACATCTACCTGGAAAATGGCTAAAGATGCACATTATGGAAACAGGAATAATGTGCACTGTACTAATATGTCGCCTTCAGAATCAAAAGCTTCTTTTTTTCCATTCTGCACTCCATTTTTTTTATCACCAGTGAAATGAAATATTCTGAAATATAACACTGATTAATTTATTCATGACAAAATGTTGCTAATAAAAAAAAGCAAAGTAGTATTAAGTGATTCTTTTATTAACTAAATTCATTTGGCATTATGGCTCATGTGGTAAGAGGGCAAATGTTTCAGCTGTGTTATTTGACGAAGCAAAACTATGTAGAGTACTTCCCTTCACTGACAACACATACATTATTTATACAACTAAAACAGAGCACTGCATTGCTCCGTAGTTTGTGATCCTTAACGTGATCGTGATTCATGAACAAGAGGCAAGAGTGAGGGATCGAAGCCATTTTGACGCATCTCACACTTTCATGCTCATCCAGCTGAAGAGTTTGTGTGAATCATATGGAATAAACATAATACATAAAAAAACATAATGAACACCCAGAGATAAAAGACAAATTTAAAATAAATCTACAAAAAAAGAGGTTTTATGGAAACCTTTACCCAAACATATGCTTTTTGAGAAGAATCTAGCTGTTTAATTTTTTAAAATCTTTTGAATGAAGATGATGAAAAAATGTGCTTTTCTGCTTCATCTTGCTGTCCTCACTACTAACACTGTTAGGAGAAGAACTGTGGAGAGTGAGACATGGCTGCTTCAATACCCCTCGACCTCACATAGCCAGGGACTCTTCCTCATACACAAACCCCCATAATATTAGATATTCAGGGGTCTCTTCAGATTTTATTGATTACCATACCATTAAAAACACACACATAAAAAGTAAATAATAATAATCATCATTAAGACCTGCGATTTAAATGGATTATAGAAGAAAAGTTTTTTGTCAACCATGAATAAAACCGCTAAAGGTTTTTGACTGTTTCTGATAAAACCTGAAAACAAATGCGGTTAATTTAATTTAACTCACATTTGTCCAAATTTGCATTTTATTGTATAATTTAAGAAAATTAGAATCAAATGCTTTCTTTTCTTTTTTCTTAATTTTGAGTCTGATTTAAATTCAGTTATGAACAAGATTAATTAATGAACTGGCAGTTTCCACTACAGTTTCTTTCAAATGGCCTTTAATCTGCTGTTGGTGAGATACTGTCTGTTACTATGTTTCACAATATGCTCAAAGTGGTCCTTAAGCTTTAAGTTAAAGCTCACTAATGCAGTTTGTTCCCATAGTGACATACCAACCACATAACCACTAAAGCATAATATATTATAGATTAATTAATTGTTGAGGATTATTAATGTAATTTTTGCCCATGATGCTTTTTCTTTTTTCAAGGAACACAACTAATAAAATGAACACATCAGTTTTTCAAATGCACTGGAAGAATTGCATGAAATGAAACAATCTCACTATAGCTTGTTTAATAACAAGCAGTCCTGGATCTATTTTTCTGGATATCTCATTCAAATGTATCACATCATGTCATTACAAAAGCGTCCAATGAGGAAACAGCATCAATATGCCCAGTTTGTTAGTGGAGTAACCCTGAAAAGTTTGTGTATGTTTAGTATTGCTTACTGAAGGACACCGCTTATCCTTAAAGCATTCACAAAGCCTTGATCGCTTTACATTTACATGGCCTCACAGCTTCATCAGTCTCTATTTCTCTTTGCTATCTTTTTGCTGTCTGAATAAACCGTTTTATATAAGATGCTGGAATAAAAATATTGGGAACACTATGGCCTGTAATGAATGGAAAGACTTTAAAGGGGACACAAATCATTTATGACTAAGCTAAATGTTTTCTACTCCCACTTTAGCAAAGTTATGTGCATTTATCTGTTAGTACAATGCAGTCCCTTAAAACCCTTAAGTGCTGCGACCCTAAATCCTGACACTGGATCTAGTAGGAGATACCCCATTTAACATAGAAGGGATTTAGACCTGAGGGGGGAAAGGTAGGGCTCCAAATATTTGTATGAAATAAAAAAGAAGGTTCTGTACAAGTGCAAGTGATTAACATTTGACTGGTGCAATAATTAATAACAATGACACAATAATTCTATGTTGAGAAACCAAATTGTCATGAATGCTAAATTGCCTGAAATGCACACCAGAGTGAGGCAGTGGTTTGTGCACAAACTTTACTTTTATTGTATTAAAGAATGCTGGACATCTGTCCAAATAATAACAAAAATAATAAACTAAAATTTCTAGACATCAACATAAGGCATGTGTTTTTCTTTGCAATTTAATTACATTATAACATAGGAGTTCAATTAATTTTTTTAGGCTAACTGTGCACTTATATATTTCTCTTTGTTGTGGGAAACCCACAGGGAGTCAGAGTAGAGGACAAACTGCAGAAGACAGCTCTAATAGGATTCAATCCTCTGCCAGCAAGGGGCTGTCATACCAAAAGCTGTCGGATCTTACTCTCTTTCCTCTTCTGCTAGCAGTTCATCAGAGTAATTTCTGCTTTGTGCATATAAAACTCTTCCTCATTGCCATAAAGAGATAAAAAAAGTGTGCACTAGAGTCCATCATGGAGTCATAACACCACCTGACCTTTACGTTTTCCTCTCCTGCTCCTTATCTCCCCTTTCTCTCTCCCCTCTGTAGGCATCATTGAGATCTATTTATGCTATCAGTTTTTGTACTGTATGCTGATGTCCTGCCACCTCCT